>NC_059199.1:51572600-51875100 GCF_020615455.1 Coregonus clupeaformis | reverse complement strand
ACTCATGAACTGAATTGTCATTAAACATTATCTTCACTGCAATAACTTGATCAGTATATAGTTTACTGTCGAAAACATAATCCAAAAATGGTGTGTGTTACAGGTTTCGGTTTCTCTGTTTCGAAGTTGGTTAGCGTGTTAACTGAGGCATGCGCTGATTGGAGTCACCTCCTTGGTCAGTATGTGTTACACCTGTGCTGGCGAGTCATCACATTAGTCAGGATGTGTTTCACCTGTGCTGGCCCAGCTGGTATTTAAGTCCTGCTGGCCCGGCGCAACAGTTGGTGAGGAGATGTTGGGAGAGCAACACTGCACGTTAGTAAGCCAGAGGTTTGTTTTCATTTGCGCGTTTAGTTTGTCTTCGCTGAGGTAAATTTAATGGGCACTCATGGTGGGTGTCTTTAGAAACCCCTTATTTGTTGCTTGTCAACTTTCAGTGGACGCCCCTTTTGAAACCTTTTCTGTTTTGGTTGTCGAAGTGACTTTTTGTTAGTTCCCTTTTCTGTGAGCGATTTTCAATTTGTCCTTTGGGAAAGGGGATACCTAGTCAGTACACACACCTGAATACATTCAACCGAAATGTGTCTTTAATCGATGTCATCGGCCCCCGGGGAGCATTTGTTGTTGGGGGTTAACTGCCTTGCTCAAGGGCAGAACTGCAGATTTTTTCCACCTTGCTGGCTTGGGGATTCGAACCAGTGACCTTTTGGTTAGTAGGCCAACGCTCTCAACCGCTAGACTACCTGCTGCCGTGGTGTGCGTGTGAGACGTTTTAGAAGAAACTGTTCAGATGACATTTTCTTAACCCCCTTTATTCTCAAGATCCAATTCACATTAAGCGCAAATGGCATCATGAGAATCCAAATTCAGTTATCTTTATTTTATTTCAACTTGTCTTTTCTTCCAAGGTAACCAAGTCAAAACACTGTCTGTCCAAAACACGTCAGATTCAACTCAATAGGCAACACTGTGTGCAACATGTTTACATTTGGTACAAAAACACATTACACCCACAGACTCCTTCTCAATCATCTAGACTAACACCACACACTAAGTACATTCTCTCACTCTCACTCCAAATACTTGTCATCCAATATTCTGGATATCATTGATAAACGTTTACTACATCATGAACCACGAATTGTTGGTATTTGTCTGCTAAAACAATAAGACAAGAAAACACAAGTAAATCATTTGTGAGTCGGATTTGCTTGGCTGATATTTGTGACGCTTTCAGAAATGGAGCTGGTCTTTCTTCAGTCTTTTTCCTGATAGTTCAGAGGCTGGTGAGGGGAGGACGGCTCATAATAATGAATGGCGTGAATGGCATGGTATCAAACACATGGAAACCAGATGTTTGCGTTTGAGACCACTTTTCATTTCTTATTCAATACAATGAGCCCGTCCTCCCTATTTAAAGTGCCACCAGCCACCACTGATATAGTTCCATACAGTAACCAACCAATATTTTGTCAAGGTGAAACTAACACTTCAATCTGTCTATGAATCTTATAGTTCATGATGTTCACGTAGTTAAATCTAAAACAGTATGTCGTTGTGGTTTTGCAATGAAATTGAGAGATTGTTTTTTCCATTTATTTACATAAAACAGTTAAATGTTCATACAATATCTGTAAAAAAATTCAGCAGTCTGAAAATATACATCCTTTTATCCTCTGTAGTACTGTAAAATAGCTTCTTTTCTATTGGTGCAACATTTGTTATTGGTTTGTAACTGAGTTAAGAGTGACCACTCTTTCGAGAGATAATACCACACTGGCGCTTTAAGAAGTATCTTGTGGAATAAGGTAACATTCGGCAGTGTGCATGTTTGAGATCGACTACAAATCACCTTGCATCACAAATAACTACTCATTATGTGATCAAGATTAGCCATTCTGCGCTGCTGTTGCCTTTCTCAAACGAATTGCCTGAAAAATGCTGATTGTCAAAACTCATTCCAGGGCTACTGACTTAGCCCGTGTCCCCGTTCAACTTGTGAACCAGGAAGTAATTGGACCCTGTGCCACGTCCTGTTTCCGATTACCTGTCTGTCTCTCTCTGATTGTCTGTGCATTGTTAACTGTGTGAATTGTGAGGTCCTAGTCATTCAAACACTGCAAAGTCTATTGCTTTATGAAAGGCATCACTTTTACAGAGAAAACACAAGCTGCTTTGAGGAGAAGTGTGAAGCTTGTAATAGTTGGATTTTGACGCAGTCTTTTTTTATACCTGTTGCAAACAAACCACAATATCATACGTTTTTTTGTTGAAATATACAACCAAAATAAAGAGAATATTTGTCAATCTCATCAAGTTTTTCTCTGTACCTTGCTGATGTATCATCTTTTTAGTTTTTTAAAAGTTTTAAATTAAATTAATGTTGCAGTAAGGGGTGTAATGGCTCACCAAACCCACGGTTCTGTATGTATTGTGGTTTTGGGGTCACGATTTGGTTGGATTTCGGTACAGCGGGGAAAATGAAATGCCAACAGTTACTGTAGTTAATTTTTGTTTATTTAAGAAAATACAAAGTGTTGGTATTCCTGATTCCATATATGATCAGGAGTTATATAATGCCTGATGAGAGCACAATCAGAAATTCCAACACTATTTTCTTAAATGAAAACACACGATTACTCATCAACAACACTAAAAAGTGCAATATACGTGTGAAATCAATATGTAAATATGGCTCAGACATGGTATATAGAAAAAATGTAAATGTATAACGTTTTCTTACAAAGAGAAAAATATGTGCAATTGTGACTCTCAAAGGGGGCGTGTCTGTTGCACGGTACTTCTCATTTCCCACTCCGGGGTAATGTGATGGCCTGTCACTGTTAAGTAGCTCTCTGTTGCCATGGAGGTCCATCCATCTGTAGTAAGCGCAACACAGGTTATATTGGCAATTCATGGACAACATTGGCTTTAGCTTGCTTATATAGAGCGGGTATATCTGTTTGCTGAAATGGGTGCGAGGGCGAATTTCGTAACGTGGCTCGAGCACTTTCATGAGGTGCTGAAACCCCTATTCTCAACCACCAAGAATAGGCGCATATCCGTGGCTATAAACATACCTATCGCTCTTATGTCTTTGGACCAGTCAGAATCAGCTGCGGGTGGCTGCTTGAATGAAGAGACGAAGTTGTGTTAGTGTTTTTTTTCATTTCCGTCTTGCTCGGGTGGTAGGAATACTGGGGCGATGTTGGCGTAAATGTGTCAACATGTTTGAGGTGTTGGCAGCTGCATAGGCTATTCTCGTTGAGCAGTGGCGATATACTCTCTGTCCATCGCCGTTGTAATCTACTGGGAAGCCAAAATGTTCCCAAACTGGAGATTTAAACGACGATGCTGCGCCTCACAAAAGAACAGTTTGAAATGCGCCAATTAAGATTCTCATTTTGATTGGCCTACAACGTGTGCAAAAGCTCTAGTTGTTTTAACGGAATAGCCTGACATGTTTTTCAGCTCAGATTTACTCAAGAGGCATACAACGCAGCGTAAGCATTGCCTATAGGCCTAGTATTAATTTTTTAAATATTGTTTTATGTATTCATTCGGGTTCACAGTGCGGACCGGACCAAACCGAGGTCCACATACCGAACGGTTCGGTATAAATACGTGTACCAATACACCCCTAGTGGCAGCGATTCTCTCCTCTGACTCAGAATTCCACTGACTGTGGTCAACATAGGAAGGGTTTGACCCCCTGACTCCACCCACATGTCATTCATACAGGCATGAATCAGCCAATTAGCAAGTATCATAGCAACAACAAGTCCTTATAGAAGCATCATCACCATGATCACTTACTGTAACTCACATGTTGAGAATATAATATGACACATTAACATCAATAGTTCAATAGTTCCCATGGGATCTTGAGACAGCAGGAGGAAGTTCTGCCTGCATCACAGCTCAGTGTCTGTCTGTCTATCTGTCTGTCTGTCTGGGTTGTCCATCTGCAGCTCAGGAACTACAGGCCATAGTGACAACAACAAGAACATTCTCTCTGTTTCAATAACGTTCTGTTTCATGATGCGTGTCTACACTCTAGAACGTGAATGAGAGCCGGAAGCATGTTCTATGTTCTAGAAGAAGTCACTGATCAGATCAGGTTTGAACATGCATCCTGGTTCCGGGAAACAATCCAAAACGATTGGATGAATTCCCTCATTTTTTGGGCACTGCATGAGTGGCATCATTCAAAAAAAGAGATAGTTATAGAATGGCTTTAATCTTTTTCCTGACTTCATGTGAAAGTGTGCTTTTATATCTGTCCTGATCATTTAGGTTTAATGGAGAAGAGGAGAAACAAGCCGTCTTTTAGCTCTTTCTACGTGGATGAGTTATTTAGTGTTGTGCCTTGCCATTGTTTTGAAATGTGCCTAGGTTTACTCAAGGTGGAGCTTGTGGTGTGAATCATAGAAACATCATTAGAATAAGAATAGCCATCCCATTACAAAACATTGACTGGAATGAGAATGTCTGTTCTACTATTTCTATTTCTATGGTGTGAATGATGTGAATACAGTAAGAGTGTATTTGAATGTTGCAGAATGGCAGCACTGAGCAGGTATATATCTAGCTCTCACAGAAGACCAGCACCAGAGGGACACCTATATGAAAGCTACTACACATCCTCTGACTGGGGAAGTCTCGTAGGAAGAGAATACGAAAAGGAAGGGAATGCAGGTTAAATGGCTTCTGCTGTCTGTCACTGTCTCGTACAGTACTGACCTTCTCAGGATTGGTGGAGTCAGTACTCAGTATTAAACTGGACTAAAATTAAACACTACACGTTGCATGGTTCATATGACTGACTTAACGAGCGCTGTCGACGACAACAACTAGACATAATCACCAATAAGCCGACTGACTGACTGTACAATTAACACAAAAAACCTATAGAGAAGTAACTGAGTAGAAGTGAAACATTTACAAAAGAAAAAACAAAAGAAAATGCTATTCACATGTACCCGCATCGTAAGGGATGGTGAAATCCATAAGACCTAGGCTGAGAAGCTAGGCTATACCTAAGCTATGGAATGAAGTGACTCAGTAGTGCTAATGAGAGTTCCAACAACGTGTCCCAAGATGCCTAGAGCCACTCTGAGGCCCACTGTCGTAGCCCCCGACAGGCGCCCACAAACACACACCCCGACAAACACACACACCTCGGCACGGTGTGTGTGCGCGTTTGTCCCTCCGTCTGTCCGTCAGTCCTCAAAGACCTCCAGGAAGAGTGGGGGGAAAAGTTCGTTGGGGCACTCCACCTTCATATGCAGGAAGCGGGAGGCGTGGCACGCCCCGATCATCCGCAGGTCCGTCACCTTCATCAGCAGCTTGGGCCAGAATTGCGCCACCTTGTGTTTACGGTAGTTGATGTAATGTTCAAAGGCCAGAAGGAACTCCTCCTGACAGCGCTCAATGCGCTCCACGCTGGTCAGCCCCGGACGGTCTGGGGATGGAGGGAGAGAGAGATGGACAGAAGGAAAAAAAGGATGAGTTTTCATACTGTACTGTATATTAGTACTGTCGCGTAGACATTTTTATACTAATCCAACCCTAATGTACAAACACCATCTCATTGGAGATAGACTCTATACCTTTAAAACTCAATACTTGTATTAATCGGATGTCCTGTAATCTGTCGCTAGCTTGTTTTAATCACTCCAGGGGTTGCATGTGCGATAGATTTACAGAACTTTCGATTTATAAAAGTATTGAGTTTTGAGTAAGTATGCTACAGAATTATTAGAACGAATAGCAGATTGGCTCGCATTTGCCATTGATTTCACAACTATAAAAGTAAATGCAGACAATCTGTGCATGGGGATATAATAGGAGATCGATGGCTTCACATAACAGAGAAGGCATTGTCTTAGAGACGGAGGGAGGGAGGGAGATGTGTGGCCCCAGCACAAAGCTATTGATTTTGAACGTCAATCTCCCGGACGGCTATTGTAGTCTCATCATTAGATGGTTGCCTTTCCAAGGGTGGGCTCTGTAATCCCTGATAATCGCTATGTGAAAGATTGGCTTAATGGGTTTAAAAAAAACTCTGGTGGAAGTTAACAGCAGTATTGACGTGTGACTGACTGTGGTTAATCACACACGAAAACAGGCCGGCATACACTGACTTACTGGCTTTGGGATTTACTGACTGTTTTACATACTTACCAAGGTTTACTGATTGTTTAATTGCAGTATTGACGTGTGACTGACTGTGGTTAATCAAACATGAAAACAGGATGGCAGACACTGACTTACTGCCTTTGCTGACTGTTTCATTGCTTACTGACTGTTTTGCTACAGGTCTCACAGGAGGCTGGCTGTTGGGTTTATGTGGTAAGCCACAGGAACTATAGGCTCTTTGCTAACAATTTATTGTATATGAATAAATATATATAATATATATATCTCAATATTGATTGTGTACAAGTTACTGTAAGTGTATATCATAAATAATAAGTAAGGGATAATCAAGGACGGGCTATGTGTTCTATGGAAAATAATGAACGACGTGGAACTGACCTTCCACGGAGTTGCATTATTTTCAAGCTTTTTAGCTAACCAAACCATCAGTCCTAGCTTGCCATTATGACAATCGAATTCAACAATGCCAATTTGTATTTTTTTATTTATTGGGGATCCCCATTAGCTGTTGCCAAGGCAGCAGCAACTCTTCCTGGGATCCAAACACATTAAGGCACTTACATTACATATAAAACAAAATATGAAACAGTATCAATCAATCAATCAATTTTATTTTATATAGCCCTTCTTACATCAGCTAATATCTCGAAGTGCTGTACATCATATAACATTATTACATCACTACATATCTACAATAGAAAGTGTATAATACCACCATACAACAATATTACAATGTACGTGTGTGTAGCGTGTGTGTGCTAGTGCTTGTGTGCGTATGCGTGTGTCTGTACCTTTGTGTGTCTCTTCACAGTCCCCGCTGTTCCGTAAGGTATATTTTTATCTGTTTTTAAAATCTGATTCTACTGCTTGCATCAGTTACCTGATGTGGAATAGAGTTCCATGTAGTCATGGCTCTATGTAGTACTGTGCACCTCCCATAGTCTGTTCTGGACTTGGGGATTGTGAAGAGACCTCTGGTGGCATGTCTTGTGGGGTATGCATGGGTGTCCGAGCTGTGTGCTAGTAGTTTAAACAAACAGCTTGGTGCATTCAGCTTGTCAACACTTCTTACAAAATTAAGTAGTGATGAAGTCAATATCTCCTCCACTTTGAGCCATGAAAGATTGACATGCATATCATTAATTTTAGCTTCCCGTGTACTTTTAAGGGCCAGCCGTGCTGCCCTGTTCTGAGCCAATTGTAATGTTCCTAAGTTCGGAAGTGGTCGCCTACACAGCAGAATGTGAGGCTCAGGTTCATGGATCATATAGTGCACCCATCCAAGAGACTGCTGCACTCCCATTCGCCTCCACTCATCCTCAGACATCAGGTGGGATTTGGGGACTTGTTTCACCATCTCCCGCGGCAACACAACATGTCTGTATTCATAGTGTTCGTCGTTATATTTGTCTGAGTAGTAGATTTCTTTGTGTGACATATTGCCAATAAATAACTTTAAGACAGTATACACATACAATTCCACTGCACTTTGTTAGCAAGTATTCCACGAACATTCCCACTGCTAGCTTTCTTCTAGCTTTCTTTTTTTTCTAGCTTTTTTTTTTTTTCTTGCTAGCTTTCTTGCAACACGTATGGTTAAGAGGGCAGAGCAACGTTTTATTATGGACAGACTTCTCCCCATCTTAGCTACTGTTGTATCAATATGTTTTGACCATGACTGTTTAAATTCCAGGGTTACGCCAAGCAGTTTAGTCACCTCAACTTGCTCAATTTACACATTATTCATTACAAGATTTAGATGAGGTTTAGGGTTTAGTGAATGATTTGTCCCAAATACAATGCTTTTAGTTTTAGAAATATTTAGGACTAACTTATTCCTTGCCACCTGTTCTGAAACTATCTGCAGCTCTTTGTTAAGTGTTGCAGTCATTTCATTCGCTGTAGTAACTGACGTGTATTGTCTTGAGTCATCCGCATACATAGACACACTGGCTTTACTCTAAGCCAGTGGATGTCGTTAGTAAAGATTGAAAAAAGTAAGGGGCCTAGACAGCTGCCCTGCGGAAATGCTGATTCTACCTGGATTATGTTGGAGAGGCTTCCATTAAAGAACACCCTCTATGTTCTGTTAGACAGGTAACTCTTTATCTACAATATAGCAGGAGGTGTAAAGCCATAACACAGAAGTTTTTCCAGCAGCAGACTATGATCGATAATGTCAAAATAGCATTGTATCTGGTCAAACTAAGGGTTGGTAACATGCTGATTGGTTGGCTATTTGAGCCAGTAAAGGGGGCTTTACTATTCTTAGGTAGCGGTATGACTTTTGCTTAAATTGAAGATATGGCAAATAGGAGTGGCAGTATCATCCGCTATTATCCTCAGTAATTTTTCATCCAAGTTGTCAGACCCCGGTGGCTTGTCATTGTTGATAGACAACAATCATTTTTTCACCTCTTCCACACTCACTTTATGGAATTCAAAAGTACAATGCTTGTCTTTCATAATTTGGTCAGATATACTTGTCATGCCTAAATTTGCTAATCTTGCCAATGAAAAAATCATTAAAGTAGTCGGCAATATCAGTGGGTTTTGTGATTAATAATGTTTTCAATTAGACTTTTGCTTTCAAAAGCAGCTCAAACATAGAACATGTAAGAATGAACCATAGCCTTTCAATTCTACCGTGCAAATATACTGTGTGTTATAGGGAAATAATGCACACTCTAGAATGCCCTTCAAGCCAATAAGAAACAAGTATTCAACAATGCCATGGTATAAACATCTATTAGCACATAATACCGCTAAAGCTACATGTGTGATTATAGATGTGTAATGTACGTTTCATGATATACCGTTAATGTAAATCCTCTTTCTACACATGGGACAGGGGTTAATATGGTGTGCTGTTAGACCAATTTTCTATCTGTTTGAACTCAGGGGCCTGCCGCTCTCTTTCCGTCTCACCCACAATATATTCCTATTTCCTACAAGTTCCTAAACTACTTGTAATGTAACCTACTTGTCATCTTGCCAAATAGTTCAAGATTAAAATGGCAGGTCATTACCAAATTATACCAAAAAAACAACACGAAATAGAATATTAAAGAACACTCTTATAGAAGTTTTAGAATTCACCCAATTTTTTATGTGGCACCTTTTAAAGGATATATTTGAATTAACTATCCGTAAAAAAGCAATATCTTCTGGCAGGTAGCTTAGTGGGTAAGAGCGTTGTGCCAGTAACCGAAAGGTCGCTGGTTCTAATCCCCGAGCCGACTAGGTGAAAAATCTGTCGATGTACCCTTAAGCAAGGCACTTAACCCTAATTGCTCCTGTAAGTCGCTCTGGATAAGAGCGTCTGCTAAATGACTAAAAAATAAAAATAAAAATATATTGTCAGCTTACAAGTGGTTAAAACTGCTGCTGGACTGTGGCCCCTCAGTTTCAATGGCCATGACCCCCTCGCCCTTTAAAACACTTTTAGAAGGTGTATTTGTCATGGTGGTGATATAACCCATAAGCCTGCGTGTAGAGAAAACAAAGGGCTGGATGTCTGGTAGTGTGGTGACGCAACAAGTGTGTGTGTGTGCCGGCAAGCTTGTCTCTCTCTCACCGGAGGACAGGAGGATGACGGCCTGTAGCAGAGCGACCTCAGAGTCGTCCAGGTGGAACGACGACAGCGACACGCCCAAATCAAAGATGGCGTCCGACACCACACCCAGGCCTCCGTTCTTCAGCTGGCCGCGGGTCACGGCCATCTCTCCGTTAAGCGTCAGCGTCTCACTCTCGGGGTCGTAGCGAACGGCCGCCCGTAAAGACATGATCTCCATGCAGCAGCCTTTCAATAGGATAATCTGGTCTTCACAAGGCAGCTGGAAGGAGAGAGACAAACACAGAGAGCAAACATTGTTATAGATTTTTTATTGATTTATTTGCACATAAAAGATGAACGACTGATGTGATTGTAAGAATTAAAAGGGAAAATAGGAGAATGCACAGGAGAGGTAAAACTCCAGAAATTATGTTAGAACGTTTATGTTCACATATATTAGTAGTGTTAGCATTTACTACAAACTGAACTCTGTACATCCCAAATTCATTAGAATTTCAATTTAGTTTATTATATTAATAATTATGTTGATTTTGTTTAGCTTTACATGTTGAGACCATTTCTATTTCTGTTTTAGTATTAGTTAAGGTATTTGATTTTTTTTATATGAAAGACAAGTAGAAATGTAGCACTAAACAAAAACATAATTCACACAATTTATATTTAACTATAAACTAAATATTGAATTCATTTTACATTTTTTGTTTGAACATTTTCTCTCTTTTAATTTTTTATTTTAGTGAAATTGCTTATGTTGTTGATGTTTTTTTTAAAATTGAGTTTGTTTCTGTTTAAGTTATTGTGTTTTATAACCAATATCTTTATTGCCATCCTCAATGATAAATAATTAGGAAATCAATCATATGAAAAGAGAACAAAAATATGAACCCCCCCCCCAAAAAAAAATATATAGCTTGATAATAATTTAATTTTTTATTTCAGTTTCAATAAAGTAAAACTACCTTGCTTACTTACGTACCTCACAGAACATAGGCAGCTTTTTGGCAAAGTCCACCACTCGGGTAATGGCGGGGGTGATAATTTTTGTAAACTGACTGAAGGCTTCTATGTCCACTTTGCTCCCTTCAGGTGCATTTATGACCGGTGCTTGACCAATGTCCTCGGGCTGAAATGACAAGAAGAAGAGGGAGGATGTAGGTACGTTCAACAGGGCTAGACAGGGACAGACTACTAAAAGACCACAAGACAGAGGGTGCGTCTGAAATAGGGTGCAACCTATATAGTGCAGTACTTTTGAACATAGGTCAAAAGTAGTGTACTATCTAGGGAGGAGGGTGATAACTCAGACGCAGCTAGAAAGATAGACAAACAGACCACACAACACAACACGTTCTCCTCTTTCTCCTCTAAGTGTGAGACAGGTCAACGAGTATAACAGCATAACACGAAAACAAAGTGGACAGCGTTTCCACTGTGACCGTTGTTCAGGAGGGAAAAGGAGGAAAGTAGGGAAACTTAAAAAGGAGGGATAGTGCAAAGTGCAAGCCATTAATTTTCTCATCCTCAGTTGGCAGAGTCTTTGACTAGGGTTATCCACTGATACGGTATTATTATTATTATAACATATTCAACTACTTGCCTTCTGACCAGAAGTGACATAAGAGCACTAGAGAGAGTAGAGTGGTCCTCTGTAGCTCAGCTGGTAGAGCACAGCGCTTGTAACGCCAGGGTAGTGGGTTCGATCCCCGGGACCACCCATACACAAAAATGTATGCACGCATGACTGTAAGTCGCTTTGGATAAAAGCGTCTGCTAAATGGCATATTATTATTATTATATTATAGAGTGAGCGCGTAAGCAAAGAGCCCAGATTGAGTTGAGTAGCAGAGGACAAAGCACTGTGTACAGCACCCCCCAGCTTCCGTTGCTTTGGCTTTAAATCAATAGGCATATTGATTAAATAATAAAACACAATAATAACATTATCCCTTTGAGTCCTTCTCCACTGTATGCCTTTCAACTGTCACAGCTAGCGGAGAACTAGCTACATACTGTATACACAGCACTTAAAGCTATATGGATCATTCTAGAGAAGTGGTTCAAATTGCTGTCCCCAGTCAAAAAATGATTTAAAAAAAGATCATCTTCAAACTTAAGACATTTATTAACATCATGATCTATTCTAATTCATGCCAAGGCAATAACACACATATTGTTAAATTAATATAGTACAAAGTCATGGTTTATATACCCATTTCTATTGAGAGGTGGCTGTACTCCACCCTGACTCCTAAAATTCATGTTTGAAAATAAAGCAATCCATGATTTTTGTAATATTTTTTACACTATTATTTCACTAGAACATATTGAGTTGTTTTATTATTAAATTGAAAGATACTGTTCTAATTATTTTAGTTTCTTATTTAAAATATATATTTTTTCTTTCTCTGAGAGAAAAAGATTGCCCACTTTGTACTGTATGTCGCTACTGAAACACTTAAGTCACATCCCTACAATTATAACCAGGAAATGGGATTGCATCCCTCTCCATCATGGCCCCATGATGTGTCAATACCGAACATATAATATAAAAAATATATATGTATGGTGTTGGGAATAAAATATATGTTTTTTGGATGTACAACTGTCCAAAAGATAGCTAGCTAGCCATATGGTATCTATGGGGATTAATTAAAGTCTAAATGGTCAAAACTGAAACGGTCACAACTGAAACAATTTGCTTAGTTTTGGTATTGACATGATTGTTTCGGTAATTGACACTTGATTGTTAATCCATTGTATTTCTTTACATCTCTTGAAAAAAACATTTGATATGATAATCTACATTAAACACATAGATCATTATTTCTCTCTCGAAGTCAAAGTAATGCACTGCATTAGACGAAACCACTTATTTTGTCTTTAAATGGAGGACATTCAGGGGGTAGCCCAGACCGGGACTCGAACCCAGGTCCAGCGACTGTCAAGCCAATACCTTAACCGTTACGCCAAGAGGTCTAATTTTTTAAATTATTTTAAACCTTTATTTAACTAGGCAAGTCAGTTAAGATATGGTATACAGTGTTCCTCAGCCTAATCCCTCCCCCCACAAAAGTTACACAGCGACATGTTCAAATCAGCCAAAGTGTGTACGACACAGGCTGCTTTACACAGGCTGCCCAATTCTGATATATTTTCCACTAATTGGTCTTTTGACCAATCACATCAGATCTTTTCACATCAGATCTTTTTCAGAGCTGATCTGATTGGTCAAAAGACCAATTAGTTAAATAAATATCAGAATTGAGCTGCCTGTGTAAACGCAGCCAAAGTGTGCGAGAAGCTTGATCTGTGAAGACAGGGGAAATTGTCCATTGGTCAGAGCCTGACATTGATGGTGAAATGTTTCTCTAAATGAATTGTAAAGGGTTTGAAAGTCAGGTTAAAAATCGTGTTTTTACTATTTTGCACATTTTGTATTACACTTCTCAAATTAATCTGTAATAGAAGGTTAATCCAAATTATCAATACTGTGCATGGCTCTCCCTTAACTGCAACTTTTCACTGTTTCGGTAGTGAATAATTTAGTGCCTGGTAAGGAATTCTGGAAACTATTTAAAATATGCAATACAAAAAGTGTGTGAGTTGTAGATACAGTTGAAGTCGGAAGTTTACATACACGTAGGTTGGAGTCATTAAAACTCATTTTTCAACCACTCCACAAATTTCTTGTTAACAAACTATAGTTTTGGCAAGTCGGTTAGGACATCTACTTTGAGCATGACACAAGTAATTTTTCCAACAATTGTTTACAGACAGATTATTTCACTTATAATTCACTGTATCACAATTCCAGTGGGTCAGAAGTTTATGGCTTTAGAAGCTTCTGATAGGCTAATTGACATCATTTGCGTCAATTGGAGGTGTACCTGTGGATGTATTTCAGGCCTACCTTCAAACTCAGTGCCTCTTTGCTTGACATCATGGGAAAATCAAAATAAATCAGCCAAGACCTCAGAAAAAAATGGTAGACCTCCACAAGTCTGGTTCATCCTTGGGAGCAATTTCCAAACGCCTGAAGGTACCACGTTCATCTGTACAAACAATAGTACACAAGTATAAACACCATGGGACCACGCAGCCGTCATACCGCTCAGGAAGGAGACGCGTTCTGTTTCCTAGAGATTAACGTAATTTGGTGCGAAAAGTGCAAATCAATCCCAGAACAACAGCAAAGGACCTTGTGAAGATGCTGAAGGAAACGGGTACAAAAGTATCTATATCCACAGTTAAACAAGTCCTATATCGACATAACCTGAAAGGCAGCTCAGCAAGGAAGAAGCCACTGCTCCAAAACCGCCATAAAAAAGCCAGACTACGGTTTGCAACTGCACATGGGGACAAAGATCGTACTTTTTGGAGAAATGTCCTCTGGTCTGATGAAACAAAAATAGAACTGTTTGGCCATAATGACCATCGTTATGTTTGGAGGAAAAAGGGGGATGCTTGCAAGCCGAAGAACACCATCCCAACCGTGAAGCATGGGGGTGGCAGCATCATGCTGTGGGGGTGCTTTGCTGCAGGAGGGACTGGTGCACTTCACAAAATAGATGGCATCATGAGGAAGGAATATTATGTGGATATATTGAAGCAACATCTCATTATTGTGGGAAGCTTGTGGAAGGCTACCCGAAACGTTTGAACCAAGTTAAACAATTTAAAGGCAATGCTACCAAATACTAATTGAGTGTATGTAAACTTCTGACCCACTGGGAATGTGATGAAATAACTACTATTATTCTGACATTTCACATTCTTAAAATAAAGTGGTGATCCTAACTGACCTAAGACAGGGAATTTTTACTAGGATTAAATGTTAGGAATTGTGAAAAACTGAGTTTAAATGTATTTGGCTAAGGTGTATGTAAACTTCGGACTTCAACTGTATGTCTAGAAATAGGATCCAAATTAGATTTTCTTTTCAAACCCCAATTTGAATGACCCATATACAGCACTGTTGTGATGAGGTGTGAATGACGGAGTCAGGCGCAGGAGGTAAAAACACAGAAATCCAGAGTTTATTCAGTGTACATGAATAAAGCGCAGTAAGCGTCAAAACGAAACTAGCACAAGGGAAAATCCACCTTGGCTACATACAAGGAAAGTGTAGCTCAACCGAGCTACTCTCACAATGAACAATCACTCACAAAGGACAAGGGGGCAGAGGGAACACATACACAGACTAATGAGGGAATGAGTACCAGGTGTGTGTGATTGACAAGACAAGACAAGACAAATGGAGTGATGATAAATGGAGCGGTAGTGCCTAGTAAGCCAGTGACGACGAACGCAGAAACTTGCCCGAGCAAGGAGGGGCAGCCTGAATTCGTGACAGTACCCCCCCCTTGACGCGCAGCTCCAGCAGCGCGCCGACCCTGGCCTCGGGGACGGCCAGGAGGACGCGGAGCACGGCGAGCCGGATGGCGACGATGGAAGTCCCTCAACAGAGAGGGATCGAGGATATCCCTCACCGGGACCCAGCACCGTTCCTCCGGACCGTACCCTTCCCACTCCACGAGGTACTGAATGCCCCCCACCCGGCGCCTCGAATCCAGTATGGAATGGACAGAGTACGCCGGTGCCCCCTCGTTGTCCAAAGGACCAGCCACCAACGGCCTGAGGAGAGACACATGAAACGAGGGGTTAATACGGTAATCAGTTAACCTCGTTGATTCTCCTCAGGACTTTGAACGGCCCTACAAACCGTGGGCTCAGCTTCCGGCAGAGCAGGCGGTGGGGCAGATTCCGGGTCGAGAGCCAGACCCGATCCCCCGGTACAAAGACGGGGGCCTCACTGCGGTGACAGTCAGCGTTTTCCTTCTGACAACGCACGGCGCGTTGGAGGTGAACATGGGCAGCGTTCCAAGTTTCCTCCGCGCGCCAAAACCAGTCATCCACCGCAGGAGCTTCGGTCTGGCTCTGGTGCCAACGTGCCAGAACCGGTTGATAACCTAAAACACACTGAAATGGCGTTAGGTTCGTAGAGGAGTGGCGGAGAGAGTTCTGGGCATATTCTGCCCATGGCAGGAACACCAACCACTCCCCCGGCCGGTCCTGGCAATAGGACCTCAGGAACCTACCCACATCCTGATTTACCTGTTCCACCTGCCCATTATTCTCAGGGTGGAACCCAGAGGTCAGGCTGACGAGACTCCCAGACGTTCCATGAATGCCTTCCAGACTTTTGACGTGAACCGGGGACCTCGGACAGACACTATATCCTCTGGTACCCCGTAGTGCTGGAAGACGTGTGTAAACAGGGCCTCCGCAGTTTGCAGAGCCGTGGAAGGACCGGGCAGAGGAAGGAGGCGGCAGGACTTCGAAAAGCGGTCCACAACGACCAGGATGGTGGTGTTCCCTTGAGAGCGAGGCAGATCAGTTAAAAAATCAACACTCAAATGAGACCATGGTCGTTGTGGAACAGGTAAAGGTTTTAACTTACCCGCTGGGAGGTGGCTAGGTGCCTTACTCTGGGCGCACACTGAGCAGGAGGAAACATACACCCTCACGTACTTAGCCAAGGTAGGCCACCAGTACTTTTCGGTCAGGCAGCGCACTGTACGACCGATACCTAGGTGACCAGAGGAGGGTGACGTGTGTACCCAGTAGATCAGTTGATCACGGATAAGCGCAGGCATGTACTGCAGCCCAGCTGGACATTGCGGTGGAGATGGATCTGTGCGTAATGCCTGCGCTATATCCGCGCCCATACTACCGGCGCCACAATGCAGGAGTCTGGCAGTATGAGGGTATTGTCTCTGGGCCTCTCCTCTGTATCATACAGCCGGGACAGTGCGTCTGCCTTCACGTTCTTCGTACCCGGAATGTATGACAGTGTGAAATCAAACCTGGGTGAAGAATAGGGCCCACCTGGCCTGGCGAGGGTTCGGCCTCCTCACTGCCCTGATGTACTCCAGGTTACGGTGGTCCGTCCAGACGAGGAATGGGTGTTTCGCCCCCTCGAGCCAATGTCTCCACATGGTGAGAGCTCGGACAACAGCCAACAGCTCCCGATCACCAACGCCGTAGTTCTGCTCCGCCGGGCTGAGCTTCTTTGAGAAGAACGCACAGGGGCGGACCTTGGGTGGCGTGCCCAAGCGTTGAGACAGGACTGCTCCCATCCCCACCTCGGACGCATCCACCTCCACTACGAACGGTAGTGATGGATCAGGGTGGGCCAGTACCGGGGCCGAGGTGAACAGTTCCCTCAGGTTACTGAAGGCCCTGTCAGCCTCAGCAGACCAGCGGAGCCGGGACGGCCCACCCTTCAACAGAGATGTAATGGGAGCTGCGACCTTGCCAAAGCCCCGGATAAACCTCCGATAATAGATGGCGAAGCCAAGGAATCGCTGCAACTCCTTTACCGTGGTTGGAGTCGGCCAATTACGCACGGCTGCAATGCGGTCGCCCTCCATCTCCACACCTGTGGTAGAAATGCGGTATTCGAGGAAGGGGACGGACTGCTGTAAAAACATACACTTTTCTGCCTTAGCATAAAGGTCATTTTCCAACAGTCGGGCCAGTACTTTGTGAACAAGGGACACATGCTCGGCGCGCGTAGCAGAATACACCAAGATGTCATCGATGTAGACCACTACACCGCGACCAAGCATGTCCCGAAACACCTCGTTCACAAAGGACTGGAAGACTGAGGGAGCATTCATCAAACCATAGGGCATCACCAGGTATTCATAATGCCCCGTGGTTGTGCTGAATGCTGTCTTCCACTCATCTCCCTCTCAGATACGCACCAGGTTGTACGTACTCCTGAGATCTAATTTAGTGAAGAAGCGCGCTCCATGCAATGACTCAACCACTGACGGAATGAGGGGGAGAGGATAACTAAATCTAATCGTCTCCTTGTTCAGTGGTTGATAGTCAATGCACGGGCGCAGACCGCCGTCTTTCTTCTTCACAAAAAAGAAACTCGAGGAGGCGGGTGAAGTGGAGGGACGTATATACCCCTGGCGCAGGGACTCGGTGACGTATGTCTCCATAGCCTCCGTCTCCGCCTGCGACAGGAGATACACATGACTCCTGGGAGGTACAGCATCTACCCGAAGGTTTATTGCGCAATCCCCCACCCGATGAGGTGGCAATTTAGTTGCTTTATTCTTGAAGAAAACTTGTGCCAGATCATGGTATTCGGGGGGAATGCGCACGGTGGAGGCACCGTCTGGACTTTCCACCGTGGTTGCACCAACGGAAACACCCATACACCTACCCTGACACTCTCGCGACCACCCCGTGAGAACCCTCTGCGGCCATGAGAAAGTGGGGTTGTGGAGTGCTAGCCACGGAATACCTAACACCACAGGGAAAGCAGGAGACTCAATGATGGAAAGTGACCTGCTCACAATGCGTCTCCTGTGTGATCATGGTGACTGGTACTGTGACTTCCTTTATCAAGTGCTCTGATGGGGCGTGGAATGGATAGGGGAACTAATGAAATGCCCTGGCGGCGTGCAAAAGTTTTATCCATAAAGTTCCCAGCTGCGCCTGAATCTACTAGTGCCTTACACTTGGGAACTCTCATGTAATCAGGAAAGTATATGGGTAGAGTACAGTGCACAGCAGAGGGCTCTGAACAAGTGTGGGTGCTCAATACCTGGGGTGATGCGAGAGTGCCCTGCCGGCCGCCTCCTGACCCAAAAGAGCGCTGACGACAACGTGTGGTGGAATGTCCCTTCGTGCCTACCGATTGGCACTGGCGCTGTCGTCCTCCGCTCTCTCGGTGCGCGGCACCACCCAGCTCCATGGGCTCTGGATCCGCGTCGGTTGGGACGGGAACGGGCAGCCCTCATCCAGGACGTCCTCTGGTTGCCAGCAGGTTGTCCAGACGAATGACCATGTCCACCAGTTCGGTAAAAGACAAACTGGTGTCACTGCAGGCTAGCTCCCGTCGGACGTCTTCCCGTAGATGGCACCGGAACTGGTTGATAAGGGCCCGCTCATTCCACCCGGACCCTGCTTCCAAGATCCGGAACTCCAGCGCGAACTCCTGTACTGTCCTCGTCCCTTGTCTCAAGTGGACCAGCTGCTCACCCGCCTCTCGACCCTCGGGTGGGTGATCTAAAACCGCCCGAAATAGGCAGGCAAACTCCCTGTAGTCCTCCAACGCGGCTCCTCCTTCTCTCCAAACCGCGTTGGCCCACTCCAGGTCTTTCCCCGAGAGGCAGGAAATGAGGACGGACACCTGCTCTCGATCTGATGGCGCCGGCCTGACACTGGAGCAGTACAGCTCCAGTTGGAGAAGGAATCCCTGACACAGAGCCGGCGTCCCATCGAACGCCCGAGGTCGGGATATCTGGATCCCTCCGGGTGCTGTGATGTAGGTGGCTGGATCTGGTTGGCCAGCTGGTCTCGACAGATCGGTTCCTCTTCTCTCCAGGCGTTGGACGACCTGAAGAACCCGATCCATCGCTTCCCCCAAGCTGGCCAGCATCGTGGAATGCTCCTAGACCCATGCCACGATTCCAGGTGTGCACTCTTCTCCAGCTGACTCCATAGCGGGTGAGTGATTATGTGATGAGGTGTGAATGACGGAGTCAGGTGCAGGAGGTAAAAACACGAGAAATCCAGAGTTTATTCAGTGTACATGAATAGAGCGCAGTAAGCGTCAAAAACGAAACTAGCACAAGGGAAAATCCACCTTGGCTACATACAAGGAAAGCGTAGCTCAACCGAGCTACTCACTCTCACAATGACTCACAAAGGACAAGGGGGCAGAGGGAACACTTATACACAGACTAATGAGAGAATGAGTACCAGGTGTGTGTGATTGACAAGACAAGACAAGACAAATGGAGTGATGATAAATGGAGCGGTAGTGGCTAGTAAGCCGGTGACGACGAACGCCGAAACCTGCCCGAGCAAGGAGGAGGGGCAGCCTCGGCTGAATTTTAACACTAGCCCATAATATAATAGCTAGCTATAGCAGGTGCGATTTGAGAAGCGTATTGATAGTATTTAAACTCAGTATTATATTTTGTCTACTAGTTCTTACCTTGGTTTCCTTCACCCCCACTGCACTCTGGTCAGAAGTATAGAATAAATTACAAGTTATTTCATTAAGTAGCATTGCTTCCTCGACCTGTTGGACAATCAACAGAGATTGTGAAGAACGTTTCAATGAGGAACCCGTGTCAAGCCAACTAAAAAAAAAAGTTGAATTGAACTGAGGACAGGTAAATGACAGACAAGTAAGTGCAGAGAGAGAAAACAGGTGAGTAGTACACAAAATGCATAGTGGAGTTTCCATGACAAGATTTAGGCTCAGGCTGAAGCATTTGTTTTATACTTATAAACTGATATTTAATTATAGGTATTCAGGTTCCAATTTCTTTCAACCTTTTTAATTTTTTAATTTTTCAGATCAAAATTATACTGTTGTATGTCAAGGCTCACAAATGAGTTGATGATTTTGATGATTATCAAAGCTGATCTACATTATGATAATATAGCATAATATAATACTACAATACGAATATAATACTATATAATAATATAGCCTGCACAGGAACTACGGATGAAAATGAGCTGTTTTGCTAAATCTGGAACTATTACTAATACTAAATAAATACATAAATGACAATTCAATTAAATAAATTACAATTCAATCTTTCTATATATGTGGCCTACTCAACAGTCCATAGCCTAGGCCTTGTGTACTCTCTACATGGAAACTCCAGGATAGAGTCAAAGAAATTGAGACAGACTTCAATCTGCAGAAGAGGATTAGACTTTATGGAAAATAAAATAAATTGGTTAAAATGTGAGGAGTGAAATTATAAGGTAAGTACTACACTACACACAAAGAGAGAGTGAAAGAGAGAGAAAGCACGAGAGATAGAAACAGTTATTCGTTTTAAGTATTTGTTTTGATTATTAAAGAACACTGCTTGAAAGGAGAGAGAAAGAAGAAAACAAGAGGAATCGATTGTTCCATTTTAAATTAGTGTCTGCTGCGTTGAGGAATACATTTTCTCCAGCGTCCAGCTAATTCTCCCCATTCTACAAGGAGATACAAAAAACATGGACATATTAACGTTGGGAACAGTGGTGGGTTGGGGATGGGATGGGAGGTAGGGAAGGGGACAAGAGAGGGACTGTGGGAACTGGGAATGTTTCACATAACAGACATGGTTTGTTAGACGCTGTCAGCCACGGAGGAGACGTCTCACCAAGAACTTCCGTTTCTGTTTCCAGTGGTTGCCCTGGGCGTTAGTTGACATGTGGGCCTCGGTGACCATGCGGATCAGGTCCCACTCCTCCTGAGACGGCTCAGGCCGGTCCCACACCGTCTTCTGGAGCTCCTCCTTCCGCCGCCGCTCACGGTTCTCCTCGATCAACTTCCGCTTGGCGAGCCGCTTGCTGTCGTCCAGCACCACTGGGAGGGGAATGGGGTAGAGGAGGGGAGGAGGAGGAGGGTGAGGGGTTAGGGATCAGGGGGAAGGGTGAAGTGGTAGGGCGAGGGAGGGTTAAAGAGGGAGGCAAGGAGTCCCGAATGAGGAGGGGATTAAGAGGGAGGAAGGGAGGGGTTTTGTCAAGTATCAAGCGAAAAAGAAGCGAGAGAGTAAGTCTACAATTTAAAACACATAGGGGCCATATTTGGGAACATTAGACAAAGTTTCAAGGTTAAGTTTAAGCATCAGCCAATTAAAGTCGATGACACAGTGTCACGTGATAGAACGCTACATTGTAGCTGGTCCCATCAGATAACCTGGAACACGTTAGCCCTATGCTAACCTAACCAGGTGGCTGTGATTATTTCAGCTTATCAAAGATCTTAAACTCTTTCTCCACAAACCACTGGCAGTTCTTAAAATAGGTCAACTCGGCCACCAGAGGGATACATTTTACATGTATCCCTCTGGTGGCAGAGTTGACCTATTTTAAGAAATGCAATTTTCTAATGTACGCAAGTATGGCCCAATACAATTTACAATACATACAAGATACAATTTAAATCATATGCACTCTGCCTCTGATATTTACACTGATATTATCATAATATCCGTCATTTCAAGTATCTGTCAATAAATAAATAATAATACAAATTCAAGTAAAAACAGAGATAACATTATAGAAATTATAGAAATTGCACAATAAAACAGGACTTTTTCGGATCTAAGAATGAATTAGCTTTTTAGAGTATTTGTAAAGAGTAACATTTAAGAATGGGGTAGGTTGGCAGTCTATATCTGTTATGTTGAGTCATGACATTAGTTCTCTCTATCTCTGTACTCTGAAATAGACAGGTTAAGCAGCTCTCCGTGATGAGCCACCTGGCAGGCCAGGCACAGTCATCAAGTTCAGTTAGCAGATTTCTCAGGTAGATTGGAGCATACAGTACCAGTCAAAAGTTTGGACACACCTACTCATTCAAGGGTTTTTCTTTATTTTTACTATTTTCCATATTGTAGAATAATAGTGAAGACATCAAAACTATGAAATAACACATATGGAATCATGTAGTAACCAAAAAAGTGTTAAACAAATCAAAATATATTTTATATTTGAGATTCTTCAAATAGCCACCCTTTGCCTTGATGACAGCTTTGCACACTCTTGGCATTCTCTCAACCAGCAGGTAGTCACCTGGAATGCATTTCAATTAACAGGTGTGCCTTCTTAAAAGTTAATGTGTGGAATTTATTTCCTTCTTAATGCAGGGGGGGGCAAGAACAGCTCAAATAAGCAAAGAGAAACAACAGTCCATCATTACTTTAAGAACTGAAGGTCAGTCAATATGGAACATTTCAAGAACTTTGAAAAAATCTTCAAGTGCAGTCGCAAAAACCATCAAACGCTATGATGAAACTGGCTCTGATGAGGACCACGACAGGAATGGAAGACCCAGAGTTACCTCTGCTGCAGAGGATAAGTTCATTAGAGTTACCAGCCTCAGAAATTGCCGCCCAAATAAATGCTTCACAGAGTTCAAGTAACAGACACATCTCAACATCAACTGTTCAGAGGGGACTGTGTGAATCAGACCTTCATGGTTGAATTACTGCAAAGAAACCACTACTAAAGGACACCAATAAGAAGAAGAGACCTGCTTGGGAGAAGAAATACGAGCAATGGACATTAGACCTGTGGAAATGTGTCCTTTGGTCTGGAGTCCAAATTGGGGATTTGTGGTTCCATCCGCTGTGTCTTTGTGAGACGCGGTGTGGGTGAACGGATGATCTCTGCATGTGTATTTCCCACTGTAAAGCATGGAGGAGGAGGTGTGATGGTGTGGGGGTACTTTGCTGGTGACACTGTCTGTTATTTATTTAGAATTCATGGCACACTTAACCAGCATGGCTACCACAGCATTCTACAGCGATACGCCATCCCATCTGGTTTGGGCTTAGTGGGACTATCATTTGTTTTTCAACAGGACAATGACCCAACACACTTCAAGGCTGTGTAAGGGCTATTTTGCCAAGAAGGAGAGTGATGGAGTGCTGCATCAGATGACCTGGCCTCCACAATCCCCCGACCTCAACCCAATTGAGATGGTTTGGGATGAGTCGGACCGCAGAATGAAGGAAGAGCAGCCAACAAGTGCTCAGCATATGTGGGAACTCCTTCAAGACTGTTGGAAAAGCATTCCAGGTGAAGCTGGTTGAGAGAATGCCAAGAGTGTGCAAATCTGTCATCAGGGCAAAGGGTGGCTATTTGAAGAATCTGAAATATAAAATATATATTTTGATTTGTTTAACACTTTTTGGTTTACTACATGATTCAATATGTGTTATTTCATAGTTTTGATGTCTTACCTATTACTCTACAATGTAAAACATAATAAAAGAAAAACCCTTGAATAGGTAGGTGTCCAAACTTTTGACTGGTAGTGTATATACAGTGGGGAAAAAAAGTATTTAGTCAGCCACCAAAAGTTCTCCCACTTAAAAAGATGAGAGAGGCCTGTAATTTTCATCATAGGTACACGTCAACTATGACAGACAAATTGAGAAAAAAAATCAATTAAATCATATTGTAGGATTTTTTATGAATTTATTTGCAAATTATGGTGGAAAATAAGTATTTGGTCAATAACAAAAGTTTCTCAATACTTTGTTATATACCCTTTGTTGGCAATGACACAGGTCAAACGTTTTCTGTAAGTCTTCACAAGGTTTTCACACACTGTTGCTGGTATTTTGGCCCATTCCTCCATGCAGATCTCCTCTAGAGCAGTGATGTTTTGGGGCTGTCGCTGGGCAACATGGACTTTCAACTCCCTCCAAAGATTTTCTATGGGGTTGAGATCTGGAGACTGGCTAGGCCACTCCAGGACCTTGAAATGCTTCTTACGAAGCCACTCCTTCGTTGCCCGGGCGGTGTGTTTGGGATCATTGTCATGCTGAAAGACCCAGCCACGTTTCATCTTCAATGCCCTTGCTGATGGAAGGAGGTTTTCACTCAAAATCTCACGGTACATGGCCCCATTCATTCTTTCCTTTACACGGATCAGTCGTCCTGGTCCCTTTGCAGAAAAACAGCCCCAAAGCATGATGTTTCCACCCCCATGCTTCACAGTAGGTATGGTGTTCTTTGGATGCAACTCAGCATTCTTTGTCCTCCAAACACGACGAGTTGAGATTTTACCAAAAAGTTATATTTTGGTTTCATCTGACCTATTCTCCCAATCCTCTTCTGGATCATCCAAATGCACTCTAGCAAACTTCAGACGGGCCTGGACATGTACTGGCTTAAGCAGGGGGACACGTCTGGCACTGCAGGATTTGAGTCCCTGGCGGCGTAGTGTGTTACTGATGGTAGGCTTTGTTACTTTGGTCCCAGCTCTCTGCAGGTCATTCACTAGGTCCCCCCGTGTGGTTCTGGGATTTTTGCTCACCGTTCTTGTGATCATTTTGACCCCACAGGGGGAGATCTTGCGTGGAGCCCCAGATCGAGGGAGATTATCAGTGGTCCTGTAGGTTCATGCTCTACAACATTCAGAGAGTACGACCCTGCCTTACACAGGAAGCGTCATCTCCCGTCTGGATTACTGCAACTCGCTGTTGGCTGGGCTCCCTGCCTGTGCCATTAAACCCCTACAACTCATCCAGAATGCCGCAGCCCGTCTGGTGTTCAACCTTCCCAAGTTCTCTCACGTCACCCCGCTCCTCCGCACACTCCACTGGCTTCCAGTTGAAGCTTGCATCTGTTACAAGACCATGGTGCTTGCCTATGGAGCTGTGAGGGGAACGGCACCTCCGTACCTTCAGGCTCTGATCAGTCCCTACACCCAAACGAGGGCATTGCGTTCATCCACCTCTGGCCTGCTGGCTCCCCTTCCTCTGCGGAAGCATAGTTCCCGCTCAGCCCAGTCAAAACTGTTTGCTGCTCTGGCACCCCAATGGTGGAACAAGCTCCCTCACGACGCCAGGACAGCGGAGTCACTCACCACCTTCCGGAGACATTTGAAACCCCACCTCTTTAAGGAATACCTGGGATAGGATAAAGTAATCCTTCTACCCCCCCAAAAAAAAAGAAAAAAATAAATAATAATAATAATAATAATAAAAAGAAAAAAAAGAAAATACAATTGTAAAGTCGTTATGCCACTGGCTATAAGGTGAATGCACCAATTTGTAAGTCGCTCTGGATAAGAGCGTCTGCTAAATGACGTAAATGTAAATGTAAATGTCTTGTATGTCTTCCATTTCCTAATAATTGCTCCCACAGTTGATTTCTTCAAACCAAGCTGCTTACCTATTGCAGATTCAGTCTTCCCAGCCTGGTGCAGGTCTACAATTTTGTTTCTGGTGTCCTTTGACAGCTCTTTGGTCTTGGCCATAGTGGAGTTTGGAGTGTGACTGTTTGAGGTTGTGGACAGGTGTCTTTTATACTGATAACAAGTTCAAACAGGTGCCATTAATACAGGTAACGAGTGGAGGAAAGAGGAGCCTCTTAAAGAAGAAGTTACAGGTCTGTGAGAGCCAGAAATCTTGCTTGTTTGTAGGTGACCAAATACTTATTTTCCACCATAATTTGCAAATAAATTCATAAAAAATCCTACAATGTGATTTTCTGGAATTTGTTTTCTCAATTTGTCTGTCATAGTTGACGTGTACCTATGATGAAAATTACAGGCCTCTCTCATCTTTTTAAGTGGGAGAACTTGCACAATTGGTGGCTGACTAAATACTTTTTTCCCCCACTGTACAGTTGAAGTCGGAAGTTTACATACACTTAGGTTGGAGTCGTTAAAACTCGTTTTTCAACCACTCCACAAATTTCTTGTTAACAAACTATAGTTTTGGCAAGTCGGTTAGGACATCTACTTTGTGCATGACACAAGTAATTTTTCCAACAATTGTTTACAGACAGATTATTTCAATTATAATTCACTGTATCACAATTCCAGTGGGTCAGAAGTTTGCATATACTAAGTTGACTGTGCCTTTAAACAGCTTGGAAAATTCCAGAAAATGATGTCATTGCTTTAGAAGCTTCTGATAGGCTAATTGACATAATTTGAGTCAATTGTATTTCAAGGCCTACCTTCAAACTCAGTGCCTGTTTGCTTGACATCATGGGAAAATCAAAACAAATCAGCCAAGACCTCAGAAAAAAGATTGTAGACCTCCACAAGTCTGGTTCATCCTTGGGAGCAATTTCCAAATGCCTGAAGGTACCACGTTCATCTGTACAAACAATAGTACTCAGGTATAAACACCATGGGACCGCGCAGCCGTCATACCGCTCAGGAAGGAGACGCGTTCTGTCTCCTAGAGATGAACGTACTTTGGTGCGAAAAGTGCAAATCAATCCCAGAACAACAGCAAAGGACCTTGTGAAGATGCTGAAGGAAACAGGTACAAAAGTATCTATATCCACAGTAAAACAAGTCCTATATCGACATAACCTGAAAGGCAGCTCAGCAAGGAAGAAGCCACTGCTCCAAAACCGGCATAAAAAAGCCAGACTACGGTTTGCAACTGCACATGGGGACAAAGATCGTACTCTTTGGAGAAATGTCCTCTGGTCTGATGAAACAAAAATAGAACTGTTTGGCCATAATGACCATCGTTATGTTTGGAGGAAATAGGGGGATGCTTGCAAGCCGAAGAACACCATCCCAACCATGAAGCATGGGGGTGGCAGCATCATGCTGTGGGGGTGCTTTGCTGCAGGAGGGACTGGTGCACTTCACAAAATAGATGGCATCATGAGGAAGGAAAATTATGTGGATATATTGAAGCAACATCTCAAGACATCAGTCAGGAAGTTAAAGCTTGGTCGCAAATGGGTCTTTCAAATGGACAATGACCCCAAGCATACTTCCAAAGTTGTGGCAAAATGGCTTATGGACAACAAAGTCAAGGTATTGGAGTGGCCATCACAGAGCCCTGACCTCAATCCTATAGAAAATGTGTGGGCAGAACTGAAAAAGCGTGTGCGAACAAGGAGGCCTACAAACCTGACTCAGTTACACCAGCTCTGTCAGGAGGAATGGGTCAAAATTCACCCAACTTATTGTGGGAAGCTTGTGGAAGGATACCCGAAAAGTTTGACCCAAGTTAAACAATTTAAAGGCAATGCTACCAAATACTAATTGAGTGTATGTAAACTTCTGACCCACTGGGAATGTGATGAAAGAACTAAAAGCTGAAATAAATCACTCTCTCTACTATTATTCTGACATTTCACATTCTTAAAATAAAGTGGTGATCCTAACTGACCTAAGACAGGGAACTAGGATTAAATGTCAGGAATTGTGAAAAACTGAGTTTAAATGTATTTGGCTAAGGTGTATGTTAACATGCGACTTCAACTGTATAGAGACACTTTTTTTGACCAATCAGAAGTAGTGCTAGTTAGTTCATGAATATTATTATTATTATTATTATTATTATTATTATTATTATTATTATTATTATTATTATTTTTTGCTGCTATAGGAGTGGTAGTGAATGTCCTCTCAATTAAATAGGAAAACTTTAATATTACGCTACATTAATATACATCTCTCTCTCACTCTAGAAGAGGGAACATCCTCTATAAAAGTTATTCTGGGGAACTCAACTAAGCAGAATTCTACTTACAGTCTGTTGCCATGCCGACAGTGATGCACTTCTTGAAGCGACATTCCTGGCACTGGTTCCTGGTCACCTTATCGATGATGCACTTCGCCTCGTACTTACACGCGTACGTCGGGTTCAGGTTCTTCTGGATCGTCCGCCGGAAGAAACCCTTTGGAAAAAAGATACAAGGAATGTTTGAAAGGTAATGTTTGGAACACAATGATCTGCAACATTCTATCTGTCTAATGTCAGGTTGGTGGCAGTGGTAATGGAATATTTATTTGAATTAAATTATCATCTCTTTCCATCAACTGAATTTCTCCTTTTTAATGGATACTAGTGAAACCATGTTAGGGAGTTGTGTTGGTATTATTACATGTTATCATTACATATGTCCAGTGTTGCTATTACCTTGCAACCTTCACAGGTGATACAGCGATAGTGATATCCTGTAGCTTTGTCCCCACATACCACACATAACTCGTCCTTGTCCAGGTAACTAGGGATGTACCCTAACAGGAAAGAAAGATATAACATGTAAACATACCATATAGGCCAGTGACGATCCGTTAACAGGTACACAATTACCTGAATACAAACAGCATTCAGAAACAACCAATTATGTATGCCAGGAATGCCTGTATTCAT
Source organism: Coregonus clupeaformis (assembly GCF_020615455.1). Taxonomy (NCBI): domain Eukaryota; kingdom Metazoa; phylum Chordata; class Actinopteri; order Salmoniformes; family Salmonidae; genus Coregonus; species Coregonus clupeaformis. The sequence goes on along the minus strand of NC_059199.1, from coordinate 51,846,666 downwards.
TTACTACTGTCTGACCACAAGCAGACCACTGAACATGATCTTTTTAGACACAGCAACTTAGAAACAAAGAGGTGAATTCCAACAGTTGTGTTTAAGATTCACATCAATCATTTCAACACAAAGTTCTCCAAAAGGGCCTAAAGCGTGTGGGGGTGGGGGGGGGTCAATAAATGATAAATACGAGTCGAGGGGAGTCAGAGCCAAGCCATCAACCGGCACGCTCCAGCCTTCTGTTACCCTGTCTGTAGGACTGCTCCCTGCACCAGCAATCAATACACACACACACACACACACACACACACACCACACACACACAAAGCACAAAATGCAACAGGTCCTCTGGCTCAAGGTCAGTTCTGGCACGGTATGAAACCTTAGGTCAACTTGGATTTATTGTAATTAGTCCAAACTAAAGCCTGATCGAAGGAGCTCAGGTCGTCAAGACAATTAATATCCACCCGTAGCAAACCATTATGACAGACGCTAAGAACACTGTTCAGGACAATAAAATGCAGAGACATACTGACAGTCAATTCATACATTTGTCAACACGTTTTTCAAAGTCCATGGACTCGTTATATGTTGGTGGCCTGAATTTGCCTTTAAACTTCAACAGTTTGAAATAAAATATATAGTACATAACTACAAACTGTGCTAATGGTTTGACTTACCAACCGATAAACTCACAGACCTCAGTGTTCCGGTGTTAATAACCATATAGTATCACAATCACTACGATTATAGTGTATCAAGAGTCACTGCGATATTATATATACACATACGAGCAAGGTTCAACACTGCAGCGGTTTGCAACGAGATAAAGCACTGTTCAAGCCAAACTAGACTAACATACATCAAATACCGTTACACACTACATACAATACAACAATATCAGGTCAGATGTAGTCAATCAACAGGAGATATTTGTGCACCTGTCGCACGTCTCTACGACTGCACTCCAACACAAGCTGTCAGGCCGTCACCCCATCACGCCACCGGGTTAGTCCCTACCTTTCAGCTTGTCAAGCCATCACACTATCCCTAGTTACTTCCAGGTTGTACTGCCATAAGCGCTACTCCCTAGTCCCAATTCCCTACCTTTCTTGTTAACCTCTTGCATCCACTGCATGTGGGAGAAGTCAGACTTCCCCTCAGAATAGTAGTCAGGCTGGTGGTGGTAGTGGCTGAGAGGCACTTCCATGTTGCAGTATTCACTTTTGAACACAGGGTTGGGTCCTGGGTAGGAGCAGGCATAGGGCTGGCTTGGGGGCCAAGCCTGCTCCATGCAGGGAGGGTGGATGGGGTTCATGGGCTGGGGCTCACAGTATCCCCCGGGACCATCACCTCCATACATGCAGTATTCCCCACCGCCCTGCAACGGGTAGCCACCGCCCACGCCATGAGGCATCTCATACATGTCAGGCATGCAGTAGTTCATGATAGCCAACAACTGCACCGAAGGCAGGTAGGCACATACAAAAGGTTGACGAAGGCCCCCCCCCAAAAAAAGACTGGAGACAATGTTACGTATCGATTCAGCGCTAAGTGTAATTAATCCAGCGTTAAGTTAAAGTCGTCTAAATGAATAATTAAACGATTGATATGGAGACGATAAGAAAGATGTGTACAGAGCAGGTAGGGGCTACGTTGGTAGAATGGGTCTTATATACCGAGTCCTTGGCCCACCCCTACAGTACAACATCTAGCACCTGCCCCGCCCGTCCTCGCCCGGCCCCACCCCACCCACACAGTGCCCTCTCAGCCGAATGGGGCAGGAGCTTTATGACGACGTGGGGTTTCTAATCTGACTCTGTAAATCCTAGAAGTGGAACAGACAGACAGCAACAAGATGGTGATGTTCTCGCCGATTAAAGCATTGAGTGATGTGATGTGTCTTACCAACCACCACCACCTAGTCATACGCATATGGTGCTGTGTCTCACCATCCACCACCACCTAGTCATACACATATGGTGCTGTGTCTCACCATCCACCACCACCTAGTCATACACATATGGTGCTGTGTCTCACCATCCACCACCACCTAGTCATACACATATGGTGCTGTGTCTCACCAACCACCACCACCTAGTCATACACATATGGTGCTGTGTCTCACCAACCACCACCACCTAGTCATACACATATGGTGCTGTGTCTCACCAACCACCACCACCTAGTCATACACATATGGTGCTGTGCCGCTGGCGGAAGTTAACAACAAAGACAGAACAAAATAACAAAATAATCCGAAATACTTTTCTATATGAATAAGTAGTAGCTGACAGTCTCGGTAGAAGTTTAGTTTGGTTTGGTTCGTCAACACCTGAGGAGTCAATTTAATTTGACAATTAGATCTGGATGATCAACAATATCATTCACATTACAGTTAAAATCTTGGAATAATCGGGTTTAGCCTTCTTAGGCCTATTTCAGTCATTTATGTCACGCATAAACTCAGAACACCTGTCTTTCTTGAACAAACATTAATTAACATCAATCAACATTAATCCCACTTCAACAAACTTTTCACTGGTAGTAAAGTCAAACTTAGACTTCACTTCAGACTAGAATAGAATAGTTAATTTACAAGGGTTAATTTAATAAGATGATCACCACACTGTAATCCATGATGGACAACACAACCCAGCTAAAAACAACTTGCTTACTAGGTCAGTGAAACATCAGAAACTTCTATAATTTATTAGAAACAACTGCATTCCACTAGTTACATTAATTACTGATTATAATCTAGCAATTACCTTTAACAAGTGTATTAGAATGCTAATATTAGAGTAGCTAAGTGCAATGGTTCAAGATCAATATAAAATGATCAAATCTTCTGGTGTTGATCTTCTGAGTCAGAATATAATAAATAAATAAAAATATTTATTCTCTGATACTCTGATATAGCTTGATCAACAAGTTGAATTTCAATGGGAGGCGCCAAGTGCCAAACCACCTTGATGCAAATATGGCAGAGGGGAAGGCGATACCGATATTTTCTAATTCGACAATCAAAGTAGATGGACTAACTAAGTAAAAAAACATATGCTTGATCAAACTTAAGGTTATTTTCTTGCTAAGATATGATTGTGTAGACGAACAAAGGTTACTTTTTATGAGAACGGAAACACACTAAATGTTGCCGGGTTATTTTCTTAATCTTATTTAGTTATTTAGATTTGAGGTCAATGTCAATGTGCCTTAAACACACATTGGTAAAAAAAAAAGAAAAAAATATTGAAAACGGAACAATTTAATAATAGCATCGAGTAACTCACCCAAATCATCAACCAACCACAAACATCTTAGACATTTTTTGAGTTTCAAAAATAATAATAATGTAATAATAATAAGGTCCAAATAACGATATCAGAGTTTCATGTAGCGTTTTACCGTTTTTATATTATTCAGTTTAACATTTGAATTTGTTTTACTTAACATTAGGTCTAGTGGCCAAATAATTGCTAGATGTCTACATGTGAAAAATAAGAGCTATGTTTTAGGGATTTCAAATTGAGAGAATAAATAAATTTTATATCAATTAAGTCCAAACAAGTCAGTCAAAAAAACAAAACAAAATACCTAAATTGATTATCATTAGTTGAGCAATGACCACCAAGCATCCTGCCCTACAAAATACCAATAGCATATAAAGTAGGACTACACAGAGCTCTTTCTTAATCTGCGGTTCACCTTGTCCCCATTTACAAGCAAAACATTTTTTAGAAATAATCGAATTCAAATCTTAAAGAAATTGATTTGTTAATTAGCCATTGTTTCCCAAAAATGTTCTTTATTTATATGAATAAATAATGTATCATTATATTAATCAAATATTGTCACAAAGATGGCCGTTACATATTTTATTTATTTAGTTTCTGATGTTTTGTGTGTAAATGTTTATATCTGGTTTTCTGATCCACGCCCCTACCTTTTATTTAAGGTCTCTGTGACCAACAGATGTATATCTGTATTCCTAGTCATGTGAAATCCATAGATTAGGGCCTAATGAATTTATTTCAATTGACTGATTTCTTTAAATGAACTGTAACAGTAAAATCTGTGAAATTGTTGCATGTTGAGTTTTTATTTTTGTTCAGCGTACTTATTAAGATTTAATACATTATTGCATCTAATTCATTCAAATCTAATAACCACAAATAATTGTAAATGTATCATTTGGGGCATAATGTTTTTACATAATTGACCATTGATTATTTTGCCCACTTTTCGGTCGGTTTCAACTTAGAAATATTGAAATATATGCATTCTTTCTGATTGGCTTTAACGGCATTCTAGAGCGTGCATTATTTAAGTGATAATGCCAGAGAAGCCGGTGTTTGGAGGATATATTGGCACGGGTGTTGTTAGGCCCGAGGCGAAGTCGATTTACATATTTTCATCGTCCCATGAGATATAGTCCCGACACAAATCTAAGGTTGCTACCCAAGCCGGCTGGTTGTTTGTTCTATCAGTTCGGTTGCCAGAGACGCGACCCAGTCGTTAAGTCTTTCTGTTCTGTATCTATGGACGCGACCCATTCGTTCTAAATGTTCCATTGCCATACTGGCTGGCAATGTTCTTATCCCTTGCTTGCTAGCTAGCCAACTACGGCTAACTTACAGTCACGTGAAACAGTGCAGCCAGAATAACAGCAAATTCACTGCATTTGCGTTTGTTTAAGCTGTTTTCAAGTGACATTTATTTGGATACATACATAACAATGAACTAATGATGCACAATTTTGCCTGGCATAGAAAATGTGCTCTCTCGTCAGGACACTGTTGTTCAGAGTAGCTAGCCAACAACACAGCTAACACAATCACTTCAAACTGAAGCAGGAAAGACTGCAAACTAGCTGCATTTCATTTTGTTTTACCTGTTTTCTATTGACATTTCTTTGTATATATCCATACAAATTATGCCAGCTGATTCATGAGTTCGACTGGTTGAGAAACGCTGCCTGCCTGTCTGTCTCGTCCCAACTCCCAACACTTGCATTACTATGGGACAGCTGGAGATCGAATTTCAATATTGAAACAATATTGCAAATGTCGGAGAGACAGACAGCAAGGTTTATACAAATCTCCGCTGTTGAAAACCAAATGCTAGTCTAAAAGAAATGGGAGATAATGTTTAGATGATTTTTATAGTGGAGATAAAGTTTATAAATTGCCTGGCTGAGCTGATGAGACAGTGGATTGTGCAGTGAGATGGAACAGAGTAAATAGGCATTTCAACGTCATAGCTTTAGCCGGTGGAATAGACACCGGCTGGAATGTGGACAATCAGCATCCAGGATTAGACCGTTGTATAATTCCCTATAACGCACAGTATATTTGCACGGTAGAATTCAATGGCTATAGTTCATTCTTACATGTTCTGTTTGAGCTGCTTTTGAAAGCAGAAGTTGAATTGAAAACATTATTGGCATTGTTGTATTCAATTTTCATAATAGCAACCTAGGACTGATGGTTTGGTTAGCAAGGCAACTACTGTAGCTCTCTAGTAACCTTGGTAACTACTTCAGTGGATGTGGAACACATTTCTAGCGGTAAATGTGTTAAATTATAGCCATGGTATAAAAGGGATAATCAACTCGGGGCTCTATGCGTTCTCTGGAAAATAATACAACTCTGTGGAAGGTTAGTTCCACTCTGCTAGCGCGTTGTGGAACACATCTTCCATGTTGTTCATTATTTTCCAGAGAACGCATAGCCCCTGGTTGATTATCCCTTACGTGTTGAAGCTTGAATAAGTTTAGATTATTCATGACATAAATGCAATCATATTTACAAACAAAATAACAATTTCTATATTTTAATTACTAGACTAATGAATCAAGAGATAAAAGCGCATATAAGGAGATTCTGAACATACGTATCCACGTGACCAGCCATCCTATCGTAACCAGTGACACACCACCGGAGTTGGGCTCAGACGACTGTGGCTAAGACTGCAACAGGATCAACACATAACAGCTGCTAAAAGTAAGGCCCTTTGAGGCAAATCTGCTCCTAAAGAGGCCCTTGATACCAGTTTAACTTTTTGATGAGGTGAAGTCCTCCGTGGCCCTTAATCTCATTCGTGTTTCTTAGAGGACTCGAGACAGAAACTGTCAAGCGTCTATCAGAAACTATAACTCCAGTCAATACTCTGCAATCTGTTCTAGATAAGTGTATTATTCTCAGTTTGGGGTGTTTTGTTTCCCTTTTTTTTCCATCTGTCTTTTTTTCATGTTATTTGTATCTAGTGTAACTATTTTTTAATCTGAGGAATCGATCGGTTTAGAGCTAGACCTTTTTTTTTACCTGATGTCTGGGTGCGTTATACAACCCAAATCTTATCAGAATCAGAATCACCTTTATTCGCTGAGTACATTTACATATAACCATAATTTTACTTGGTGATATGGTGCTGTTAGCAGTAGACAACATATAGAGACAGAAACAGAAAGAGGAATTTAGACAAAGTTTAAATACATTATACACAAAAAAGATAAGTGACTATAGAACATAGAAATGAATGATAGTTTTACACTGAATTGAAACAGACCATAAACATACTTCACATTGATCAACTTGTTTCCTTTGGGATTGCATACTTTCTAGACCAATATTGCCAAGTATATAACATAATCATTAACTATATAACTCTTACAGAAACACAAAAGACGTCTGATCTATATTCGGTTTTGTTTGCCTGAGTTGCCATCAAACATGAATTAAATCAAAACCTTGAAACCCTATTATTGATTTGTGGTTGAAATCTGGGTTAAAATTAGACCAAAGCTGTGTACATGAATGACTTTTCACTAACAACATAAAAATTGCTAAACTATGTTGACTCAATACATTTTTCTCTAGAATGTTTCAATAGTAATGAATCTAGACAGATCCTTCAAGATTAAATTACTTAATTGACTGTTCAAATAATAGGTTAATGAATTAGTTAATTTGGTCTACTGTGTTGCACCACCATGAAATTCACATCTTAATGGTACTAAGTAACTGTTACTGAGTAATAAACGTTACAGAGAGCAGAGTTTTTTGCATCCACTCTTCTGACGACTCCATCTACTCTACAGTCCCTTCAAAGAGCTCGAGCTGCTTACCACTAAAACCCCAATCACCAAAACAGCCAGTCATTCAACAATCAAACACGGTATTGCAAAGGCATCATTTCAATCTTAGATGACATGCACACACCGTAGATATAGTATTTGTTTATAAACAGCATAAAATCTCTCCTGAATATATATTTATATTTTTTTAAATAATGAAACAATTAAATATCTCACTCTAAACATAAATGCTAATATCTACTCAAAACTCACCAAAAGCATGGGAGCATTTTTGGAGAAAGTCTGATTGCTCCTCCAGACTCAGGCATTGCCAGTGATAATGCTAGGGTTGAACTGTTAACTGGTCCACAGAGGTGAGGTGACTGTTTTTCCCATAGGTTAATACATTCAAGGATAAGCATTTCGGCTTTTATGCTATTTCTATTGTATTTCTGAGGTCTCACAGAAAGGTCTGCGGATCTATGGATATTATTATATCCTCTTGGTAGTAATGCCCCACGGCCCAACATTGGTTGTCCCAACCTTGGTTGTCCAGTCCAGTCCAGTCCATCCATGTTCTCAACAGCAACACTCCAGGGAGAGCCTTCAACCTCGTTCCTCAGCACCTGTCGATACTGGAAGCCGAAGGAGGATTTTCCCTAATATATTCCCTCCCTGATCGATCACTTGAGGTCTCAGAGGGTTCAAACCTGGTCAACAGCAATTTTCAGATGGCATGCTTCAGTCTTGCAAGGATAGGGCCTGGTTTGACATGTTATCCTGAGCCAGATGTCCCTGTCCAACACCGTGTTACCTGAGGAGGACACCAGGTTAACACCAGGCCCCCGGGCATCCTTCCCCTCACAAGGCCGGGGTGAGCCGAGGCAAACCGTTGGAGAGCCTCAATGATTCTTAATTTACACTCCAGTGTTCACCCCAAATGAGTGGGTCAAAAGTCTTAGGTTTATCACTATATTAGCTCACAAGGTGTCAGGGGTGTTAACATCCAATAACAAGAGGATGATGGTCTTTTCCTGGGGCTTTCTGCTTGTTGTTTTATACCACTAATGACACTTTAATATTTTCTAGTACTAAACTAAACATATATTTTAGTGGTAGCTAGTGTGATCATTTGAAGTTCCATAGTTGGTTATCCATAAAGTAATTTGTGCCACAACAGTGCACAGTGCTGCCGGATCATGTTCAGAGTTATACCTACTACTAGTACTAGATCTACTACTGCTAGATACCTTTTCAGTGGGAAATGTCTGCATATTATCCAAGTGCTCACAGGAGGATGCCTTCTCAGAAGAGGAATTATGTTGTTTGGTGAATCTCAGGCCATGGTGTCATAGTTAATGACAAGCAGATGCTAGTAGTCAATACTGCTATTCAGGCCCAAATCACCCAACATGTCGGAAACTGATTGTGTAGCTCAATAAAGTCACTAAGACATTTTAAATATGCTATTATCTGATACATTGTCTTGTACAGATATTTGGACAAAAGTGCTAAGGTTAGCGGTTGGTGACAGCGGCCAGGTAACCAAAACCAAACCATGGATTGAAGTATTTTCTCGTCCATAGACTGCTTACAGGGTAAGGAAACAAATATGTTATTTTCTAATTTGGGTGAACTGTCTCTTACACTGTCTGTTTATATGTATTAATATGTGCTAATGCTAATCTGACATCTGTACACCAAATGGACAACAAAACAACAGCAGAATGAGTCATGAGTCATGACGACCAGAAAAACTTTAATTTTGGGGATATATAAATCTGAATCCAGACTCTTCATCACCCCCCATTCCCCTTCTCCTGTTCCTTACTGTTAATCACCTATCAAGACGTACTGTATGACGCAATGACTCAATTATGTGCCCCAATGACACCCAATTACCTACTTTTGACCAGATCTCCATTGGGCTCAAGGTCCTTCACTACCAGTTGGGATACAGTGAATGACTAACTGATGCCTTGACAAAATTATCTGGGGGAAAAAGATCTGGCTTATAAGACAAAGCTATTAGGAAAAAAGTCCAAATGACAAGCCCTTGAACAACCTCGAAGGGTTGATACTGCAATATAATATAACTATACATATTTTACAAGTTACATCTAATTCCGTGGCCACAAGCATCAGAGGAGAACAGTAAGGTCATGAGAGCCGTGCTGTCACTTCTAATGAGAGTACAGAGGAGGACGGATATGACAACGCTTTGGTGTCACGTCTAATACACATTCTTACAACTGTCTGAATGGACACTAACACACACACACACACACACACACACACACACACACACACACACACACACACACACACACACACACACACACACACACACACACACGACAACGCTTCGGTGTCACGTCTAATAAACATTCCTCCAAATGAGCCGTTCCTCAGGCGGAGAGTAACTGGCCGTACGGTGGCTGGACTCATCATATCATACACATAACAGTCACTCTGCTGCCTGAATGGAGACACACACACAAAGACGTCTTTCTTTAACCATTTGTAACAGACACCACATTTGTAATCTGGTTGTATGACATCTTCTCAACCAGAAAACCGGCATTTTCCCCAAAACATCCGGCTAACAATTCATAACGGTTCATTAATGGTCCCCTGTGAAACACGTAAACGTAAAACAGGGCTCTCCAACCCTGTTCCTGGAGAGCTACCCTCCTGTAGGTTTTCGCTCCAACCCTAACCTAGCACACATTATTCAAAAAATTAGCTGGTTGATAAGCTGAATCAGGTTAGGTACAACTGGGGTTGGAGCAAAAACCTAAAGGAACAGGGTTTGAGAGCCCTGACGTAGCAGGTCGGGCTGACGAGGAATTTAGATTCAGCAGGGAAATTGGGCAAAAAGGCATTCGTCTCATGGGCCAAACTGCTCTGAACTCCAATTCACATCTAAATGACCGTACTTATTCGTCCTGCGTCAGATCAATATAAATGCGCCTATAGGAAGCAGCTTCTGAGGTGGGTGTAACGGTCATTACGCAGTTTACACAGGGTTAACACCTCCTCACCACCTTCTGATCCTTTGAAAATACCTTAACCCTAACCTCTTTACCAAGCTACCAAATCCACCTTCAACACCTCAAAAGACCAATACCAAAAGATTCACGTTGTTGACTACTTCAAGTGACCGAACGACCAGAAATCAATCAGTTATTTTCAATGGAAGAAGGAGACACGAAGAGACATTGGGCGAATTGACCGTTGCAGAGTTAAGAAAGTTTGAAATGAGAAACTCTAGGGAAATGATCAGTGATGTGTCTTTGTGATAACCAATCAGGGGAAGGAAGCTTTAGCTAGCCAGCTTTGACACAGTGCTGGATACGGTACCACCCGACGTGCTGTTGGGAAGATCATCTGACCAAAACCTCAGAAACTCCAACACCACCATTACACACCTCATGCAAATGATGAAGCCTAAATGGCTACAGGCTGGTGTAGAGTAGCTGTCTGCTCAGGACCAACCTGGCACAGTGAAAAGGGCATGACTGTATGAGACACGCACACACATACACACACACAAACTACTGTCCTGTCCTTGGATGCATTGGTGGCGTGAATTAGGCTGATACTACTGCCAGGCAGGACATTTGCCTAAAAACAACCAGGGCTAGTGTGTGTGTGTGTGTGTGTGTGTGTGTGTGTGTGTGTGTGTGTGTGTGTGTGTGTGTGTGTGTGTGTGTGAGAGAGAGAGAGAGAGAGTGAGAGAACAAAAGAGAGAGAGAGAGGAGCAAGAGAGAGAGCGAGACAGAGGGAGAGAGAGAGAGATGGAGAGTGAGAAGGGGAGACAGACAGACATTCAAAAGGCTTCAGTTAGAGCTACAGAACAGACAGACAGAACCACAGTTGGCATGTTGTGTCCCGCATCCATCCGGATGAGAGACAGAGAACTGAATTATTTAAAACAGAACCTAAAAATGGAGCACTAAAGGAGGGGAGTGTGTGTGTGAGGGGGGGGGGGGTATTGGGTTGAATGGGTTCATCAAATAGAACCCAAACTAAGCACACTATCAGCCTCAGGGTAAAATACATTTTTGTAGAAGAGAGAACCACACAACTAGATTACTTTACCCGGCAACAATACAGAAGTACCCCTCTATGTTACCCATTGCAAAATTAGTTACATGTGAATGCCTTTGACCTCATCAAGCACACTGATCTTCTGCCAGGTAACAGTAACACACATGTAACATGTATGGCTCTGCCTAAGGCTGTGAGGCTGAAACGTTGGCACAAAAAATATATATTTGATAATTTTCAAGCGCAGTGTGCAGAAGAGCTTCTCCTCTTTAAACAGTGACAGAGAGGACCCAACCAAACCCTGTCTGTTTCCATATTCAGCCTGAACGTTTCCATGTGAATAAAACACAGATACAGAGAGTACCCAGCTGGCATGACATGTCGCTATCTCTCTCCCACGCAGACATTACTATTTAGTTCAGGTCTCTGTCAGTAAGGCCAGCGGACACACACACATACACACAGCTTTCCAAGAATGAAAGGGAAGATCAAGGTGCATCTGAAATGGGGAAATTATTTAATGATTGGATCTCTAATTCATATGTGATCTGCTACACAGAGGTTTAGAATGTCACTGAAGTTCTGACTGTTCCTTCTACCTCAACTGTATGAAACATAAATTTGTCGGCCTATTAGATAATATTGAGTAAATAGTTCAATAGGGTCAGATACCTTTCAATAGTACAGTGAGGAAAAAAGTATTTGATCCCCTGCTGATTTTGTACGTTTGCCCACTGACAAAGAAATGATCAGTCTATAACTTTAATGGTAGGTTTATTTGAACAGTGAGAGACAGAATAACAAAAAAAAAATCTAGAAAATCTCATGTCAAAAATGTTTTAAATTGATTTGCATTTTAATGAGGGAAATAAGTATTTGACCCCTCTGCAAAACATAACTTAGTACTTGGTGGCAAAACCCTTGTTGGCAATCACAGAGGTCAGACGTTTCTTGTAGTTGGCCACCAGGTTTGCACACATCTCAGGAGGGATTTTGTCCCACTCCTCTTTGCAGATCTTCTCCAAGTCATTAAGCTTTCGAGGGTGACGTTTGGCAACTCGAACCTTCAGCTCCCTCCACAGATTTTCTATGGGATTAAGGTCTGGAGACTGGCTAGGCCACTCCAGGACCTTAATGTGCTTCTTCTTGAGCCACTCCTTTGTTGCCTTGGCCATGTGTTTTGGGTCATTGTCATGCTGGAATACCCATCCACAACCCATTTTCAATGCCCTGGCTGAGGTTCTCACCCAAGATTTGACGGTACATGGCCCCGTCCATCGTCCCTTTGATGCGGTGAAGTTGTCCTGTCCCCTTAGCAGAAAAACACCCCCAAAGCATAATGTTTCCACTTCCATGTTTGACGGTGGGGATGGTGTTCTTGGGGTCATAGGCAGCATTCCTCCTCCTCCAAACACGGCGAGTTGAGTTGATGCCAAAGAGCTCCATTTTGGTCTCATCTGACCACAACACTTTCACCCAGTTCTCCTCTGAATCATTCAGATGTTCATTGGCAAACTTCAGACGGGCATGTATATGTGCTTTCTTGAGCAGGGGGACCTTGCGGGCGCTGCAGGATTTCAGTCCTTTGCGGCGTAGTGTGTTTCCAATTGTTTTCTTGGTGACTATGGTCCCAGCTGCCTTGAGATCATTGACAAGATCCTCCCGTGTAGTTCTGGGCTGATTCCTCACCGTTCTCATGATCATTGCAACTCCACAAGGTGATATATTGCATGGAGCCCCAGGCCGAGGGAGATTGACAGTTATTTTGTGTTTCTTCCATTTGTGAATAATCGCACCAACTGTTGTCACCTTCTCACCAAGCTGCTTGGCGATGGTCTTGTAGCCCATTCCAGCCTTGTGTAGGTCTACAATCTTATCCCTGACATCCTTGGAGAGCTCTTTGGTCTTGGCCATGGTGGAGAGTGTGGAATCTGATTGATTGATTGCTTCTGTGGACAGGTGTCTTTTATACAGGTAACAATCTGAGATTAGGAGCACTCCCTTTAAGAGTGTGCTCCTAATCTCAGCTCGTTACCTGTATAAAAGACACCTGGGAGCCAGAAATCTTTCTGATTGAGAGGGGGTCAAATACTTATTTCCCTCATTAAAATGCAAATCAATTTATAACATTTTTTACATGCGTTTTTCTGGATTTTTTTGTTGTTATTCTGTCTCTTACTGTTCAAATAAACCTACCATTAAAATTATAGACTGATCATTTCTTTGTCAGTGGGCAAACGTAAAAAATCAGCAGGGGATCAAATACTTTTTTCCCCTCACTGTACATGTCATTCTCCAATGATAATAAATATATTCTGAGTGCACCCTTTAGTGCAGTGTTTCTTCAATGTTGTCGGACTACCCCCAATGTAAGACTTTTCCCCCTTAGCCCCATCATGAACAAATGCATAATGTGGAGGGTACCTCATGCCTGAGTCGAGACACACTACTTTACTGTACCCCCACAACCCAGACAGACAGTATAGAATAGAGAAGTATGAGAATGAGGAATAGAACTGTACCATGTAGATAGATAGACAGATAGAATGAGAGGGAGGAATGTAGCTGTACTATGTAGATCACAGGAGGTTGGTGGCACCTTAATTGGGGAGGACGGGCTTGTGGTAATGGCTGGAGCAGAAGGAGTGGAATGGTATCAAATACATCAAACACATGGTTTCCATGTGTTTGATGCCATTCCATTGACTCCGTTCCAGCCATTGTTATGAGCCGTCCTTCCCTCAGCAGCCTCCACTGATGTAGATATATAGACAGATAGAATTGTCGAAAGGGAGGAATAGAACTGTACCATTTTGCATGGCCTCATGTTTCCAGCGGGGGGTGGTGCATTTGTCTCCTTGCTCTAGAAATGAGAAGCAGAAAGCATTTAGAAACAGAAACAGTCTCTTTTTGTGAGCGTCACAGCACAGCATAGCACAGTACAGCACAGCACAGCACAGCATAGCACAGGACAGCACAGCATAGCACAGGACAGCACAGAATAGCACAGCACAGGACAGCACAGCTTAGCACAGGACGGCACAGCATAGCACAGGACACAGCACAGCATAGCACAGGACACAGCACAGCATAGCACAGCACAGGACAGCATAGCACAGCACAGGACAGCACAGCACAGCACAGCTTAGCACAGGACAGCACAGCATAGCACAGGACAGCACAGCATAGCACAGGACACAGCATAGCACAGGACAGCACAGCACAGCATGCCACACTCGCCTGGGTCAAAAGCCCCGATGATGACATTCAATTCAATTTAATGCAGTAACCCAGGCGAGTGAGGCATTCTGTTCTGTGCTGTGACACAGCCCCCCCAAAAGACTGTTCCTATAGAGATGAAAGAGGCAGATGAATACTTCAATGTATTTTAAAAGTGTTACCTGACATGCTGCTGGGCTTCAGGGCCTAGACATCATTCTCATACCCTCCACTGCCTTCTGATACTGGCCTGGGCTGGAGGGAGAGCTAGAGCTGGAGATTACCTGGACAACTCATAGAAAACTCCCTGAAAACATAGCACCTAAACGCACCTCTCTAGCTCTCTCTATTCCCAGTCAGTTTCTATGAGCTCAGTATGACATTGTTGACAATACAGAGGGTACCCAGAGTCATATATAGACGAGTGTCTCTGATGGCACTTATTCTCACCTGTGTGCTGAATGTCAGAATCCCCCACGGTGATGCATCGGCTTACACCATTGGAGCCTGAAAAACACATATGAAGGGTTTTGTTAGATTTGTTAGATTTGCTGAAGAAGGCATACTTTGTGTATATAGGCTATGTATGATGATCCCAACATCTCAACCAATACTGAAGTGATGCAAAGCAAACTGTCTGCTGACAAAAACTATTGCGGCGGGAAAGTCTGTTTCCTCAGTTGCTCTTTCAAACAGAGAAAACTTTGCAGTAGAGTTTGTTAGTAGAATGCCTTTCAGGTCATATTCAGCTCTGTTGTTGTTATAGGTCACAGTCTTGGCCCCCCGAGGAACAGGTCTCCTATGCCAAGTGTCCCCTAGACATGACGCTGCTTCCCACAGCGATACCTTGTGGACATAGATGGAACAGCAACCCTCTGGAACCACACACACTCATACACACACACACAAACACAGCTTTAAAGCCTTAACAGGGAGAACACGCAACAGAGAAAGAAAGAGAGACTGCGATATATATGAAGATGTAGCCTATGGTCCCATACTGTGTAGAAGACTTGGCTACAGCACATAACGATAAGATCATGGCTGTTGTATAGTATAGTTCAGCAGTAGGCCTTGGCTATCGCGACGCACAGAGCGCACCCCGAGTTGGCCAGAACGTTGTCCAATCATACAAACTTTGTAACGGCAGTCAGACAAAAGTCAGATGACCAGAATACCTCCTATTTGGCAAAATGTAGTTGATGATTATACAGATAACAGATATTCTCATGAATAACGGGGAGATGTAGAGAGGAAATTGTTTAAATATCAAGGTATCTTTATGGGGACCAACTCTGTAAAAAAAGAAATCCATATCTCCTCACATAACTTTTGTTGATCACACATTCACATATGGGCAGCAATACAAGACAGCGCAGAGAAGCACGGGAAATGTTATAGCAGTATTTAGCAGTGGCGCAACTTTGGTTTTAGAAGTGGGGGGGGGGATATAATAATATATATATATAATAATATATATTTTAATCCAGTCTGATAAACACTCCAAACAGCCTATCCGACCGCTAGGAGGCGTCCACATGGTCCTAAAGCACACCATTGCCTCGTTTTGTATCACATTCCAATGATAAAACTGGGGGGACAAAAATGCAATTTCTGAATGTGGAGGGGACATGTTCCCCCCATCCCCAGTGAAAGTTGTGCCCCTGGTATTTTGACATGCATAAGCCAGACGTGCTTTGATAATGCAAAGCCACATCTCTGAATCAGAGAGCTGCAATGACAACACACACACACGCACACAGATACACGCACATTCTTACGTACCACAGAAAGTGGTTCAGGTCAACTATATAACATGTTGTAACAAAAACAACTCCATGGTTAAATGTAAGCATCCCTTCTGAATGGTTAAGTTAAGGGTTAAGGTTTGGGATAGGTTGAAACCCCCCAAAACAAAAAATTAGTGCTTAGCACTGGGATTGAACACACAACCCTCATACCCTTATCCGCCATCCCCGTCCACAACGCCCTAGCAAACCCCAAGCCTACTTGACGGTAATAGGGCTCACTGTTGCCCCTAGTGTCCCGTTTTGAAGTAATCTCCTGACGTCCTGCTTACCTGGATGGATGGAAATTTCGCAGTGGATCTTGAGTGACCTGGCTGGTGTGTCCATGTCAATGTGTGTGTGTGTGTGTGTGTGTGTGTGTGTGTGTGATTAGGGATTCATATTTTTCAGAAAATCTACAAAGTTTCAATACCGGGAATAACTCCTATTTATGCCGTGAGTCCCGGGAAATACCACTAAAATCAGAAGTGCCCATTTATTAAAGGGTTTAAAACCAAGATATGGTCACCCAGGGTTCTCCCAAAATAAGATTGTCGCTGCGCCACATTGCCGTCTTGGCTGCGCCACCATGTACAGATTTTGACATGCATAAGCGAGACGTGCTTTGATAATGCAACCTATGGATTACGGAATAAAGTTAGGAATTTTCATGAGAGACAGGAGTCAGGATCTTGGGTTTCAGTGGGATTGGGACGATAGGAAAATAGCCTAGCCTCTATATAAGGCTACTACGTGAGTCAATACATACATACTACACTTGATTTAGGCTACATTATTGCATGCTAAATGTTTCGGATTAGTGATAGATGAGCGAACAAATAAGTGAGCTACCACTTCCACCTGTCCAACCAGAGATCAATTAACCAAATATACAGGCAGAGATTCAGTGAAACAGAATCACATTGATTGATTATCAGACATGACAGGTCCCCTGTGGGAATCGAACCCACAACCCTAGAGTTGCAAGCGACATACTCTACCAGCTGAGGCACACGGGACTCATCATTAGCACTCACCTCAATTTCAAATAAAATAAAATAAAATGTTATTTGTCACATGCGCCGAATACAACAACCTTACAGTGAAATGCTTACTTACAAGCCCTTAACCAACAATGCAATTTTAAGAAAGAAAATCAAAAAAATACCCCAAAAACATTAAATAAAAAAATTATAAGAAATAGAAGTAACAAATAATTAAAGAGCAGCAGTAAAATAACAATAGCGAGGCTTTATACAGTGGGTACCGGTACCGAGTCAATGTGCGGGGGGCACCGGTTAGTCGAGGCAATTAAGGTAATATGTACATGTAGGTAGAGTTATTAAAAGGACTATGCATAGATAATAGATAATAAACAGAGAGTAGCAGCAGTGTGAAAGGGGGTGGGGGGTGGGTTGCAATGCAAATAGTCTGGGTAGCCATTTGATTAGATGTTCAGGAGTCTTATGGCTTGGGGGTAAAAACTGTTTAGAAGCCTCTTGGACTTACACTTGGCGATCAGGTACCGCTTGCCGTGTGGTAGCAGAGAGAACAGTCTATGACTAGGGTGGCTGGAGTTTGACAATTTTTAGGGCCTTCCTCTGACACCACTTGGTATAGAGGTCTTGGATGGCAGGAAGCTTGGCCCCAGTGATGTACTGGGCCGTACGCACTACCCTCTGTAGTGCCTTGCGGTCGGAGGCAGAGCAGTTGCCATACCAAGCAGTGATGCAACCAGTCAGGATGCTCTCGATGGTGCAGCTGTAGAACCTTTTGAGGATCTGAGGACCGATGCCAAATCTTTTCAGTCTCGTTAGGGGTAATAGGTTTTGTTGTGCCCTCTTCATGACTGTCTTGGTGTGCTTGGACCATGATAGTTTGTTGGTGATTTGGACACCAAAGAACTTGAAGCTCTCAACCTGCTCCACTAAAGCCCCGTCGATGAGAATGGGGGCGTGCTTGGTCCTCTTCTTTTTCCTGTAGTCCACAATCATCTCCTTTGTAATGATCACATTGAAGGAGAGGTTGTTGTCCTGGCACCACATGGCCAGGTCTCTGACCTCCTCCCTATAGGCTGTCTCATCCTTGTCGGTGATCAGGCCTACCACTGTTGTGTCATCTGCAAACTTAATGATGGTGTTGGAGTCATGCCTGACCATGCAGTCATGAGTGAACAGGGAGTACAGGAGGGGACTGAGCATGCACCGCTGAGTGGCCCCCGTGTTGAGGATCAGCGTGGCGGATGAGTTGTTACCTGCCCTTACCACCTGGGGGCGGCCCGTCAGGAAGTCCAGGATCCAGTTGCAGAGGGAGGTGTTTAGTCCCAGGGTCCTTAGCTTAGTGATGAGCTTTGAGGGCACTATAGTGTTGAACACTGAGCTGTAGTCAATGAATAGCATTCTCACATACAGTGGGGAGAACAAGTATTTGATACACTGCCGATTTTGCAGATTTTCCTACTTACAAAGCATGTAGAGGTCTGTAATTTTTATCATAGGTACACTTCAACTGTGAGAGACGGAATCTAAAACAAAAATCCAGAAAATCACATTGTATGATTTTTAAGTAATTAATTAGCATTTTATTGCATGACATAAGTATTTGATACATCAGAAAAGCAGAACTTAATATTTGGTACAGAAACCTTTGTTTGCAATTACAGAGATCATACATTTCCTGTAGGTCTTGACAAGGTTTGCACACACTGCAGCAGGGATTTATGCTGGAAGACCCAGCCATGACCCATCTTCAATGCTCTTACTGAGGGAAGGAGGTTGTTGGCCAAGATCTCGTGATACATGGCCCCATCCATCCTCCCCTCAATACGGTGCAGTCGTCCTGTCCCCTTTGCAGAAAAGCATCCCCAAAGAATGATGTTTCCACCTCCATGCTTCACAGTTGGGATGGTGTTCTTGGGGTTGTACTCATCCTTCTTCCTCCAAACACGGCGAGTGGAGTTTAGACCAAAAAGCTATATTTTTGTCTCATCAGACCACATGACCTTCTCCCATTCCTCATCTGGATCATCCAGATGGTCATTGGCAAACTTCAGACGGGCCTGGACATGTGCTGGCTTGAGCAGGGGGACCTTGCGTGTGCTGCAGGATTTTAATCCATGACGGCGTAGTGTGTTACTAATGGGTTTCTTTGAGACTGTGGTCCCAGCTCTCTTCAGGTCATTGACCAGGTCCTGCCGTGTAGTTCTGGGCTGATCCCTCACCTTCCTCATGATCATTGATGCCCCACGAGGTGAGATCTTGCATGGAGCCCCAGACCGAGGGTGATTGACCGTCATCTTGAACTTCTTCCATTTTCTAATAATTGCGCCAACAGTTGTTGCCTTCTCACCAAGCTGCTTGCCTATTGTCCTGTAGCCCATCCCAGCCTTGTGCAGGTCTACAATTGTATCCCTGATGTCCTTACACAGCTCTCTGGTCTTGGCCATTGTGGAGAGGTTGGAGTCTGTTTGATTGAGTGTGTGGACAGGTGTCTTTTATACAGGTAACGAGTTCAAACAGGTGCAGTTAATACAGGTAATGAGTGGAGAACAGGAGGGCTTCTTAAAGAAAAACTAACAGGTCTGTGAGAGCCGGAATTCTTACTGGTTGGTAGGTGATCAAATACTTATGTCATGCAATAAAATGCAAATTAATTACTTAATGTGATTTACACAATGTGATTTTCTGGATTTTTGTTTTAGATTCCGTCTCTCACAGTTGAAGTGTACCTATGATAAAAAGTACAGACTTCTACATGCTTTGTAAGTAGGAAAACCTGCAAAATCGGCAGTGTATCAAATACTTGTTCTCCCCACTGTAGGTGTTCCTTTGTCCAGGTGTGAAAGAGCAGTGTGGAACGCAATAGAGATCTGTGCTTCCGTTTGTAGTCTGTAATAGTTTGCAAGCCCTGCCACATCCGACGAGCATCGGAGCCGGTGTAGTACGATTCGATCTTAGTCCTGTTTTGACGCTTTGCCTGTTTGATGGTTCGTCAGAGGGCATAGCAGGATTTCTTATAAGCGTCCGGGATAGAGTCTCACTCCTTGAAGACGGCAGCTCTACCCTTTAGCTCAGTGCGGATGTTGCCTGTAATCCATGGCTTCTGGTTAGTGTATGTACATATAGTCACTGTGGGGACGACATCATCAATGCACTTATTTATAAAGCCAGTGACTGATGTGGTGTACTCCTCAATGCCATCAGAAGAATCCCGGAACATATTCCAGTCTGTGCTAGCAAAACAGTCCTGTAGCTTAGCATCTGCTTCATCTGACCACTTTTCTATTGACCGAGTCACTGGTGCTTCCTGCTTTAGTTTTTGCTTGTAAGAAGGAATCAGGAGGATAAAATTATGGTCAGATTTGCCAAATGGAGGGCGAGGGAGAGCTTTGTACGCGTCTCTGTGTGTGGAGTAAAGGTGGCCTAGAGTTTTTTTTCCCTCTGGTTGCACATTTAACATGCTGGTAAAATGATTGAAATGTCCCTGCATTAAAGTCCCCAGGCACTAGGAGCGCTGCCTCTGGATGAGCATTTTCCTGCTTGCTTATGGCCGTATACAGTTCATTGAGTGCAGTCTTAGTGCCAGCATCGGTTTGTGGTGGTAAATAGACAGCTACGAAGAATATAGATGAAAACACTCTTGGTAGATAGTGTGTTCTACTGTCACGACTTCCTCCAAAGCTGCCCCCTCTCCTTGTTCGGGCAGGCTTTGGCGTTCGTCGTCATCGGCCTTCTAGCCACTGCCGCTCCTCATCTCGTCATTCCATTTGTTTTGTCTTGTTTTTACACACACCTGGTTCATATCCCCTCATCAGTCCCTGTATAAGTATTCCCTCTGCCCCCCATGTCTTTGTGTGTGATTGTTTCCATGTGGAGGTGTCGATAGCTCGGTGGAGCATTATGTACTTTATCGCTGGGATATTCACCCGTGTGTTTTGTTTTCCCCAGTGCGCCGTTAAGTCGCACTGTAGTTGTTTTACACATTGCTGTGAACCGCTGTATTGGCAGAATAAACCATTATTCTGTGATTTACACCTCCTGTGCCTGACTCTGTCCAAATCACCCGCTACATCTACAGCTTATCATGAGATACTCTACCTCAGGCGAGCAAAACCTCAAGACTTCCTTAGATATCGTGCACCAGCTGTGGTTTACAAATATACATAGACCGCCACCCCTTATCTTACCAGAGGCTGCTGTTCTATCCTGCCGATTCAGTGTATAACCCGCCAGCTGTATGTTATTCATGTCGTCGTTCAGCCACGACTCAGTGAAACATAAGATATTACATTTTTTAATGTCCCGTTGGTAGGTTATACGTGCTTGTAGTTCATCCACTGTATTATCAAGCAATTTAGCTAACATTTCCCCAGCCTAATGGTTACCAAATAAATAAACTGAGATTCAGTGAAAACAAAGATCTGACATTGATTGATTTATCTAGATGAGTCCCACACGCTCATCTCTAAGCAGTGTGATGGCGCTGTCCCAATGATAATCTAGGTGTCCACACACGACTACTGCTTGAAAGTAGTATAATGGTTGTATATGAGTTTCAGTATAAGCAAGAATTTGATACATGCCTTCAATTGCATTAGCTTACTTTATTCCAATATGTTCATCATTCAGTTGATCATAACTAAGGTGAGTGTTCCTCTCTCTGTGCTTTTCTAGGCCCAATGGCTATATCCTCATCTCCTCACTCTGCTGCCACCCACCTCCGCCGCGCTGTTCTCAACACCAGTTTAAATCAATATAGCCTACTGATTTCTAGAAATCTGGCATTTTTTCGGGTTCGGGCTCATTTAATTTCTGTGATGTTGGACCAGGCCTGGGCTCGGGCTTCAGCTCACCGGGCTTGCGTCGGACCGGGATCAAATTGTCAGTTCCGATGACAACTCTAAACTGCATTCGGGTCTTGTGTGCAGTCCAGCAGTGTCAATTATGTGTGTGCTTTGAATCTATGGCGACTTTGTGTGAAGTAAATACGCTAGGCTAAAGCCTTCCATCCTTCAACCTGTTTGGATAATGTGCTATTAGATTTTTTGCCAATCTGCTGCTGCACATGTGTATTTTGTGGAATTGCATTAGTGCGACATTGGGGGTACATTTTGTAATTTGATTTTGTAATTTGAAGAGTGTGAAGAGTATTCCCGGGACAGTCCCAGGATGAGGTTACCCGTGTTAATCCTTAGTGTGTATGTGTGTGTGTGCCTGCGAGCGTGTGTGTGTGTCTGTATAGAGTTGTTGGTGTGTGTGTGTAGCATTGTTGGTGTGTGTGTGTGTGTGTGTGTGTGTGTGTGTGTGTGTGTGTGTGTGTGTGTGTGTTGCCTAGCATGCGAGAGACTATAAGTGAGATATCAGGAAGTGAAACTTGAGATGTCAGGAAGTGAACTGTCTTAGATGATAGCCTCCACACTTTTCCTGTGCACGGTTTTACCACATTGTGTGTGTGTGTGTGTGTGTGTCCTACTCTGTGCTGATGAGTTGAGACCGTTTCTGAACATCAGGTCCATTCAGGCCATGTATTTAGCCTTTATCTGCATATCGCTTAATGCATTTATGTCATCAAGTGAGATGACTGTCTTAACCCAACATAAGTGATGCTCTCTTTCCACACAGGCCAGACTGAGAATGAGGTGCCATTACGTGTCATAAGCAACTAGTAGACATCCATCTATTGCAATAATCTATTTTGCATGTGTATGCAAATTGTACATTTACATTTTACATTTTAGTCATTTAGAGGTGCCATCTTTGTGTGCATGTTTGCTATACACAACTCAACCCCTCCTCCCATACCCCCCTCCAATAGAGAACAGCTGGCTGGAGGTGAAGTGCATGATGGGTGTCTGGGCGTGGGGTGTGCATCCATCCACTTATACTCAGTTTATTACATCATTTTAAGGATAACATGTTAATCTATCTACATGCAACTTGGCATCAGGTCAATAATTGTAGCCTTATCAAAGGTAGCTGGGGAGTGCTTGTTGGCTGTAGTGGGGCTTATGGAAAGTTGTCTATTGTAGTGTGTGTGTGTGTGTGTGTGTGTGTGTGTGTGTGTGCATGTGTGTGTGTATGTGCACGTGTGTGAGTGGCTGACAGCAGGCTGATGAACATTCAAAGTAGCAGCGATAAATGAGAGATCAGTCTGGGTTAGATAGAGATAGGAAGCAGTGGGTGGACAACGTGTGTGTGTGTGTGTGTGTGTGTGTGCCTTTATTATGGTTCCTCCGCATTGCCATGATGATGATCGGGTTCATATTAAATAACACTCTTCGATCCAAGCTTGGTAAATTAGCTATCAGAACAACAAGACAAGACTTCCTCTCCTTGTGTAATGTTTTGTGTGATAAAGCTCGAAGTGTGTGTGTGTGTGTGTGAGAGAGACAGAGAGCGTTGTCTGAATACACCCACACACATACACTTGGTCCACAGATGGCCTTTTTTAAAAAGGAAATCACTTGGTTGAGCGCTTTTGTGAATGTCTAATTATAATTTGGGCACATAGAGTCCTGAATTACCACAGTGATACTAATGGCTCTGAACACACACACACACACACACCGCAGGCCTGAGTCAGCTGGAGAGAGAGCGACAGAGCGAGAGAGCGAGAAAGAGAGCACGGTCTCCACTCTCCTCCCTCTCCCCTGTCACCTATCTGTCCAAGCCATGTGGTTTTGTACCTCCCTTACTCACTCTATTTCAATATGTGTCTCTCAAATGAGCTGCCTATTTGTTTAGTTTGAAATAAGCTGATTGTTAAATCAATGACAGAGTCAAGTATTTTAATAATCTGTGATGTGATGGTTAAAAGACTTGATAAGTGCCTTTCGTGTCTCAGTCAATGGATGCTTTCATACAGGTACAAGAGAACCCATCAGGGTGATACCTATTTAGGAATATACATTTTCAATGGGCCTTTCTTTCAATAATAAAAGGTTCCTCTGATTGAGACACAACCGACACAGTTCAAGCTTCAAGATAAACCACCAATATTTCAGTTTCTGCATCCCAAATAACACCCTATTTATTTTCTGTTTTGTATATACTATAGTACACTGCTCAAAAAAATAAAGGGAACACTAAAATAACACATCCTAGATCTGAATGAATGAAATAATCTTATTAAATACTTTTTTCTTTACATAGTTGAATGTGCTGACAACAAAATCACACAAAAATTATCAATGGAAATCAAATGTATCAACCCATGGAGGTCTGGATTTGGAGTCACCCTCAAAATTAAAGTGGAAAACCACACTACAGGCTGATCCAACTTTGATGTAATGTCCTTAAAACAAGTCAAAATGAGGCTCAGTAGTGTGTGTGGCCTCCACGTGCCTGTATGACCTCCCTACAACGCCTGGGCATGCTCCTGATGAGGTGGCGGATGGTCTCCTGAGGGATCTCCTCCCAGACCTGGACTAAAGCATCCGCCAACTCCTGGACAGTCTGTGGTGCAACGTGGCGTTGGTAGGATGGAGCGAGACATGATGTCCCAGATGTGCTCAATTGGATTCAGGTCTGGGGAACGGGCGGGCCAGTCCATAGCATCAATGCCTTCCTCTTGCAGGAACTGCTGACACACTCCAGCCACATGAGGTCTAGCATTGTCTTGCATTAGGAGGAACCCAGGGCCAACCGCACCAGCATATGGTCTCACAAGGGGTCTGAGGATCTCATCTCGGTACCTAATGGCAGTCAGGCTACCTCTGGCGAGCACATGGAGGGCTGTGCGGCCCCCAAAGAAATGCCACCCCACACCATGACTGACCCACCGCCAAACCGGTCATGCTGGAGGATGTTGCAGGCAGCAGAACGTTCGTCCAGACTCGTCTGTCACGTGCTCAGTGTGAACCTGCTTTCATCTGTGAAGAGCACAGGGCGCCAGTGGCGAATTTGCCAATCTTGGTGTTCTCTGGCAAATGCCAAACGTCCTGCACGGTGTTGGGCTGTAAGCACAACCCCCACCTATGGACGTCGGGCCCTCATACCACCCTCATGGAGTCTGTTTCTGACCGTTTGAGCAGACACATGCACATTTGTGGCCTGCTGGAGGTCATTTTGCAGGGCTCTGGCGGTGCTCCTCCTGCTCCTCCTTGCACAAAGGCGGAGGTAGCAGTCCTGCTGCTGGGTTGTTGCCCTCCTACGGCCTCCTCCACGTCTCCTGATGTCCTGGCCTGTCTCCTGGTAGCGCCTCCATGCTCTGGACACTACGCTGACAGACACAGCAAACCTTCTTGCCACAGCTCGCATTGATGTGCCATCCTGGATGAGCTGCACTACCTGAGCCACTTGTGTGGGTTGTAGACTCCGTCTCATGCTACCACTAGAGTGAAAGCACCGCCAGCATTCAAAAGTGACCAAAACATCAGCCAGGAAGCATAGGAACTGAGAAGTGGTCTGTGGTCACCACCTGCAAAACCAGTCCTTTATTGGGGGTGTCTTGCTAATTGCCTATAATTTCCACCTGTTGTCTATTCCATTTGCACAACAGCATGTGAAATTTATTGTCAATCAGTGTTGCTTCCTAAGTGGACAGTTTGATTTCACAGAAGTGTGATTGACTTGGAGTTACATTGTGTTGTTTAAGTCCCTTTATTTTTTGAGCAGTGTATATAGGGTTTATGGTGCCATTTGTGACACAGCCAGTGGCTGGGATGAGTGGGCCACCTAACGTGGTGGAATACAAAATACAGTTTAGCAATAGTCACTGCATACATAACACAGTATCCACCTGAAGTAGTGCTATAGTATGTTCATGCAGTTATCAGAACTAAAATATTATTATCACATTAGTCTGGGAAGGATATAAGCAAAGTAAAAGTATCAATGAAAAGTACAGTATCATCTAACCAGCTGCAAGGTCTTCCATGAGTTAGAATGACACCATTATAATGTCAAGAAGAGTTACCCCTAAGAATCTCAGAGTAGGAAGGCTGATCTAGGATCAGTTTTGCCTTTTAGATTCTAATGAATAAGATTACATGTGACAGAGGGGCACTGATCCTAGATCATCAGCAGTCCTACTCTGAGGTGCTTTATGAATACAGGCTCAGATGATAAATGTGAGTGGTAAATGTACTTGATCCTGACTTTACATTGCAGCAGGGTTCTGCACACTGTGATGTTGTCCAGCTCACCATCAAAAACACTGACCCACCACAGAGAGTAGCAGAGAACAGACAGCGATTACACATCTGGGTTACATAATCCTCATAGAGAGAGAGTGAGAGATGGATGGGTGGAGGCAGCTCATACATGTAATCACATCTTTATTTTACAGACAGAATCATTTTAATGCCAGAATTTCTTGGAAAAGCCAGAGGGACAAATGGTCTTTATTTTATTATAAAAAGAGAAAGAAAACAAATAATGTGGAGTGAGCCTTGATGATGGGGCAATCTGTGTGTGTGTGTGTGTGTGTGAGCGAGTGTGTGTGTTTGTATTTATTAAGGATCCCCATTAGCTGCTGCCAAGTAGTCGTGGCTCTATGTAGTACTGTGCGCCTCCCATAGTCTGTTCTGGACTTGGGGATTGGGAAGAGACATTTGGTGGCATGTCTTGTGGGGTATGCATGAGTGTCTGAGCTGTGTGCTTGTAGTTTAAACAGACAGCTTGGTGCATTCAGTTTGTCAACACTTCTTACAAAAACAAGTAGTGATAAAGTCAATCTCTCCTCCACTTTGAGCCATGAGATTTACATACATATTATTAATGTTAGCTCACTGTGTACATTTAAGGGCCAGCCGTGCTGCCCTGTTCTGAGCCAATTGTAATTTTCCGAGGTCTCCGTTTATGGCACCTGACCACACGACTGAACAGTACTCCAGGTGCGACAAAACTAGGGCCTGTAGGACCTGCCTTGTTGATGCCGTTGTTAAAAAGGCAGAGCAGCGCTTTATTATGGACAGACTTCTCCCCATCTTAGTTTTGACCATGACAGTTTACAATCCAGGGTTACTCCAAGCAGTTTAGTCAAGTGTTCACATGCCCTGACACCTTGCATACTCGCCTTACGCAAATTAACACGATCCTCCCAGCCAGACAGGGAAGGAGACTGCAGCTTACGAAGACAGAGTGTGTGTCTCATTAGTCTACTGTGGCTTCATCTCCTTCCCTTCATCTACACTGGTCTGAAAACATAGGACAGGTGAAATCACTATGGTAGATGTATTGTCTACCCAGTATTTGCTTTCATTATTCCAGCTCTTTCACATCAGTGCAGCTGAAGGAAATGAGATGAGGAAGCCTAAGAGAGGAAGTCACGTTAGTCTATTGACACACAACCACAGTTCCTTTCCTCCAGGGCCAACTTCCTGCTCGGCTGGCTGGATCACATGCCACTCACTGACATCATCGAAACAGCACACCTTTGGATACCCTCCAAACACCTTACTGGGCAACATGAGAGAAGTACCATCGCATGCATGAACGCACACATTACACACACAAACATGCATGCACACACACACACACAAAACACTGTAGTTGACCCATGCATTTATTTGAAGTGAACCTAGCTACGTGTAATGGATGGATGTTGAGACAGAGAGCTACATGTAAAGGATTGATGTTGAGATAGAGAGCTACATGTAAAGGACGGATGTTGAGACATAGAGCTACATGTAAAGGACGGATGTTGAGATAGAGAGCTACATGTAAAGGATGGATGTTGAGATAGAGAGCTACGTGTATGTCACGATCATCGGGAAGAGAGGAGGACCAAGGCGCAGCGTTGAATGCGAACATATTTATTTATATACTGATCACACGATCAAAAACAACAAAACGATAACGTGACAGTCAATGGTCAAACACAAACCAACACGAACAAGATCCCACAACAACTGTGGGAAAACAGCCTGTATAAATATGGTTCCCAATCAGAGACAACCAGCCACAGCTGACACTCGTTGCCTCTGATTGGGAACCAATCTGGCCAACATAGAAATGCACTTACTAGATAAACAAATGAAATGCACACCCTGGCTCAACATACAAGTGTCCCCAGAGCCAGGGCGTGACAGTACCCCCCCCTAAAGGCGCGGACTCCGACCGCGTCAACTAAATACCACAGGGGAGGGACCGGGTGGGCACTCCGCCTTGGCGGCGGATCCGGCTCCGGGCCTGATCCCCACTCCCCCCAACGTACCCCCTGGTCCGGGTCTGGCCCCGCTGGCCGGAGATGGACTACACACTGGTGGAGCGGATTGCTCTAGCTCCGGCGTGAAGCAGCTGACCGGTGCCGGACCAGGCACCAGTGGAACAGGCACGGGCCGTGCCGGACTGCTGACGCCCACCACTGGCTTGGTGTGGAGAACTGGCACGGGCCGTGCTGGACTGACGACGCACCCCACTGGCTTGGTGTGAGGAGCAGGAACGGGCCGGACCGGGCTGACGATGCGCACCCCTGGCTTGGTGCGTGGAGCAGGAACAGGCCGGGCCGGGCTGGCGAAGCGCACCATAGGCTTGGTGCGGGGAGCAGGAACAAGCCGGGCCGAGCTGGCGACGCGCACCGTAGGCTTGGTGCGAGGGGCAGGAACAGGCCGGGCTGGGCTGGCGACGCGCACCGTAGGCTTGGTGCGAGGGGCAGGAGCAGGAGCAGGCCGGGCCGGGCTGGCGACACACACCACTGGCCCTACACCGGGATCTGGAACGGGCCGGACCGGACTGGTAACACACCCCAGTACCTCTCGCCGTGCCTTTACACCTTCCATCCCCTCTTCGACCAGTGGCCCCCGTAACCTGGCGGCCTCCTCTGCCAACCCGCTGGACCGCTCTGTCGCGGTCTCCTGCTGCCCCGTCGTCCACGGCGTTAGCCCCCCCCTAAAAAATTTATGGGCTTCACTCCTACCCGTGGACCAGGTCTCCATGCTTTTCGCCAGCCTCTCGCCCTTCTGCTTCCACGTCAAGCCCCTCTCCTCCTCACATGGCTTGACCCAGTCGAGGAGGCGAAGGAGATCCGCTAGAGATCTCCCTGGCGATGGCTCCTGGACTTGCTGCTTGGTCCAGTCTTGGTGGGATCTTCTGTCACGATCGTCGGGAAGAGAGGAGGACCAAGGCGCAGCGTTGAATGCGAACATATTTATTTATATACTGATCACACGATCAAAAACAACAAAACGATAACGTGACAGTCAATGGTCAAACACAAACCAACACGAACAAGATCCCACAACAACTGTGGGAAAACAGCCTGTATAAATATGGTTCCCAATCAGAGACAACCAGCCACAGCTGACACTCGTTGCCTCTGATTGGGAACCAATCTGGCCAACATAGAAATGCACTTACTAGATAAACAAATGAAATGCACACCCTGGCTCAACATACAAGTGTCCCCAGAGCCAGGGCGTGACAGTGTAAAGGATGGATGTTGAGATAGAGAGCTACGTGTAAAGGATGGATGTTGAGATAGAGAGCTACGTGTAAAGGATGGATGTTGAAATAGAGAGCTACATGTAAAGGATGCCAGTGGTGCTACAGCACTATATGGGACTCTCTATTATTCACCAACCAGCAATTCACCTTTAACTTGCTTTCCCCTGATAGGGACCCAGCAGAGTACAACAAACATAGTCTAAATAGTCTCAAATGGCTTAAAAAGTGTTATGGTGTCACTGAAATGTCAAACAGTGCTGATCAAAAAGTAATAATATTCAATTTATTTTATTTATCTATTAATTTAGAAATCTGTGCAGAAGGATAAAATCCCTGGAGATTGTCTGAAGGTTTTGAAATGTTCTGGGTAGGTTACCAATATATCCATCTAAAAATAAACATAAACATATCTCAGCAACCAAAGCACAGTGGTGAGAGAGAAAGAGAGAGAATGAGAGAGTGAGAGAGAGAGAGACGCTTGGCCAACAGACATGGTCCATTTACAATGCATTACATTTTAGTCATTTCGCCAGACACTATTAGCCATAACAACATATGAAATAAGTCCTGAATAACTGCCCACAAATGGTAAAAAAATGAAATCTTGGGAAAACCAAGTAATCTGTACAAATGAATTCTTTGTCAATTTTTATGTACTACCTAAGACTCCTGCACATCCCTGTTACCCATGCAGTAAAAGCTTTTGCTAATATGAAATGGGTTTGGGACTGAGGTGGAAACAAGCTGAATCAGATGAAATGGTGCACTCGGTGGATGTTAGCTGCAATAAATTCCCATTTAGTTAGTCAAGACTTATTTGAGTTCTAAGCACCACAGAAAAATATTACACGCATTATTTAGTTATTAGTGCAAAATGTCATCATGCATCATGAAATTAATTAAATAAATGGTTGTATTCTCAGAGCCTTCATAATCGATCTGTTGTGCCCCTTATCTAACATGGCCCTTTGATAGCGGACTTCAAGCTTTATCACAGAAAACATTACACAAGGAGAGGAAGTCTTGTCTTGTTGTTCTGATAGCTAATTTACCAAGCTTGGATCGAAGAGTGTTATTTAATATGAACCCGATCATCATCATGGCAATGCGGAGGAACCATAATAAAGGCACACACACACAATAAAGGCCACCAGATGGTGTTTTCATTAAAAACAATTTGGCTGATAATTTAATCCACTGAGTTACTTCGTTTGGCAGCCCGGACTGCACTTATCACATTACATTAAGATGAAGCTGAACCACTAGAGGAAAAACACACAGTCTCTGTGTGTGTGTGTGTGTGTGTGTGTGTGTGTGTGTGTGTGTGTGTGTCTGTCTGCCTGTCTGTGTGCTGGCCCACTGAGGTAAAACACACCAAAGCACCACTCATGCAGTATACAGAGAGAAACCCTGCTGTGTGTTCTGGAAGAGCACAACTTTAATGTTCCAGTTGTGATTAACAGAATTCCACCAGACTGTCGATCATAGCGATAGATTTCCCTAGAGATAGATATTAAGTGAATTAAATTGTAATAAAGTTGTCATTCTTGAGATCATTCATTTTTTATAATATGACCAACTCCTCCACATCCTACCTAAATAATTATGAAAATATTTGAAGTTGGAGACGCCCTTTCTAGATGCCCTAAACTAGACCTGCGTCCGTACTGGCCCTATGGGCCCTGGTCAAAAGTAGTCCATCACAAGTAATAGGGTGCCATTTGGAACGCAACCCAGGTCTAATGTTCTCTAGGTAGCAGCCCAGGTCTAATGTTCTCTACGTAGCAGCCCAGGTCTGATGTTCTCTAGGTAGCAGCCCAGGCCTGATGTTCTCTAGGTAGCAGCCCAGGTCTAATGTTCTCTAGGTAGCAGCCCAGGTCTGAATAAAGAAGTTGGCTGGGCAGGCCTCGTCTTTCAGAGACTGAGGAGAACTACCTGACCCCGCCACCCAGCCATTGTGTGTGTGAACCCAACACACCAGGTGGTGTATTCTACTCAGAGAGATGAATCGTTCAAACTTCAGAACATATGTTGCAGAAAGAAATGTACGTAGAAATGTAATGACTAGAGCTGGCATGGTACCGGTTCCCTATTCTACATGGTAGATAATCATGTCTGTTGAAGACATTTCTATCTAAGAGTTCTGTAATGTTTTCCCCCTTCCTGAACAGGCCCAATATGGTTCCTACTTCCTAGAAAGCATAGATCAAATACTGATTTAAACACATGCACACATAGGCACACACCCAAGCACACAAACAAGAGGAGGCTGGTGGGAGGAGCTATAGGAGGATGGGTTCATTGTACTGGCTGGAATGGAATTAATGGAACGGTATCAAACACTATTCTGATATAGTGATATTGGGGGGGATCTGAACCTCGATTGACTTACTCCCTCATCTGATTGTCTTAAGTCAGCATGTATTGATATGAACAGTCCAACTCATTGCTGAGCCCACTCGTTTCAATATAAAGAATCCTGCTAAATCAACTCTTGATTGATCTCATACTTACAAATAACCCTCATAAATACAGAACTAGTGGTGTCATTGCTATGGACCTCAGTGATCACTGTCCCATAGTCTGTGTCAGAAACACAAAGTTGCCTAAAACTAATCCACGCCTTATCACTAAGAGAAACTTTAAACCCTTCCATGAGCAAGGGTTTCTTACATTACTTTTACCATTCGAACTTGCCCTTGAACCATTCGCTAGTATGTTTATCTATGTATCTGATAAACATGCTCCAATTAAGAGATTACGAAATAAAGACAGCGCCAACCCATGGTTCATGCCAGAACTTGCTGAGTTAATTCAGCTAAGGAACAAAGCTTGGTCTGAAGCAAGACAGACACATTGGTAGCTCTGCTGACTGGCTGACCTTCAGACAACTTAGAAACAAATGTACTACTTCTATAAAAAGGGCTAAGTCAATCTATTTCATTCTTTCCATTTCTGACCCTCGTGGCGATCCTGCTAAGTTTTGGAAGGCTATTAAATCACTAAAAAGATGCAGCCACACCTCTCGTCCCAATGAGATTCTACTTAACGCCAAAACTATAACAGACAAAACCAAAATAACTGACACGTTTAACCAATATTTTATTGCAGCAGACCATTTATTTGAAAGGGGACTCTGAAAAGACTCTTCATGACACAGGCTCATCTCTGATGATCAATTATTATATACACATTATTGTTTTTCCTCATTCTCTATAAGAGAGTTCTTTGCCATGCTAGTCCAAATATGACATACACTGTCCTATTCTTAATTCAAATGTTAATCACAGACTTGCCTGCTACTGTAAATGGAGACCCACTGTTCTCTCTTCGGCAAGTCACTACTAGGGAAGTTCTGGACGCTCTCTTAGTTATTGATGTTAAATAATCCACTCGGGCAGACATGCTTGACCTGTGTCTTCTACAGCTTGCTGCATCTCTGATTGTGGAGCCCTTGACACATATTTAATCAATCCATTCTCTTGAGTATTATTCCTAAGGTGTGGAAGGCGGCCCATGTTCTCCCACTCTACAAAGGTGGTGATCCCTGCGATCTTAATAATTATCGCCCAATCTCAAAACTTGAATGTCTAGCGAAAACATTAGAACTCTTGGTAAATTCTGTGGTCCTTTTTAGATAGAAAATGTATTCTGAATGCTCACCAGTCAGGCTTTAGGCTAGGACACAGCACCATCTTGGCTGCTTCCCTAGTCATACATTATATACTGTAGTTAACGCACTAGACAGGAAACACCACTGTGCTGCCCTTTATATTGATCTGTCGAAAGCATTCAAAATGGTTGATCATGCACTCCTGCTACGTAGGTTTTCTGAAATTGGACTAGATAAAGCGGCCTGCGGCTGGTTAAAAAATTACCTGCACGACAGAAGTCAATGTATATCTGCTGATGGAGTTCAGTCTAATTTTCTTAACATAACCAAAGGAGTGCCACAAGGCTCAATACTAGGCCCTTTACTGTTCACTATTTACATTAATAATGTTGATTTCGCCCTGAATAATAATATCAGGGGCTTAACTTCTCTATGCGGATGACACAGTTATTTATTCCCATGCTCCCTCAGTGCAGCAGGCCATTCACAACTTTCAGGTTGGTTTTGATCCAATTCAAGAATCGCTCACCGATCTTAAATTAGTGATAAATGGTGATAAAACCAAGTTTATGTATTTCTCCAGGTCTCGTCAAATTTACCCTAAAGACCTGCGTATCTGTACCTAGAGGATCCCAAATTGATCTAGTCCCCCATTATAAGTATGTAGGTATTTTGATTGACGATAAGCTGTCCTTTAAAAGACACATTGATAAGCCGACTAAAAAGTTGAGAGTAAATATTGGTTTCCTGTATAGTCTCACTTTTGAAAATAGGAGGAAGATTGTTCAAGCAACACTCCTCCCAGTAATTGACTATGGCGACTCAATCTATACTGATCAAAAATATAAATGCAACATGGAACAATTTCAAAGATTTTACTGAGTTACAGTTCACATAAGGAAATCAGTCAATTGAAATAAATAAACCCTATTCTACGGATTTCACATGACTGGGCAGGGGTCCAGCCATTGATTGGCTGTTTAAAGGCACAGTCAACTTAGTGTATGTAAACTTCTGACCCATTGGAATTGTGATACAGTCAATTGTTGGAAAAATGACTTGTGTCATGCACAAGGTAGATGTCCTAATCGACTTGCCAAAACTATAGTTTGTTAACAAGAAATTTGTGGAGCGGTTGAAAAACGAGTTTTAATGACTCCAACCTAAGTGTATGTAAACTTCCGACTTCAACTGTATATATATATATATATATATATATATATATATATATATATATATATATATATATATCAGTGGGGAGAACAAGTATTTGATACACTGCCGATTTTGCAGGTTTTCCTACTTACAAAGCATTTAGAGGTCTGTAATTTTTATCATAGGTACAATTCAACTGTGAGAGACGGAATCTAAAACAAAAATCCAGAAAATCACATTGTAGGATTTTTAAGTAATTAATTTGCATCCAGTTAAATCATGACAGTACAAACAATAGTACGCAAGTATAAACACCATAGGACCACTCAGCCGTCATACCGCTCAGGAAGGAGACACGTTCCGTCTCCTAGAGATGAACGTACTTTGGTGCGAAAAGTGCAAATCAATCCCAGAACAACAGCAAAGGACCTTGTGAAGATGCTGGAGGAAACAGGTACAAAAGTATCTATATCCACAGTAAAACTAGTCCTATATCGACATAACCTGAAAGGCCGCTCAGCAAGGAAGAAGCCTCTGCTCCAAAACCGCCATAAAAAAGCCAGACTACGGTTTGCAACTGCACATGGGGACTTTTTGGAGAAATGTCCTCTGGTCTGATGAAACAAAAATAGAACTGTTTGGCTATAATGACCAATGTTATGTTTGGAGGAAAAAGGGGAAGGCTTGCAAGCCGAAGAACACCACCCCAACCGTGAAGCACGGGGGTGGCAGCATCATACTGTGGGGTTGCTTTGCTGCAGGAGGGACTGGTGCACTTCACAAAATAGATGGCATCATGAGGAAGGAAAATTATGTGGATATGTTGAAGCAACATCTCAAGACATCAGTCAGGAAGTTAAAGCTTGGTTGCAAATGGGTCTTCCAAATGGACAATGACCCCAAGCATACTACCAAAGTTGTGGCAAAATGGCTTAAGGACAACAAAGTCAAGATATTGGAGTGGCCATCACAAAGCCCTGTCCTCAATCTTATAGAAAATTTGTGGGCAGAACTGAAAAAGCGTGTGCGAGCTAGGAGGCCTACAAACGTGACTCAGTTACACATGCTCTGTCAGGAAGAATGGGCCAAAATTCACCCAACTTATTGTGGGAAGCTTGACCCAAGTTAAACAATTTAAAAGCAATGCTACCAAATACTAATTGAGTGTATGTAAACTTCTGACCCACTGGAAATGTAATGAAATAAATCATTCTCTCTACTATTATTATGACATTTCACATTCTTAAAATAAAGTGGTGATCCTAACTGACCTAAGACAGGGAATTTTTACTAGGATTAAATGTCAGGAATTGTGAAAAATTGAGTTTAAATGTATTTGGCTAAGGTGTATGTAAACTTCCGACTTCAACTGTATATATATATATATATATATATATATACACAGTGAGGGAAAAAAGTATTTGATCCCCTGCTGATTTTGTACGTTTGCCCACTGACAAAGAAATGATCAGTCTATAATTTTAATGGTAGGTTTATTTGAACAGTGAGAGACAGAATAACAACAACAAAAATCCAGAAAAACGCATGTCAAAAATGTTATAAATTGATTTGCATTTTAATGAGGGAAATAAGTATTTGACCCCCTCTCAATCAGAAAGATTTCTGGCTCCCAGTTGTCTTTTATACAGGTAACGAGCTTTAAGGTAACGATCCCTTTAAGATTGTGCTCCTAATCTCAGCTCGTTACCTGTATAAAAGACAACTGGGAGCCAGAAATCTTTCTGATTGAGAGGGGGTCAAATACTTATTTCCCTCATTAAAATGCAAATCAATTTATAACATTTTTGACATGCGTTTTTCTGGATTTTTTGTTGTTGTTATTCTGTCTCTCACTGTTCAAATAAACCTACCATTAAAATTATAGACTGATCATGTCTTTGTCAGTGGGCAAACGTACAAAATCAGCAGGGGATCAAATACTTTTTTTTACGCAAGGTAGATGGATTATTTTAAATATGGTATTGGACCATAAACAGATATGGCTCATTAACCTTTACGGACCAAATAATGATGATCCACAATTCTTTGACAATATATATAATAAATTATCAAGCCTGCAAGCAACTCAAGACAATATTATTATGGTGGGGGATTATAATACTGTTTTAAATAGCTCAATGGACCGAAAAGGAAATCACACCACAAACAATCACCCACATGCTCTTAAGGAAATTGTGAATGTCATGGATACATTAGAACTAGTAGATATATGGAGGCTTAAATATGCTGATCTAGTGAGATATACATGGCGGAGACTGAATCAAGCTAGTCGTCTTGACTTCTTTCTTATCTCATTCTCGTTGGCACCAAAAGTAAAAAAAAGTGTTGATAGGGGACAGAATGCGGTCGGACCATCATATAATAGGCATATACATTACTCTGACTGAATTTCCACGTGGGCGAGGATATTGGAAATGTAATCAAAGCCTATTAGATGATAATTTATTTATAATTAGAACAAAGGAATTTATAACTTACTTTTTCCAACATAACATAGGTACAGCGAATCCCCTTATTGTATGGGACACCTTTAAATGTGCCTTTAGAGGCCATGCAATTCAGTACTCATCTCGAAAACAAAAGCAATTTAGGTCAAAAGAGTTTATACTAAGAAAGGAAATAGAAAGTCTAACAGAACAGATAGATGGCAATAAAAACTGTAACATAGAGGCTCAGGATAAATTAGAGGAAAAACAAAAAGAAATGGAAAAACTTATTCAAGAAAGATCAAGTGTAATATATTATAAAAATAAAGCAAACTGGATGGAATATGGGGAAAAATGCACAAAATTCTTTTTTTAATCTTCAACATAGGAATGCTACCAAAAAGAACTTAATGAAACTGGTTACAATTGACGGAGTCACCCATAATTCACCTAATGATATTTTGAAGGAAGAAACAAAGTATTTTAAGCATATGTTTTCTTTTCAGTCGCCTCCATCTCCTCTAACTGAAGCTAATTGTAGAGATTTTTTTCCTATTGATAATGTCAAATTAACAGCCACACAGAAAGACTCATGCGAAGGTGAAATTACAGAGGAGGAACTTCTGGATGCAATTAAAGACTTTAAGTCCGGGAAAACTCCAGGGTTGGATGGCATACCAATCGAGGTATACCAAACCTTTTTGATATACTAAGAGGACCGTTATTAGCATGTTTTAACCACTCCTATGTAAATGGTAGATTATCTGACACTCAAGAAGAAGGTCTGATCTCATTATTACTGAAACAGGATACAAGTGGAAAATATAAAGATCCAGTCCATTTACAAAATTGGAGGCCCCTTACACTTCAGTGTTGTGATGCAAAAATCCTAGCAAAATGTATAGCGCATAGAATTAAAAAGGTATTGTCGGATATTATTCATTCTAATCAGACAGGTTTTTTACATGGAAGATACATTGGAGATAATATAAGGCAAGTATTGGAAACAATAGAACACTATGGAAAATATGGGAAACCAGGCCTGCTATTCATAGCAGACTTCGAAAAGGCATTTGATAAAGTTCGACTGGAATTTATATATAAATGCCTGGAGCATTTCAATTTTGGAGAATCTCTTATAAAATGGGTCAAAATCATGTATAGTAACCCTAGGTGTAAAATAGTAAATAATGGCTATTTCTCAGAAAGTTTCAAACTGTCAAGAGGAGTGAAACAAGGTTGTCCACTATCGGCATATCTATTTATTGTGGCCATCGAGATGTTAGCTATTAAAATCAGATCCAATAATAATATCAGAGGATTAGAAATACAGGGCTTAAAAACAAAGGTGTCATTGTACGCAGATGATTCATGTTTTCTTTTAGATCCACAACTAGAATCCCTCCACAGCCTCATAGAGGATCTAGATACATTTTCTAACCTCTCTGGATTAAAACCAAATTATGACAAATGTACTATATTACGTATTGGATCACTAACAAATACAATTTTTACATTACCATGTAGTTTACCAATAAAATGGTCTGATGGTGATGTGGATATACTCGGAATACATATCCCAAAGGAAATAAATGATCTCACTTCAATCAATTTTAATAGAAAGTTAGCAAAAATAAATAAGATCTTACTACCATGGAAAGGAAAATACCTGTCAATTTGTGGAAAAATCACCCTGATTAACTCTTTAGTATTATCCCAGTTTACCTATTTGCTTATGGTCTTGCCTACGCCTAGCAAACAGTTTTTTAAATTATATGAGAAAAAAATATTCAATTTTATTTGGAACGGCAAGCCAGACAAAATTAAAAGAGCATATTTATATAATGAATATGAATTCGGAGGACAGAAATTATTAAATATTAAAGCATTAGACCTATCACTAAAATCTTCAGTCATCCAAAAGTTATACTTAAATCCGAACTGGTTCTCAAGCAAATTAGTAAGATTGTCTCACCCACTGTTCAAGAAAGGCCTTTTTCCCTTTATTCAGATTACAACCTCTCACTTTCAGTTATTTGAAAAGGAAATAATCTCCCAAATGTCACTATTTCTAAAACAAGCCATAGAAAGTTGGTTGCAATTTCAATTTAATCCTCCAGAAACGACAGAACAAATAATGCAACAAATATTATGGTTAAATTCAAATATACTAATTGACAAAAAACCTTTATTTTTTGACAGAATGTTTAAAAAAGGTATAATCTTCGTAAATGATATCATCGGTAGGACTGGTGGAGTTATGTCGCACATGCAGCTAACAAAAACATATGGAAATGTCTGCTCTACCCAAAATTACAACCAAATAATTGCAGCCTTACCGCAAAAGTGGAAGAGGAAAGTTGAAGGGGGAGAAAGTAAGGAACTTGTCTGTCGGCCTTGCATTAAAGAACATAATTGGTTAAGGAAAACTGTGATAAATAAAAAAGTATATCAGTTTCACTTAAGGACCAAAGGATTGACAGCAGTCCCATATAGATTGCAAAATAGTTGGGAAGAGATCTTTGACGTACCGATCCCATGGCATAGTGTTTATGAACTGACACGCAAAACGACACCGGATTCAAAAATTAGAATCTTTCAATTTAAATTATTATATAAAATTCTTGCTACCAATAGAATGTTATTTATATGGGGGATACAATCTTCCCAGCTCTGCAGATTTAGCTGTGAAGAGATAGAATCATTAGATCATTTGTTTTGGTTCTGTCCATTTGTAGCTTGTTTTTGGACACAGGTCCAGGAATGGCTAAAGGATTGCAATATTTACCTGGAACTAACCTTGCAGATAGCATTACTGGGTGATCTGAAAAGTCATAGTCAATCAATCAATAATATAATAATACTTTTAGCAAAAATGTTTATTTTTAATTCACAATCTGTAGAAGCAATGAGAATAGAAAGGTTCAGAACTTTTGTAAAACATCACAGTACGGTTGAAATATATATGGCAAATAGAAATCCTATATGGATGGTGTTAAGAGATAGATGGGAGGTATTGAATAGAGTTGAAGGATGGGACTAATAACAAATAACAACAAATAATAACAAAGATAGCTAATAATGTAAGCATACTGTGTCCATAATAAGTATATAGGTTGTATGTTGGGAGCTTTTGGGAAAGAGCACAGTTAGAAAGATATGGCATTTAGAAGCAAACCGGATGGACATCATGAAAATGATCGGAGAGGTTGAGAGTAGAAGAAGTTCAGGAGCAAAAAAATAAATAAATAAATATATTTTTATATATATATAGATATAGAATTATTGTAAAATTAACTCTGTCCATAAGGTGTAGATAGTAAGTATAGACCGGAAGTAGAGGCCTGGGCGTTGTTGTTCACTAATTTACTCCAAGTAGGGAAAGGATGGTGGGGTTGAAAAGTAATAAAGGGGAATATATATATAAAAAATAAAATAAAAACATGGGGGATTGGAAGTGATGCAGACAATTACATTGATAGAAGATACAATCTATCTGCAATATTAAGCTGATCCATCCCCCCGAGAAAAAAAATAAATAAAAAATAAATAAATAAATACTTTTTTCCCTCACTGTATATTTGTTTCCACTGGCATTTTGAATGTAACGTAATTTATTAAAATGTTTTAACTGTAATTTTGTAGTGATCACGCTTGAATTGTTGCTCACATTGCTTGAACTGTTGTTCGCAGGGCACCATTGGAAATGAGACCCTGGTCTCCATGGGTTCCCCTGGTTAAATAAAGTCAATAATAAAATTATTATTCCATTCCAGCCATTACAATGAGCCCGTCCTCCTACAGCTCCTCCCACCAGCCTCCTCTGACACACACACACATATACACACACACATCTCTGCATGTGCCTGTGTCTGTTTTTGAATGTCTGTGTGTGCTGTTTAGCTGAGGCCGGAGAGATGGGCTGAAGTGTAGCTGACGGCTGTGATCTCCGCTGTCCTCTCTGTATTGGCAGAGCAGAGCAGACCCTGGCATGCTATGAGACGCTGTGTGTATGAAGTGTTGGACGCTGGCTAGCTGTTTGACAAAAGGCCATTCTTACCAGAGGGAGGGAGGGAGCCGAGGAGTCTCACTCTCTCCAGGCCGGGTTGAGGAGCTGCCGATCGGCACCAGACAGAACCCTGGAAGAACGAGAACGTATCAACACTATCTGTCTCTTAATCAATCATAACAGTGGTAAAACATTTTATATTCAAATAAGTCCAAAAGAGGTTTCTGAAGGGAGGACGGCTCATAATAATGGCTGGAATGGAGTCAATGGAATGGTATCAAACACATCAAAGATGTGGTTTCCATGTGGTTGATACCACTCTATTGACTCCATTCCAGCCATTATTATGAGCCGTCCTCCCCTCAGCAGCCTCCACTGAAGCACATGCATAAACAAATAAATGTACTACCAAACAAATAGTTTTAGAACATTTTTCAAAAACAATACATTAGGGACAGCGAGGATGGAAAGGTTTTGGAAAGATCTCTATTTAAGGGAGGAAAGCGTCAGCCGTTTTCATGGAACTCTACACTATCACACACACAAATACCACTTCCTAATGAATTGGGCCGCCGCAAACCTGCAAGTACTGGCACCTCACACTTTCGACTGTTCGAGTACTGGCACTAAAAGTAACTTGTATTAAGACATTGCATCTAGCCTTACAAGGCAATAAAAAGCATAGATTATATGAAGAAACATACGCAGTGACACGCTGGATGTACACACACGTAGTGACGCACATGACGTACACACATATGCAGAAGCAGAGGGTTGAAGCTCCCAGAGATGCTTTATGACTTCCTTAACCTCTGGTGTTGAACATATGTAATCATAAATACTTCCCCAGAAAGAAAAGGAGGAGGGGATCAGATCCCACAATAACTTTTCCACTTCTCTCCCCCTTCTTTTTCACTAGGGTCTCTCTCTCTCTCTCTCTCTCTCTCTCTCTCTCTCTCTCTCTCTCTCTCTCTCTCTCTCTCATGACTCAATATTTATCTGTGTGTAATGTCTGATCAAATCTAGTTATTAAAGTGGGCAAGGTCTTTTTGCCGTTACTGTTGTGCCGAGCGATTAGTGCTTTATGGTCTGTTCGATTTAGGTTTCGATTATTGTTTTAAACATTAAATGCACTATGTATTATGTGGGTTGAATGCTGTAACACAGACATTTTTTTATTTTATAAAAGTCCCATGAAGGTAGTGACTGCTCATTACTGCTTATCACTTATTAACCATCATTTATTCACATTACTTTACTTTAATAAAATAGTGCATTCGGAAAATATTCAGACCCCTTGACTTCTTCCACATTTTGTTACGTTACAGCCTTATTCTAAAATTGATTAAAATCGTTGTTGTTTTTTCATCAATCTACACACAATACCTAATAATGACAAAGCAAAATAAGGTTCAGAAGTTTTTGCAAATGTATAAAATATTACAAACTGAAAATATCACATTTACATAAGTATTCAGACCCTTTACTCAGTACTTTGTTGAAGCACCTTTGGCAGTGATTACAGTCTCGAGTCGTCTTGGGTATGACGCTACAAGCTTGTCACACCTGTAT
The DNA here is from genome assembly GCF_020615455.1 of Coregonus clupeaformis. Lineage (NCBI taxonomy): Eukaryota > Metazoa > Chordata > Actinopteri > Salmoniformes > Salmonidae > Coregonus > Coregonus clupeaformis. The sequence continues at coordinate 51,804,357 of NC_059199.1, read as the reverse complement.
TTGGGGAGTTTCTCCCATTCTTCTCTGCAGATCCTCTCAAGCGCTGTTCGGTTGGATGGGGAGCGTCGCTGCACAGCTATTTTCAGGTCTCTACAGAGATGTTCGATCGGTTTCAAGTCCGGGCTCTGGCTGGGCCACTCAAGGAAATTCAGAGACTTGTCCCGAAGCCACTCCTGCGTTGTCTTGGCTGTGTGCTTAGGGTCGTTGTCCTGTTGGAAGGTGAACCTTCGTCTCAGTCTGAGGTCCTGAGCAGGTTTTCATCAAGGATCTCTCTGTACCTTGCTCCGTTCATCTTTCCCTCGATCCTGACTAGTCTCCCAGTCCCTGCTACTGAAAAACATCCCCACAGCATGATGATGCCACCACCATGCTTCACCATAGGGATGGTGCCAGGTTTCCTCCAGATGTGAGGCTTTGCATTCAGGCCAAAGAGTTCAATCTTGATTTCATCAGACCAGAGAATAATTGATCATGGTCTGAGAGTCCTTTAGGTGCCTTTTGGCAAACTCCAAGCGGGCTGTCATGTGCCTTTCACTGAGGAGTGGCTTCCGTCTGACTACTCTACTATAAAGGCCTGATTGGAGGAGTGCTGCAGAGATGGTTGTCCTTCTGGAAGGTTCTCCCATTCCCACAGAGGACCTCTGTAGCTCTGTCAGAGCGACCATCGGGTTCTTGGTCACCTCCCTGATCAAGGCCCTTCTACCACGATTGCTCCGTTTGGCTGGGCGGCCAGCTCTAGGAAGAGTCTTGGTAGTTCCAAACTTCTTCCATTTAAGAATAATGGAGGCCACTGTGTTCTTGGGGACACAATCCTGTCTCAGAGCTCTAGGGATAATTCCTTCAACCTCATGGCTCTGTTTTTGCTCTGACATGCACTGTCAACTGTGGGACCTTATATAGACAGTAGTGTGCCTTCCCAAATCATGTCCAATCAATTGAATTTACCACAGATGGACTCCAATCAAGTTGTAGAATCATCTCAAGGATGATCAATGAAAACAGGATGCACCTGAGCAAAATTTTGAGTCTCATAGCAAAGGGTATGAATACTTATATAAATAAGGTCTGTTTTTATTTTTTTATAAATTTGCAAAAATTTCAAAAACGTTGTTTTCGCTTTGTCATTATGGGGTATTATGTGTAGATTGATGAGGAACATTTTTAATTTAATCCATTTTAAAATAAGGCTGCAACGTAACAGAATGTGGAAAAAGTCAAGGGGTCTGAATACTTTCCGAATGCACTCTATTTCAGTTGTTGGGTATATTAAATTTGTTTTATTTGATGACTTTATTATTTAATGCCAACTCATCTCATCTCTATAAAGCTGCTGCCTATAATGACTGACAAAATCACAATTTTAGTAATTCTTCAAAGTAAATAAGGCATACTTTTATGCCTGCTGAATACCAACTATCAATCACTTAGATCCTAATTTTCAAGTAGAGATACCTCGCAAAGCAACTGCCCTCTCAATTGCACATTCTCTCCCTTTCCGTGTCTGCCCCACACTAACCTAGCAGGCGTAAAAGAAACACACAGACCGGACAAGTAGGCGCGCAATGGATTATGGTCATTATAGTGAATTACCACGTTTTCTGCGCTAAACCAGAGAGGAAAAAGCGAAGGGATAACTGGGCCCAAAATCTGTCTTCTCCAGCAGGTGGCATTTTTTTCCCCCAAGGAGTTTTTGTATTGAGGTCAATGAGAGAGCGTCGAATTTGGTTAACACAAAATTGAATGGCTTATTTGCTACGTGTGGCTTATTTGATCGAATAGAAGTTTCATAATGATTAGGTTGTTACTAGTGTACTGATATAAATTGGACACGTGACATCCCACAAAGTTCTCTCTCTCTCTCTCTCTCTCTCTCTCTCTCTCTCTCTCTCTCTCTCTCGTTTCCATGGTGATTGAGTTATATTTGAAAGGTTGACTCAATGATTCAGAGGAGAGCTTGGCATTCATCTCTCATTCTCGTACATCTGATGCACAGCACTTAAAAACACTCCAGGCTTTAAAGTTCTTCATCAAGCAAAATGTAATTTCATAGAATAGGAATAATATATCAATTTGCATTCTTTGAAAGTCAATTTCTGAGTCTACAATGATTCTGTAAAGACATTGAAATTATTCATTTTAGCTATCAAATGTCACATCCAAGTTCTTCCATAAGAACTGAATATACTACTGTAGATAAAGACTATATATATATGCACATATCTGCACAACAAATATTCAATGTCTTCTTCAAAGACCGACATGTATCTACAGTTAGGATTCAACCCCATATTACTCAGAGTCTAAAAGAGTTTCCTACTGTACATTCTGTGGCTTCTCTCTGTATATAATCTTTGGCTAGAAGGCTGTGTCCTAAAGCTGTTATTTCCTCTTGAGATTGACGACTAGATTGTCATGTAGCACACACACAAGCTCGCACGCTCGATTGACACCCAGCTTGTCATGTAGCGTATTATACAACAAATACATGTGATTAAAAGCAGAACTCATATTTCAAGACATGACATATGAGGGTGCGGTGAGATAACCGATGGGTTGGACAATACTTTTATCGTCAATCATCTTGAAAAAACATAGAATTAAAAACTGGAAATCAAACATTCCTCCATCATTAACAGAATGGAAAGGTCTAATGCTTTACTATCTAAAATGTTCAAAGTGTGTGGGCGATGGAGAAAAACAAAATGGTGCAGTTTGAGGCCATGTGGCGGAGAGTAATGCAGAAGCTGGAGATGGGGGTGTGAGCAGGTGGGTCTGGGCAGGGGTGATGTTATGGATGTTGGTGAGCGTCTGTATGTTGTCGTTTGTATGTGTATGTTTTGTATTGTTCTCCTACAAAGATTCCACACTGCTACAGCGGGCAGACAAGTCATGTGGAGGCTGCTACAGCGGGCAGACAGACAGGTTATGTGGAGGCTGCTACAGCAGGCAGACAGACAAGTCATGTGGAGGCTGCTACAGCGGGCAGACAGACAGGTCATGTGGAGGCTGCTACAGCGGGCAGACAGACAGGTCATGTGGAGGCTGCTACAGCGGGCAGACAGACAGATCATGTGGCGGCTGCTACAGCGGGCAGACGGACAGGTTTCCTAGAAGGACAGAATATGTTTCTGCGAACCAGATGAATGGCAGTACATGTCTATTATTCTTAATATGTAGTCAGTGCTAGAGAGGGTCAATACAAACCCGAATGAATGGGCAACAATGTGTTGTGAAGAAATACATTACACTATAGTACAACTGTAATCCTGAATGAACCGTGTAGCTACTAATACAGTACTTAGGAAAAAAGCGACTTAATTCCTAAATGCTTATAACCAGCCTCAGCAGAGGGCAATAAACAGAACAGGGTAGTGTATTCATCCACTTGGTTGAATTGTGTCATGACAGTAATCTACTGTAATTATATTTACTGAGGTGCTCCAAAGGATGAATAGCAGAGGAAAAAAGGTTCCCCTAAGGATAGAGCGCGGATAGACGGGGGAAGCAGATCTTATTGAAGAAAGAAAAGAGGGGTGGAGGGATGCCATGGTGCCGCAAAAGAGAAGTATAACTGCAGCAAGCCAGACAGAACCACTTGATGTGTAAGAGGGTGTGTGTTGATGTGTGTTGATGTGTGTGTGTGTGTGTAGCACTAAGCTCCTGAACTAACCCCCAGAGTGATAAGAGTACAGAGGGAGAGGGAGAACCAGTCATGTGTGGAGAACGCACAACATTGGAACACTAGATAAAATAAACAGCGCAGAATTGTCTAAAATGCATGAATCCCTTTGGCTCCCCGGGCCCCGCCCCCTCAGTCTCTCTCCAACTCTCGCTCTCACTCCCCCTCCCTCTCTCCCTCTGCTTTCCTCACTCCCTCCACTGTGCCAGTCTGAGTGCAGGTCAGATGAGGACTGTTATCAGCGCGCTCACAGAAACAGCTCTCCGCTCTGCTTTGAAAAACGTTTTTTTTCTAGTTTTCATCCACAATTTCAGGGACAGAATGACAGAGAAAAAAACGTTGTTTTGTTTGTTGTTGCAGCAGTAGAGGATGGGTGAACAGGGGAGAGGAGAGGAAAGGGAGAGGGGGAGGAGAGAAGAGAACGGGAGAGGAGAGGGGGTGGAGGTGGGAGGAGAGAAGGGGGAAGGAGAGGGTGGTGTGAGTGGGGTAGCTTGGTGTGAGAGCACCACAGAAACAGACAGCATCACAATGTCCGCTTGCCACTGTCCTCCCTCCCTCCCCTCATCTCATCAAAAGTGTGCGTCCGCCCCACTCTGACAGAGCACCCAAATCACCACAGTGCATGCTTTGTAAAGGCGAGGGTAAATCAGGTCTGCTAGTTTCAGCGAGTCTAGGTATCTTACATGGCATCCTGTTCCTGTGTCTGATGCAAGTTTGTGAAAATGCGTATTGTAAAATGTTTTGCCATCGCATCGAGTCATTGTCTCAGGGTTGAGCAAACGAAAATAAACATGTATTTCCGTTAAGACGTACCAACTAAACTGGTAAACACTTCCACACACTTCCACACTACAAGGGCTTTTTTAAGCATTTGTGTTTTAGCCGGAGGCAGCAAGGGGATGTTGTTTGCAACCAATCACATGGTTCCGATTTCGCTGCAGGGGGCTCGTCACATCATGAGACCAATTAGTTTGGATCCTGGATGCTGATTGGCTAAAACAGCATCCCAGCCGTGTGTATATGAGAAGATAATTTATCATGGTCTGAGAATCCTTTAGGTGCCTTTTGGCAAACTCCAAGCGGGCTGTCATGTGCCTTTTACTGAGGAGTGGCTTCTGTTTGGCCACTCTACCATAAAGGCCTGATTGGTGGAGTGCTGCAGAGATGGTTGTCCTTCTGGATGGTTCTCCCATCTCCACAGAGGTACTTTGGAGCTCTATCAGAGTGACCATCGGGTTCTTGGTCACCTCCCTGAACAAGACTCTTCTTCCCCGATTGCTCAGTTTGGCCGGGCGGCCAGCTCTAGGAAGAGTCTTGGTAGTTCCAAACCTCTTCCATTTAAGAATGATGGAGGCCACTGTGTTCTTGGGGACCTTGAATGCTGCAGAATTTTTGGGTACCCTTCCCCAGATCTGTGCCTCAACACAGTCCTGTCTCGGAGCTCTACTGACAATTTCTTCGACCGCTTGGTTTTTGCTCTGACATGCACCGTCAACTGTGGGACCTTATATAGACAGGTGTGTGCCTTTCCAAATCATGTCCAATCAATTGAATTTACCACAGGTGGACTACAATCAAGTTGTAGAAACATCTCAAGGATGATCAATGGAAACAGAATTAACCTGAGCTCAATTTCGAGTCTCATAGCAAAGGGTCTGAACACTTATGTATATAAGGTTTTTCTGTTTTTTTATAAATGTGCAAACATTTCTAAAAACCTGTTTTTGCTTTGTCATAATGGGTTATTGTGAGTAGATTGATGAGGAGAAAAAATAATTTAATCCATTTTAGAATAAGGCTGTAACGTAACAAAATGTGTAAAAAGTCAAGGGGTCTGAATACTTTCCGAATGCACTGTATGTATTGAGCTTGTCTGATGCTTTAAGCTTACGGTTTGATGCCTCAAGAGGGCGCCAGAGATCTAGATAACCAGAATTGTAAAAACGTAACCTGACCCAACTATTCTCCTCCCGCTCCTGCTGTCTTTCGCAGATTCTGCCATTACTCTCCTGAAGTTGCCTGTAATAGGCTACACAAGGAGTCGGCAACCTTTCTCATGTGGAATGCCAATTTATCTTACAATTTCTACCGATCTGCATGCCAGTTAGGGTTTTCATATGCAAATGTTCGTGAAACAGTTTAATTTAATTTAGAATAACATATCTCAAAAACACCGTCATGTGGTTAATCAAAATTCTATCCAATAAATAAATGAAAATGATACAAACCTAAAAAGTAACTTATATTGCCATTTCCAACTATGTAAAAATAGCCTACATAAAGCCAACAAATAAAAACATTGCAACCTGCAGGTTGAAAACATCCTGATAAAAATAAATATCCTATAAATCACATTGGATACACATGGCCTGTCTGCAACGAACTTGAAAAACTGTCTCAACTATTAACTTGAGTCTGGCCCAAAATGTGCACTAGCGAATTTGCAACATTGTATAAAATAATCTGGGCCCTCAGAGTTTCCCGCGCCAGTGAGCTCAGGACAGACACAGCTGTAGGCTATTTGCGCAAGGGATAAGAAGCAGTGCTTGTCTTGGGCAAGAGCTCACCGGAGCTGAGTGTATTAGCTCAAAAGTATTCTGGAGCTCCTGCACCTAAATATTTTTATTTATTTAATTTAACCTTTATTTAACTAGGCACGTCAGTTAAGAACAAATTCTTATTTACAATGACGGCCTTCTCCGGCCAAACCCGGACAGTACCAGCACCCAAAATGAGTACCGGAACCTATTTCAGTCCAAGTCAAGCACTGATAAGAAGTCTACTTTATGACGTTTCCACTGGATCAGAGCATTACATTTTTCCCTTTCGCGCTGAGTGGTTATCAAAAGGGAGAGAGCTGGAAAGATTTTTCAAATACATTGAGGAACTATTGTAATTCTCAATAAATGTAAAAACAGACTTTGTTTGCTTGCTGTTTGAGGAGAAGAAAACATTACTTTGAGAAGCTCCACAGGTCATTAGTGGTGGTGCGTTAAGCCAATCAGAAATAATATCAGATCCCCAAATGGGCACATTTATATTTGTGACGGGTACTGAGTATACGAAGACGCAGGACGCAGAAATTAACAAGGTCAAGGTTGACTTAAGAATGACAAAGAGAAATAACAAAGATAGAGTACACGACACGAAGCTAAACAATCACACACCACATCATCCAGAACAGTCCAGGGCTAAATAGGGGTGGTGATGAGATGATGAGGTGCAGGGGCGCTGGAGGTGATTAGGGTGCGTTGGGTTTCCATTCCGGTGTTGCCGAGGTGGTGCGCTCAGACCGGTGGCTCAGTAGACCGGTGAATCAGAGCGCCGGAGGGGAGCAACGGGAGGAGACGTGACAATATGCCTATAGGTCTACTTCTATGCGTGCACGTCTTTACTCCACATTGACAGGAGTGATCCAAACAAAAGACAATGACTAAATTGACAGAACTCGTCAATGGTATTCAATAAACCAAAACTTGTTTCTCACAAGTGTAGCATAGGTTGTGCACTCTGCAAACAATGTGTCCACTCCGACAATGAGAACAGGAAGACTGGTATAATAATAATGAATGCATTAAAATAAATGACCGTAACCAAAGTAACAAACATTGTAGATCAGAAATTATAGCAATTAACAGTAAATGTACTACTGGTGATATATGTAATGGGGAATTGATATACACTAACAATCAAACATCAAATGATGTTATGAAACAATGAATGTGCACAAATTGGCGGGAGAGAGCGCATTCCTGAGAGAGAAGTGCATTGTGCATCTGGGTGCATGGTCAATCCTACATTTGCATTGGCCATGCAGAATTTATGGTGATATGGTCTCAGCAGAAGTCAAGTCAAGAATGGCTTCAGCAGAAGACAGGGTATTCATACTTCTTGCGCTTCGCTGAGTAGTGCAGAGCTATTGTCAAGGAAGTGAGTTTGTGTTAATACAGGATGTACTGCCCCCACCTACGGTCAACCAATCAAGTCAATGCAGAGCTATACATAGCCCTCTTCATTGTTACAAAATTTGGGAGGCGCAAGGCGATGCGGTAGAGAGCTCGATTTGGCCTCTGCATACCTCTGGAGGCTCCGCAATTGCGTCACAATCCAGATGAAGCCTCCGACCACATTTTCGAATCAAGCATAAATGGGCTTTTAGTATAGGCCTCCACAATGGATTAGTTCACTGCTCGACTAAAACAATCTCGGTCGACCAATTGCCTAACAACCAAACAATCTACCAGACAACTAATTGGGGTCAGCCCTAATATAGTGTATATTTATAAAGGTCAAGCTTATATTGTTTTATTTGTCTGTTGTGCGTGAAACTCCCAGGAGGGTGGCCGTTTCTGAGATACTGGATCCGGAGCACCGACAATCACACAATGCTCAAAGTCGCTTAAGTCACTGGTTTTACCTGTTCTAACGTTCAATCAAACAGTAACTGAATGCCTCGAAATGGCCAGCCTCCTGGGCTTTTCACGCATGACAGTCTAGGGTTTATTGAGAATGGTACGACAAACAAAAAATATCCAGTCAGTGGTAGTCCTGTGGGCGAAAACAGCTCGTTGATGAGAGGTCGAAGGAGAATGGCAAAAATCGTGCAAGCTAACAGGCAGGCAACGAACAGGAAAATAACAGTACAAAAGCGGTGTGCAGAACGGCATTTCGGAATGCACAACTTGTCGGTCCTTGTCACGGATTGGCTATTGTAGCAGACAACCACACCGGGTTCCACTCCTATCAGCTAAAAACAAGAAGAAGCGGCTCCAGTGGGCACGCGATCACCAACACTGGACAATTGTGGAGTGGAAAAACATTGCCTGGTCCGACGAATCCCGGTTCCTGTTTTGTCACGCTGATGGCGGAGTCAGGATTTGGTGTAAGCAAAGTCCATGGCCCCATCCTGCCTAGTGTCAATGGTACAGGCTGGTGGGGGTGGTGTAATGGTAAGGGGAATGGTTTCCTGGCACACGTTAGGTCCCTTGATAGCAATTGACTAACGTGTCCATGCCCAAAGAATTCAGGCTGTTCTGGAGGCAAAGGGGTGTCCGACCTGGTATTACATGTGTGTATATCAGAGTTTCTGTTAGGAAAATGTGGCGCCGGACAACGTGACTGGAAAGATTTAAATGTACCGGCCATTTGAGAAATTTACCGGACCCATATGCATTGGGTGCATAACCCATTAGGGCGTCCACCCGCGGTGCTCAGTAGGCTTGGGCAGTATCCAGATTTTCATATTGTCATACCGTCCTTCTCTCATACCGGGATTTACGGTATTACCGACACAATGGAAAAGCCATTGGGCCTCTATTACCAGAATGCTAACAGAATTAGCACAAAATAATAGCAAAATCACATAGACACTGTTAGCTGAATGCTAACGAGCGAAAATGAACATAAATGAATTGCAAAGACAGGCAAATCCAGCTCATAAAGTTATACAAGCATAGTTAGTAGCTACCGAATGTCATTTTCACTAAGTGTGTAAATTTAAAAGCGCTTGTGACTAATTAAGCAATAAGGTACAAGAGGCAGTGCTGTATCATGAATACAGTCACAGGTAAATGGAGTTGTTCTGCCGACGCGATAGAAGATATAGTCCAGATAATTGACTATTCAGCTGTCTGGATATTTAGCAGTCTTATGGCTTAGGGGTAGAAGCTGTCTCTGAGCCTTTTGGTCCGAGAGCCAAACAGTCTATGGCTTTCCCCCTTCTGATAACCAGGTGGCGAATCGCATCTCTGCATGTCTGGCAGACATATCAGTGTGGATGTCGGATCACCACCTCAAGCTGAACCTCGGCAAGACGGAGCTGCTCTTCCTCCCGGGGAAGGACTGCCCACTCCATGATCTCACCATCACGGTTGACAACTCCATTGTGTCCTCCTCCCAGAGTGCAAAGAGCCTTGGCGTGACCCTGGACAACACCCTGTCGTTCTCCGCTAACATCAAAGTGGTGACCCGATCCTGCAGGTTCATGCTCTACAACATTCGCAGAGTACGACCCTACCTTACACAGAAAGCGGCACAGGTCCTAATCCAGGCACTTGTCATCTCCCGTCTGGATTTCTGCAACTTGCTGTTGGCTGGGCTCCCTGCCTGTGCCATTAAACCCCTACAACTTATCCAGAACGCTGCAGCCCGTCTGGTGTTCAACCTTCCCAAGTTCTCTCATGTCACCCCGCTCCTCCGCACACTCCACTGGCTTCCAGTTGAAGCTCGCATCTACTACAAAACCATGGTGCTTGACTACGGAGCTGTGAGGGGAACGGCACCTCCTTACGTTCAGGCTCTGATCAGACCCTACACCCAAACGAGGGCACTACGTTCATCCACCTCTGGCCTGCTAGCCCCCCTACCTCTACGGAAGCACAGTTCCCGCTCAGCCCAGTCAAAGCTATTCGCTGCTCTGGCACTCCAATGGTGGAACAAGCTCCCCCACAACGCCAGGACAGCGGAGTCACTGACCACCTTCCGGAGACACTTGAAACCCTACCTCTTTAAGGAATACCTGGAATAGTCTAACAGTAATCCTTCTACACCCCCCCTCCCCGAGTGGTGGTTGTCCCACTGGCTATCCTAAAGTTGAATAAACCAATTTGTAAGTCGCTCTGGATAAGAGCGTCTGCTAAATGACTTAAATGTAAATGTGGCTGGAGTCTTTGGCAATTTTTCAGGCCTTCCTCTGACACCGCCTGATATAGAGGTCCTGGATGGCAGGGAGCTCGGCCCCAGTGATGTACTGGGTTGTCCGCACCACCCTCTATAGCGCTTTGCGGTTAGGGCAGTGCATTTTCCATACCAAGCACTGATGCAGCCAGTCAAAATGATTTCAATGGTGCAGTTGTATAACCTTTTGAGGATCTGAGGGCCCATGCCAAATTAGCCTCCTGAGGAGAATGAGACGCTGTCGTGCCCTCTTCACGACTGTACAGGTGTGTGTGGACCATGTTAAGTCCTTAGTGATGAGGACGCCAAGGAACTTGAAGCTCCACAACAGCCCGGTCGATGTGGATGGGGGCGTGCTCTCCCCTCTTTCTCCTATAGTCCACGATCAGCTCCTTGGTCTTACTGACGTTTAGGGAGAGGTTGTTGTCCTGGCACCACGCTCTGACCTCCTCCGTGTAGGCTGACTCATCACCATGGTGATCTGGCTTACCAATACAGACTGTGTGTGTGTGCTTGCGCAAGTGTTGAACTTCAAGAACATTGATAGCATTAATAGTTGTATGTCACATTGAGTTTTGTGTTGTTTACGGTGAAAATGCTATTAAAAACATTATGATACAAATTATTTTGTGTTTGCATCCCTTACAATCAAAGCATAGTATGCCTGTAACTCAATGCACCGCTTTATATTATCAATATATATATTTTTTCTACCCAATTGGTAATTACAGTCTTGACCCATTGCTGCAACTCCCGTACGGACTCGTGAAGGTCGAGAGCCATGTGTCCTCTGAAACACGACCCTGCCAAGCCGCACTGCTTCTTGACACACTGCTCGCTTAACCCGGAAGCTATCCGCACCAATGTGTCGGAGGAAACACTGTACAACTGGCGACGAAGTCAGCATGCACGCGCCCGGGCCCACCACAAGGAGTCGCTAGAGCGCAATGGGACATGGAAATCCCGACCGGCCAAACCCTCCCCTAACCCGGACGACGCTGGCCAATTGTGCGCCTCCCGGTCGCGGCCGGCTGCAACACAGCCTGGGTTCAAACCCGGGTCTGTAGTGACGCCTCTAGCACAGCGATGCAGTGCCTTAGACCGCTGCGCCACTCGGGAGGCCCAATGCACTGCTTTTTAAATAAAAATATATTTATTTAGGATCACATTTTTGCAAATTCAAACATTTCAATTAATCGTGATTAACTAATACCATTAACTAGATTGTATTATTATATATGTATACAGTACCAGTCAAAAGATTGGACACACCTACTAATTTTTCTTTATTTTTACTATTTTCTACATTGTAGAATAATAGTAAACACATCAAAACTATGAAATAACACATATGGAATCATGTAGTAACCAAAAAAGTGTTAAACAAATCAAAATATATGTTGTATTTTAGATTCTTCAAAGTAGCCACCCTTTGCGTTGATGACAGCTTTGCACAACCCTGGAATGAGTAGGTGTGTCCAAACTTTTGACTGGTACTGTATATATATATATATATATATATATATATATATATATATATATATAGAGAGAGAGAGAGAGAGAGAGAGAGAGAGAGAGAGAGAGAGAGAGAGAGAGAGAGAGAGACAGAGAGAGAGAGAGAGAGAGAGAGAGAGAGAGCTGCCCCGGTCAACTGTAAGTGCTATTATTTTGAAGTGGAAACATCTAGCAGCAACAACGGCTCAGCTGCGAAGTGGTAGGCCACACAAGCTCACAGAACGGGATTACCAAGTGCTGAAGCGAGTAGCGTGTAAAAATCGTCTGCAACACTCACTATCGAGTTCCAAACTGCCTCTGAAAGCAACGTCAGCACAATAACTGTTCATCGGGAGCATCATGAAATAGGTTTCCATGGCCGAGCAGCCGCACACAAGCCTAAGATCACCATGCACAATGCCAAGCACTGGAACAGTGGAAACGAGTTCTCTGCAGTGATGAAAACACGCTTCACCATCTGGCAGTCCGACTGACAAATCTGGGTTTGACGGATGCCAGGAGAACGCTACCTGCCGCAATGCATAGTGCCAACTGTAAAGTTTGGTGGAAGAATAATGGTCTGGGGCTGTTTTTCATGGTTCGGGCTAGGCCCCTTTGTTCCAGTGAAGGGAAATATTAACGCTACAGCATACAATGACATTCTAGACGACTCTGTATTTCCAACTTTATGGCAACAGTTTGGGCAAGGCCCTTTCCTGTTTCAGCATGACAATGCCCCCTGTGCACAAAGCGTCCAGATCGTATTGGAAGAACTTGACTGGCATGCACAGAGCCCTGACCTCAACCCCATCGAACACCTTTGGGATGAATTGGAATGAGATGTTCGACGAGCAGGTGTTCACATACTTTTGGTCATGTAGTGTACACACACACACACACACACACACACATATATGTATACCTTTAATTCATATTTATGAAATACCACCAGACATATAAAACAATATAAGCTTCACCTTTATATATATACTTATAGCTTAAAATGCATGGGAACTTTATTTTGGGTACTAGAGCTAGGCGATATGGACAAAAATCTATATCACGATAAATTGCCTGAATTGATGCAATAACGATAAATAGAACAACGTTTATAACATTAAAGTGCACCACAGTTTTTTTTTATTACCCTTTATACTTCTACTACTAGTTTGATTGTTGTAGACCTCAATTTCCCATTAACAATCACCCATATTAGAAAACATTTAATTTCAAACTTAACACTTCTCTAGTTTAGGCTACTATTATCGCAATTAACCATATCAGCAAAATGCCTGCGATATGTGATCGGTATGGTCGGTGTCGATAATTTTTTATTTATCATCCCAGCTCTATTGGGTACATCAGTGCAACAAAGGGCCTTACTATTTTCATAGTGCATGCCCCATAAAGCCACAGCACATAATTTATCAACCCAATGCTGAGATATACCGCTAGAACACCAACAACATAAACAGTGAGTAAATTCTGACTCTTCAGGCCACCTGGGCTCTTTTTTCTTTTCTAGGTACACACACACACCACTGGTCTGTTGTAAATAGCAGGCTTCCCAAAGTCAGTGGGTGGAGGGAGGGAGAGGAAGAGAGAGAGAGAAAGGAGGACAAGGGAGTAGTATATGAGTGAGAGAGAGTGAGGAGTTTGTGAGAGAGAGAGCAAGAGAGATGATTGAGAGAAAGGGAAGAGAGAGGGAGGAGAGAGAGAGAGAGAGAGAGATGGAGTGAGTGAGAGGGAGAGAGAGAGAGAGAGAGAGAGAGAGAGAGAGAGAGAGAGAGAGAGAGAGAGAGAGAGAAAGAGTGAGAGAAAGACAGTGGCTAGCGTTGGTTTGCAGTACAGGAATTTTCTTGGCAGAGCCACAGGAAGCGGTCTGAATCCTGAGTCCACACACTGTGGCATTCCAGCCAGGCCATGCCATTCCCCAAACAACACAACAAAGTAGAGACAGAAAACAACAAACATCGTGAAAATGATTAAATCAACTTTTTTACAAGTAACTTGCTGAAGTCAGACCCATGACACTTTCACACATACTGTACTCAGTATTTACAGTCTTGCAGAGACTGATGAGAGAGAGCAAGAGAGCGAGAGAGAGAGAAAGTTTATGCTATGTGTTATTCTCCTCACACCCCCTACATCCTCCTCAGAATGGTCTTCTCTGTTGTCCCAGAGGTCTCCAGGAGACTGTGATAGGTTGCCAAACTGCAAATAGGGCAGCAATCCCCCGAATGGTCCATTCCAGCAGCGCCGGTGCTAAAACCTGGATACCACATTGGCCGAGCCCTAGCTAGCTAGGAAACCTGCCAAACCTTGTCACAGTCACAGGCACAGCTACCCTAGCTCTCCAGTAACTACCAAGTACGCTCCTTTTGACAGCTACACAGAATTCATTTCACTACCTATGTGAAGAAAGTTGGCTAAAGAAGATATCAAACTCATAAACTCATAAACAATGTGATGTCACATCGGTTACAAAACCACAGGCGGAATTCCACGGATTCTAGAACCATAAAGATTTGGCAGGGGACAGGACAGCTTTTTTTCTCTCTCTTTTCTTTTCCCCCTCTTCTCTCAGAAGAGGAGTGGACTGGGCCAGTCTCTGTCTCTGTCTTAGACCCTGAGCTCACATTGCTCCACAGCTGGAGACAACAGCCTCTTGGAAGCCTCTGGGAAAAAAGTTTCACTACTTCTCTGTCTCTCTGTTTCTGTCTCTCTCTAGTAAAGACTACTACTCTTTATCTCGCTCATGTAAACTTTAAAGTGTTAGCAAGTACATTGTTAACCCTTTCGCATATATGGATTAATCACATTTTATTCACATGCTAAGTAAACAACAGATGTAGACTAACAGTGAAGCTCTTACTTACTTAAATTTGGATAGGACCAAATTGAAATGTTTCTAACAGAAGAAATATGAGAAGCATATGCATAACCATGGTAGAATGTTACTGTACAGCCACTGCGTTCCAATTTAGGGGCTTGTCAGTGACCAAATCTGCAATTTTCAACCTGTATATGGGTTGTTGTCATGGTAGTTGCCATGGCGCCCTAGCAGCAGCCTAAGCAAAGAGCTCCTGTAAATATGTACATATTTAATAATTTGTGTTTAAAATTTTGTTTTTTTTTAATCAGCTGTTTTGTTTTTGATAACACTGAGTTTTGTTGCATATTTCCAGTGGTTTTGACCCACAGATTTGCAGATGGACTGGCAGGTCAACTCTAATTGTTTTTGTTTGAATGATGCATCTGGACACTGTACCAACTTTTTTGTTTCACCTTGCTGCTGGTTCCTGATCTTTTGAAAACATCTATTGAAGAGTCACCTGAAGCTTGAGAGGAATGGGAGATGCAGTAAAGAAATGCAGTGCTGAGGCACAGGGCTCATGGTGAGGATGACTGGCTACTACTCTGAACTGTGTGTGGTGAGCTTTCTGGCACCCAGAGCTGCTGAGGCATCACCTAAGTGGGTGCCATACATTGTGAAGGAGGAGAAGTCCAGTAGCTACATGACTTAGGCTGGTTCCCAGAGTAGCCCTCCACATGATCATCACCAGACTCTTCATCAACCATCTCCCGGACCACCTTCCTCTGATCAAGCCATGAACTGTCCCTTCTCCATCTTTGGAGGATGCATGAATTCAAAAGAATTGGCCTCTATTGGTTGACCTAACTATAGTTAGGCTACTCATGATGATGTATTGCTTGTTTGTTTTTTGCTTTTGAAGCACTTTAAGATTGTTATGAAAAGCGCTATAGAAATGTTACAAATTATTATTATTCAAATATAATTAGAATAGCCAATCAACATGTGTGTAATACTTCAGCAAAACAAAATAACAACTACAGAAGAAAACATATGGTCTGCATCCCAAATGGCACCCATTCCCTTATTTTGTGCATTCCATTAGTGCACTACATAGGGAATAGGGTGCAGTTTGGAAATAGCACCCTATTCCCTGGTTAGTGCACTACTTGTTTTTACCAGGGCCCATAGAATCAAAAGTAGTGCACTAAATATGGAATAGGGAGCCATTTTGGACGCATAGGCCTACATGATTTCATTGTAAAAATTATGTCCCGATGGTTTCAATGTAAATTTGATGTCCCAATTCCAAACAATACATTTTTTTATTTTAGTCATTTAGCAGACGCTCTTATCCAGAGCGACTTACAATTAACAAATTCATCTTAACATAGCTAGGTGAGACACACATCACAATCGTATCAAGTACATTTTCCCTCAGCAAAGTATTTATCTGCAAAGTCAGTGCTAGTGGGAGAAGAGAAGTGTCTCGAGGGCGCCGTGAGAGTTATTTAAGATACTCTTCAAAGAGGTAGGGTTTTTGAAAGATGGGCAGGGACTCCGCTGTCCTGACTTTAGGGGGAAGCTTGTTCCACCATTGGGGTACCAGGACAGAGAAAAGCTTTGACTGGGCTAAACGGGAGCTGCCCTCCCATAGGGGTGGGAGGGCCAAGAGACCAGAGGTGGTGGAATGTAGGTTGGGTAGGGATGTAGGGTTTGAGCATAGCCTGAAAGTAAGGAGGTGCAGTTCCCCTTGCTGCTCCATAGGCAACAACAGGGTCTTGAAGATGACGCGAGCTTCGACTGGAAGCCAGTGGAGTGTGCGGAGGAGCGGGGTGACATGGGAGAACTTAAGAAGGTTAAACACCAGGCGGGCTGCGGGATTCTGGATAAGTTGCAGGGGTTTGATGGCACAAGCGTGGAGCCCAGCCAACATAGAGTTGTAGGAGTCTAGACGGGAGATGACAAGTGCCTGGATTAGGACCTGCGCTGCTTCCTGTGTGAGGAAAGGTCGTACTCTACAGATGTTGTAGAGAATGAACCTGCAGGAGCGAGCCACTGCTTTGATGTTTGCAGAGAATGACATGGTGTTGTCCAGGGTCACACCAATGTTCTTTGCACTCTGGGAGGGGGACACCGTGGAGTTGTCAACCGTGATGGAGAGGGCTTGGAGCGGGCAGGCCTTTCCCGGGAGAATAAGCAGCTCCGTTTTGTCAATGTTGGTGTAAAGAGAAAAGAGGAGAGGGCCAAGAAATGAGCCTTCCGGGACACCAGTAGTGACAGCACGTGGTGCAGACACAGATCCTCTCCATGCCACCTGGTAGAAGCGACCTGCCAGGTAGGATACAATCTAGGAGTGTGCAGAGCCTGAGGCGCCCAACCCTAAGAGGGTGGAGAGGAGGATCTGATAGTTCACGCTGTCGAATGGAGCGGATAGATATAGGAGGATGAGAACAGAGGAGACAGAGTCAGCTTTGGAAGAGCGGAGAGCCTCTGTGACAGAGGAGTGCGGTCTCAGTTGAGTGAGCCACCTTAAAGCCTGACTGGTTAGGGTCAAGAAGATTGTTCTGAGAGAGATAACGAGTTGGTCAGAGCCAGCATGCTCAAGTGTTTTGGAAAGAAATGAAAGGGATACGGGTCTGTAGTTTTTGACGTCAGATGGGTCGAGTGTTGATTTCTTGAGGAGGGGAGTGACTCTGGCCATCTTTAAATCAGAGGGGATGCAGCAAGTGGTCAGTGATGAGTTGATGAGGGAAGTGAGAAGGTCTCCAGAGATGGTCTGGAGAAGGGAGGAGGGGAGGGGGTTGAATGGGCAGGCTATCGGGCGTTCAGACATCACTAGACGCAGGATTTAATCTGGAGAGAGACTGGAGAAACAGGTCAAGGCGTAGGGTAGTTATGTCTGAGTGGGAGCAGGGGACTCAGTAGGCTGAGTGAAAGAGGAGCGGATGTCGTCAACCTTTTTTCAAAGTGGTTGACAAAATCATCCGCAGAGAGGGGGGAGGGAGGGGGAGGAGGTAGAGTATTAAGGAGGGAGGAGAACGTGAAGAAGTATTTCCCATGGTTGAAGGCAGAAGCTTGACATTTAGAGTGAGAGAAAGTGGCTTTAGATGCAGATACAGAGGAAGAGAAGGTAGAGAGGAGGGAGTGGAAAGAAGATAGGTCCTCCGGGAAGTTTAGTTTTCCTCCATTTCTGCTCAGCTGCCCGCAGCCCTGTTCTGTTAGCACGCAGTGAGTCACTCAGCCACGAGCGGGAGGGGAAGGTCGGGCAGGCTGGGAGAAAAGGGGCCAGGAGGAAGAAGGATTTAGCAGAAGGAAGAGAGGATATGGTAGAAGAGGAGAGAGTAGCGGGAGAGAGAGAGCAAAGATTGTGGCGGTGCATGACCATCTGGGTAGGGGCTGAGTGGGTGGGTTTGGAGGAAAGGAAACAATGTAGTGATCAGAGACCTGGAGGGAGATTGCAGTGAGATTAGTAGGCGAACAGCCTCTAGTGAAGATGAGGTCAAGCATATTGCCTGCCTTGTGAGTGAGAGGGGACTGGAAAGGTTGAGGTCAAAAGAGGAAAGGAGTGGAAAGGAAGAGGTGGAAAGAAGTGAATTGAAGTCAGGCGTCGGGAGTTTTTTTAAAATTTTATTTCACCTTTATTTAACCAGGTAAGCCAGTTGAGAACAGGTTCTCATTTACAACTGCGACATGGCCAAGATAAAGCAAAGTAGTGCAATAAAAAACAACACAGAGTTACATATGGGGTAAAAAACATAAAGTCAGAAATACAACAGAAAATATATATACAGTGTGTGCAAATGAAGCAAGTTATGGAGGTAAGGCAATAAATAGGCTATAGTGCAGAATAATTACAATAGTATTAACACTGGAATGCTAGATGTGCAAGAGATTATGTGCAAATAGAGATACTGGGGTGCAAAAAGAGCAAAATAAATAACAATATAGGGATGAGGTAGTTGGGTGGGCTAATTTCAGATGGGCTGTGTACAGGTGCAGTGATTGGTAAGGTGCTCTGACAACTGATGCTTAAAGTTATTGAGGGAGATAAGAGTCTCCAGCTTCAGAGATTTTTGCAATTCGTTCCAGTCATTGGCAGCAGAGAACTGGAAGGAATGGCGGCCAAAGGAGGTGTTGGCTTTGGGAATGACCAGTGAGATATACCTGCTGGAGCGCAGACTATGGGTGGGTGCTGCTATGGTGACCAATGAGCTAAGATAAGGCGGGGATTTGCCTAGCAGTGATTTATAGATGGCCTGGAGCCAGTGGGTTTGACGACGAACATGTAGTGAGGACCAGCCAACAAGAGCGTACAGGTCACAGTGGTGGGTAGTGTATGGGGCTTTGGAGACAAAACGGATGGCACTGTGATAGACTACATCCAATTTGCTGAGTAGAGTGTTGGAGGCTATTTTGTAAATGACATCGCCGAAGTCAAGGATCGGTAGGATAGTCAGTTTTACGAGGGCATGTTTGGCAGCATGAGTGAAGGAGGCTTTGTTGCGAAATAGGAAGCCGATTCTAGATTTAACTTTGGATTGGAGATTCTTTATGTGAGTCTGGAAGTTGAGTTTACAGTCTAACCAGACACCTAGGTATTTGTAGTTGTCCACATACTCTAGGTCAGACCCGTCGAGAGTGGTGATTCTAGTCGGGTGGGCGGGTGCCAGCAGCGTTCGATTGAAAAGCATGCATTTAGTTTTACTAGTGTTTAAGAGCAGTTGGAGGCTACTGAAGGATTGTTGTATGGCATTGAAGCTCGTTTGGAGGTTTGTTAACACAGTGTCCAATGAAGGGCCAGATGTATACAAAATGGTGTCGTCTGCGTAGAGGTGGATCTGAGAGTCACCAGCAGCAAGAGCGACATCATTGATATACACGGAGAAAAGTGTCGGCCCAAGAATTGAACCCTGTGGCACCCCCATAGAGACTGCCATAGGTCCAGACAACAGGCCCTCCGATTTGACACACTGAACTCTATCTGAGAAGTAGTTGGTGAACCAGGCGAGGCAGTCATTTGACAAACCAAGGCTATTTAGTCTGCCAATAAGAATGCGGTGGTTGACAGAGTCGAAAGCCTTGGCCAGGTCGATGAAGACGGCTGCACAGTACTGTCTATTATCAATCGCGGTTATAATATCGTTTAGGACCTTGAGCGTGGCTGAAGTGCACCCGTGACCAGCTCGGAAACCGGATTGCATAGCGGAGAAGGTACGGTGGTATTCGAAATGGTCGATGATCTGTTTGTTAACTTGGCTTTCGAATATTTTCGAAAGGCAGGGCAGGATGGATATAGGTCTGTAGCAATTTGGATCTAGAGTGTCACCCCCTTTGAAGAGGGGGATGACCGCGGCAACTTTCCAATCTCTGGGGATCTCAGACGTTATGAAAGAGAGGTTGAACAGACTAGTAATAGGGGTAGCGACAATTTCGCGGCTAGTTTTAGAAAGAAAGGGTCCAGATTGTCTAGCCCAGCTGATTTGTAGGGGTCCAGATTTTGCAGCGCTTTCAAAACATCAGCTGTCTGAATTTGTGTGAAGGAGAAGCGGGGGGCATGGGCAAGTTGCAGCAGAGGGTGCAGAGTTGGTGGCCGGGTTAGTGGTAGCCAGATGGAAAGCATGGCCAGCTGTAGCAAAATGCTTGTTGAAATTCTCGATTATTGTAGATTTATCGGTGGTGATAGTGTTTCCTAGCCTCAGTGCAGTGGGCAGCTGGGAGGAAGTGCTCTTATTCTCCATGGACTTTACAGTGTCCCAAAACTTTTTGGAGTTAGTGCTACAGGATGCAAATTTCTGTTTGAAAAAGTTAGCCTTTGCTTTCCTGACTGCTTGTGTATATTGGTTCCTAACTTCCCTGAAAAGTTGCATATCGCGGGGGCTATTTGATGCTAATGCTGTACGCCACAGGATGTTTTTGTGCTGGTCAAGGGCAGTCAAGTCTGAGGAGAACCAGGGGCTATATCGGTTCTTAGTTCTGTATTTTTTGAATGGGGCATGTTTATTTAAGATTGAGAGGAAATTACTTTTAAGGAACAACCAGGCATCCTCTACTGACGGAATGAGATCTATATCCATCCAGGATACCTGGGCCAGGTCAATTAGGAAGGCCTCCTCGCTAAAGTGTTTTAGGGAGCGTTTGACAGTGATGAGGGGTGGTCGTTTGACCGCGGACCCAGTTACGGACGCAGGCAATAAGGCAGTGATCGCTGAGATCCTGGTTGAAGACAGCTGAGGTGTATTTAGAGGGTATGTTAGTCAGGATGATATCTATGAGGGTACCCATGTTTACGGATTTAGGGTTGTACCTGGTAGGTTCGTTGATAATTTGCGTGAGGTTGAGGGCATCTAGCTTGGATTGTAGGATGGCTGGGGTATTAAGCATATCCCAATTTAGGTCACCAAGCAGTACAAACTCTGAGGATAAATGGGGGCAATCAATTCACATATGGTGTCCAGGGCACAGCTGGGGGCTGAGGGGGGTCTGTAGCAAGCGGCAACAGTGAGAGACTTATTTCTGGAAAGGTGGATTTTTAGAAGTAGAAGCTCAAACTGTTTGGGCACAGACCTGGATAGTATGATAGAGCTCTGCAGGCTGTCTCTACAGTAGATTGCAACTCCACCCCCTTTGGCAGTTCTATCTAGACGGAAAATGTTATAGTTGGGGATGGAAATTTCAGAATTTTTGGTGGCCTTCCTGAGCCAGAATTCAGACACTGCTAGAACATCAGGGTTGGCAGAGTGTGCTAACGCAGTGAATAACTCAAACTTAGGAAGTAGACTTCTGATATTTATGTGCAAGAAACCAAGACTTTTGCGATTACAGAAGTCATCAAATGATAGCGCCTGGGGAGTAGGAGTGATACTGAGGGCTGCAGGGCCTGGGTTAGCCTCTACATCACCAGAGGAACAGAGGAGGACTAGAATAAGGATACGGCTAAAGGCTTTACGAACTGGTCTTCTAGTGCGTTGGGTACATAGAATAAAGGGGGCAGATTTCCGGGTGTTATAGAAAAGATTCAGGGCATTATGTACAGACAAGGATATGGAAGGATATGAGTAAAGCGGAGGTAAACCTAAGCGTTGGGTAACAATGAAAGAGATAGCATCGCTGGAGGCATCAATTGAGTCGGTCTCCGCGTGTATGGGGGGAGGGGCAAAGGAGCTATCTAAGGCAGGTTTAGCTAGGCTGGGGGGTCTACAGTGATATAGTACAATTAGAAATAACCGAAACAACAATAAACTAACCATGTTTGGGCTGAGGCTAAACATAAACAGGATGTAGTACCGTAAAAAGGAACAGTCCAGCAGATATCAGCTGTATAGCTGAGTTATCATAAGGTCCGGTGGTGAAGCACTAGTAAGAGGCCACGGCTAGCGTGTGCTAGCGGGCCAGGGCTAGCAGATGGATGGAATCTTCGTGGTTAACGTCGTAACCACATCAGACGATTTCGTCGGCAGACCAGTCGTGTAGGATCGGCGGGGCTCCGTGTCAACACTAGGTGGTCCCGTCCGGTTGACAGAGAGGTAGATAGCCGGGAGATGGGCGATGGGCCTAGCTCAGGATGATTAGCCAGACCACAGCGTCCGTTTTGTTGTAGCTGGCTGGTGGTAGCTAGCTGGTAGCGATGAATCCGGAGTTAAAGGTCCAGTGATTCAGTGATTCCGGCGGAAAAACTGATATGTTCTGGGTCGATAACGCGCTGTGCAGACTGGCCGAATATCCGGTGATCAATGTCCAGTGATTAAAATTAATCCCGCAGAAAAAAGTCCAATGTTCTGGGTGAAACACCGCTAGCTGCGGCTAATAGCAAATAGCAAGTAGCTAGTTGGGCGATGGGCCTAGCTCAGGATGATTAGCCAGACCACAGCGTCCGTTTTGTTGTAGCTGGCTGGTGGTAGCTAGCTGGTAGCGATGAATCCGGAGTTAAAGGTCCAGTGATTCAGTGATTCCGGCGGAAAAACTGATATGTTCTGGGTCGATAACGCGCTGTGCAGACTGGCCGAATATCCGGTGATCAATGTCCAGTGATTAAAATTAATCCCGCAGAAAAAAATCCAACGTTCTGGGTGAAACACCGCTAGCTGCGGCTAATAGCAAATAGCAAGTAGCTAGTTAGCTGGCTAGCTAGTTTCAACTGGAGATTCTAGATTCTAGATAAAGGTAAGTCAATAATAGAATCCGTTCCACGTTGAGTGAGGCGGGTTGCAGGAAAGTATATCTTGTAGAAGGATGAAAAGTCTGATAGGGAAATATGTACGAAAAATGTACGAAAAATAGGGTATTTACAGGCTATTTACAGACAGACGATAAAAACACAACTGCACTACTACGCCATCTTGGAAGAAGTCGCCCAGAAGGTTAAAGTCGCCCAGTACGATGAGTGGTGAGCCATCGTCTAGAAATTAGCTTATCAAGGTGTCAAGCTCATTGACTTTCCAAGGGCACCTGGTGGGCGATAAATGACAACAATGTTAAGCATGGAATTCAAATGAGGAGGTAGACAGGTGAGAGAGGGGAAGAGAGAACATTTCCACTTAGGAGAAATGGGTAGCCCTGTGCCGCCACCGCGACAACCAGATGCTCTCGGACTATGAGAGAACAAAGTCAGATGACGAGAGAGCAGCTGGAGTAGCAGTGTTCTCTGGGGAAATCCATGACTCTGTCAGGGCCAAAAAGTGTAGGGACTAAAGGCAACATAGGCCGGGATGAATTTAGCCTTATTGACCGCAGATCGGCAGTTTCAAATGCTGCCGGAGACTAGGAATTCCACTTTGGTTGTGCGTGCAGAGTACACTAAATTAGAAAGGTTGCAGCCACGGGGTGGGGAGCGTCTGTAAAACTTACAGGGAGAGGAGTGAACTGGGATGGGAAACCCACACATACAGTGCCTTCGGAAAGTATTCTGACCCCTTGACCTTTTCTACATTTTGTTAGGTTACAGCCTTATTCTAAAATTGATTAAATTGTTTTTTTCCCTCATCAATCTACACACAATACCCCATAATGACAAAGCAAAAACAGGTTTGTAGAAATCTTTGCTAATTTATAAAAATAAATAAACTGAAATATGACATTTACATAAGTATTCAGACCCTTTACTCAGTACTTACTCAGTACTCGTGGTCCTCTGTAGCTCAACTGGTAGAGCACGGCGCTTGTAACGCCAAGGTAGTGGGTTCGATCCCCGGGACCACCCATACACAAAAATGTATGCACGCATGACTGTAAGTCGCTTTGGATAAAAGCGTCTGCTAAATGGCATATTATTATATTATATACTTTGTTGAAGCACCTTTGGCAGGGATTATAGCCTCAAGTCTTCTTGGGTATGACGCTACAAGCTTGGCACACCTGCATTTGGGGAGTTTCTCACATTCTTATCTGCAGATCCTCTCAAGATCTGTCAAGTCGGATGGGGAGTGTTGCTGCACAGCTTTTTTCAGGTCTCTCCAGAGATTTTAGATCGGGTTCAAGTCTGGGCTCTGGCTGGGCCACTCAAGGGCATTCAGAGAGTTGTCCCGAAGCCACTCCTGCATTTTCATGGCTGTGTGCTTAGGGTCGTTGTCCTGTTGAAAGGTGAACCTGAGTCTGAGTCTGAGGTCCTGAGCGCTCTGGAGCAGGCTTTCATCAAGGATCTCTCTGTACTTTGCTCCATTCATCTTTCCCTCGATCCTGACTAGTCTCCCAGTCCCTGCCGCTGAAAAACATCCCCAAAGCATGATGCTGCCACCACCACCATGCTTCACCATAGGGATGGTGCCAGGTTTCCTCTAGACGTGTCGTTTGGCATTCAGGCCAAAGCATTCAATCTTGGTTTTATCAGACCAGAGAATCTTGTTTCTCATGGTCTGAGTGTCTTTAGGTGCCTTTTGGCAAACTCCAAGCGGGCTGTCGTGCCTTTTACTGAGGAGCGGCTTCCGTCTGGCCACACTACCATAAAGGCCTGATTGGTGGAGTGCTGCAGAGATGGTTGTCCTTCTGGAAGGTTCTCCCATCTCCACAGAGGAACCCTAGAGCTCTGTCAGAGTGACCCTCGGGTTCTTGATCACCTCTCTGACCAAGGCCCTACTCCCCCGATTGCTCAGTTTGGCCGGGCGGCCAGCTCGAGGAAGAGTCTTGGTGGTTCTGAACTTCTTCCATTTAAGAATGATGGAGGCCACTGTGTTCTTGGGGACCTTCAATACTGCAGACATTTTTGGTACCCTTCCCCAGATCTGTGCCTCGACACAATCCTGTCTCGGAGCTCTACGGACAATTCCTTCGACCTCATGGCTTGGTTGTTGCTCTGACATGCACTGTCAACTGTGGGACCTTATATAGACAGGTGTGTGCCTTTCCAAATCATGTCCAATCAATTGAATTTACCACAGGTGGACTCCAATCAAGTTGTAGAAACATCTCAAGGATGATCAATGGAAACAGGATGCACCTGAACTCAATTTTGAGTCTCATAGCAAAGGGTCTGAATACTTATGTAAATAAGGATTAAAGTTTTTTATTTGTAATACATTTGCAAACATTTCTAAAAACCTGTTTTCACTTTGTCATTATGGGGTATTGTGAGTAGATTGCGGAGGAATTGTTTTTATTTAATCCATTTTAGAATAAGGCTGTAATGTAACAAAATGTCAAAAACGTCAAGGGGTCTGATTACTTTCCAAAGGCACTGTACTTGACAAAGCTACAAAATAACAAAATGAGATCATCAGAAAATAACTAGCAAAGATACTGAAGTGAGAGAGTGGTGTGGAGCCTTCCTTTCTTTCCTTCCTCCAATAACTACGCAGAACAATTCCACAGAACAACTTTGTTTCGGCGACAGTCTTCGTTTGTGTGACAACCCCGCCGCTTGCCAATACTGCCGCTTACAGCTGCCTCTGAAAAAACAGGCGAGATTGAAGTACTAGCACTAAATGCCTAGCAGAGGTGAAAGACACCTCCCGGTACTGATTGCAGATTGCTTGGTAGAGGTGAAGAAACACTCCCTACAACACAACACGCCCACAAATTAGCAGGACTGTTACATGCAAATACAGTGAGGGAAAAAAGTATTTGATCCCCTGCTGATTTTGTACGTTTGCCCACTGACAAAGAAATGACCAGTCTATAATTTTAATGGTAGGTTTATTTGAACAGTGAGAGACAGAATAACAACAACAAAAATCCAGAAAAACGCATGTCAAAAATGTTATGAATTGATTTGCATTTTAATGAGGGAAATAAGTATTTGACCCCCTCTCAATCAGAAAGATTTCTGGCTCCCAGGTGTCTTTTATACAGGTAACGAGCTGAGATTAGGAGCACACTCTTAAAGGGAGTGCTCCTAATTTGTTTGTTACCTGTATAAAAGACACCTGTCCACAGAAGCAATCAATCAATCAGATTCCAAACTCTCCACCATGGCCAAGACCAAAGAGCTCTCCAGGGATGTCAGGGACAAGATTGTAGACCTACACAAGGCTGGAATGGACTACAAGACCATCGCCAAACAGTGCGATTATTCGCAAATGGAAGAAACACAAAAGTACTGTCAATCTCCCTCGGCCTGGGGCTCCATGCAAGATCTCACCTCGTGGAGTTGCAATGATCATGAGAACGGTGAGGAATCAGCCCAGAACTACACGGGAGGATCATGTCAATGACCTCAAGGCAGCTGGGACCATAGTCACCAAGATAACAATTGGTAACACACTACGCCGTGAAGGACTGAAATCCTGCAGCGCCCGCAAGGTCCCCCTGCTCAAGAAAGCACATATGCAGGCCCGTCTGAAGTTTGCCAATTAACATCTGAATGATTCAGAGGAGAACTGGGTGAAAGTGTTGTGGTCAGATGAGACCAAAATCAAGCTCTTTGGCATCAACTCAACTTGCCGTGTTTGGAGGAGGAGGAGGAATGCTGCCTATGACCCCAAGAACACCATCCCCACCGTCAAACATGGAGGTGGAAACAATATGCTTTGGGGGTGTTTTTCTGCTAAGGGGACAGGACAACTTCACCGCATCAAAGGGACGATGGACGGGGCCATGTACCGTCAAATCTTGGGTGAGAACCTCCTTCCCTCAGCCAGGGCATTGAAAATGGGTCGTTGATGAGTATTCCAGCATGACAATGACCCAAAACACACGACCAAGGCAACAAAGGAGTGGCTCAAGAAGAAGCACATTAAGGTCCTGGAGTGGCCTAGCCAGTCTCCAGACCTTAATCCCATAGAAAATCTGTGGAGGGAGCTGAAGGTTTGAGTTGCCAAACGTCAGCTTCGAAACCTTAATGACTTGGAGAAGATCTGCAAAGAGGAGTGGGACAAAATCGCTCCTGAGATGTGTGCAAACCTGGTGGCCAACTACAAGAAACGTCTGACCTCTGTGATTGCCAACAAGGGTTTTGCCAAGTACTAAGTCATGTTTTGCAGAGGGGTCCAATTCTTATTTCCCCTCATTAAAATGCAAATCAATTCATAACATTTTTGACATGCGTTTTTATGGATTTTTTTGTTGTTATTCTGTTTCTCACTGTTCAAATAAACCTACCATTAAAATTATAGACTGATAATTTCTTTGTCAATGGGCAAACGTACAAAATCAGCAGGGGATCAAATACTTTTTTCCCCTCACTGTACATCTAGCATGATTCTAATATTGACAGAATGCTCTTCACTGTCCTAATGAGGACAAACAAATTGGGGAAGGGGGGAAGAAGAGAGAGAGAAAGAGAGAGAGAGAGAGAGAGAGAGAGAGAGAGAGAGAGAGAGAGAGAGAGAGAGATAATAATAATAATAATAATAATCTATGTTCACAAAGCATTAGACCCTGGCCTCAGGCAACATACAGAATACGCACTGGGAATAGGAACCAAGCTTAGCTTCCTTTAAAGTTATTATTATTTATTTTTTGTCAACTTAAAACGACTAAAACCAGATATAAAGTATGTAGAAAAGATTATGGACCTACAGTGCTTTCAGAATGACATGACTTCCTCCGAAGCTGCCTCCTCTCCTTGTTCGGGCAGGCTTCGGCGTTCGTCGTCACCGGCATTCTAGCCACTGCCGCTCCTCATCTCATCATTTCATTTGTTTTGTCTTGTTTATTACACACACCTGGTTTCAATTCCCCTCATCAGTACCTGTATAAGTGTTCCCTCTGCCCCCTTGTCTTTGTGTGTGATTGTTTATTGTGGAGGTTATATGAGCTCGGTGGAGCTCCTCGTACTTTGTATCAACATATATACGGAATAAACCTTTATTCTGTGATTTACCCTCCTGCGCCTGACTCCGTCCAAATCACACGCCACAGAATCACACACCCGCCACGGAGTCAGCAGGAGAAGAGCCCATGCCTGGAGTCGTGGCACGGGTCCACGAGCATTCCAGGATGCTCGCCAGCTTGGGAGAAGCGATGGATCAGGTTCTCCAGGTCTTCCAACGCCTGGAGAGGAGAGAACCCGACCCGTCTGGACCAGCTGAGCGACTGGATCTGGCCACCCACACTCCAGCACCCAGAGGGATTCATCTATCCCGACCGAGGGAGTTTGACGGGACGGCTGCCCGCTGCCAGGGATTCCTCCTGCAGCTGGACCTCTACTTCGTGAACATCAGCCCGGCTCCATTGGAGCGGGAGAAGGTGTCTGCTCTCGTCTCCTGCCTCTCGGGGAAAGCCCTGGAGTGGGCCAACGCGGTCTAGAGAGAAGGAGGAACCGCGTTGGAGGAACCGCGTCTGGGAGAAGGAGGAACCGCGTCTGGTCCAACTGAGGCAGGGGACGAGGACCGCGCAGGACTTCGCCCTGGAGTTTCGGACCATAGCGGCTGGGTCCGGGTGGAACAAGCGGGCCCTGATCGACGGATTCCAGTGCAGCCTACGAGAGGACGTCCGAGGGGAGCTAGCCTGCCAGGATGCCATGTTAACCTTCGAGCAGCTGGTGGACATGGCCATCCGGAGTAGCCTTCCCATTTCACCCCCCCCAACTCGGAGTCCGTTCCGATGGAGCTGGGTGGGTTAGCGATCCGGGAGAACGGAGGAGGACAGCTTCAGTGTCACTCGTGGCAGAAGAGGACATTATACTGCACGCTGTTGTCAGGGTTCTTCCAGGTCTGGAGGCGGCAAGCAGGGCACTCTCGCATCACCCCAGGTAGCGCAAACCCACACTCAGTCAGAGTCCTCTGCTGCACACTGCACCAAACACGATACTTTCCCTGACTATCCCGTAGTTTCCCAGTGTAAGGCGCTTTATGGACAGGTCGTTAGCTCTAAGTCTAGGTATTCCATTGGTTCCCCTATCCACTCCACTGCCCATCAAAGCACTTGACAGTCGACCATTTGGGTCAGGGTTCGTTAGGGAAGTTACAGCACCAGTCACGATGGTTACCCAAAGGACCCATAGAGAGCACGTCACATTTTTTATTCTTTTGTCCCCCGATTTCCCTGTTGTGTTGGGTCTTCCCTGGTTAGCACTACACAGATCCCCACCTTTTCATGGCCGCAGAGGGTTCTCACGGGGTGGTTGCGAGAGTGTCAGGGTAGGTGCCCAGCTGTTTCCGTTGATGCAACCAGACACTTCCTCCACCTCGATTTGGCGCATGCATTTTCCAAAACGCAGGCGACCAAATTACCACCTCATCGGGGCGGGGGGGATTGCGCGATAAACCTACAAGTAGACGCTGTGCCTCCCAGGAGTCATGTATATCCCCTGTCGCAGGCTGAAATGGAGGCGATGGAGACATACGTCTCCGAGTCCCTGCGCCAGGGGTTCATACGTCCCTCCACTTCGCCCGCCTCCTCAAGTTTCTTTTTTGTGAAGAAGAAAGACGGAGGTCTGCGCCCATGCATTGATTATTGAGCATTGAACAAGGGGACAATACGTTATAGTTATCCTCTGCCCCTCATCCCATCTGTGATCGAGTCAATGCATGGGGCGCGCTTTTTCACAAAATTAGATCTCCGGAGTGCGTATAACCTGGTGCGTGTCCGAGAGGGGGACGAATGGAAGACAGCATTCAGCACAACCACGGGGCATTATGAAAACCTGGTGATGGCGTACGGTTTGATGAATGCTCCATGCGTTTTCCAGTACTTTGTGAACGAGGTGTTTCGGGACATGCTTGGTCACGGTGTAGTGGTCTACATCGATTACATTCTGGTGTATCCGCTACGCACGCCGAGCATGTGTCCCTGGTTCGCAAAGTGCCAAGGCAGAGAAGTGTCTGTTTTTCCAGCAGACCATCTCCTTCCTCGGATACCGCATTACCACCTCAGGTGTGGAGATGGAGGGAGATCGCATTTCAGCCGTGCGTAATTGGCCGACTCCAACCACGGTAAAGGAGGTGCTTTATTGGCTTTGCCAACTACTATCGGAAGTTTATCCGGGGCTTTGGCAAGGTCGCAGCTCCCATCACATCTCTGTTGAAGGGTGGGCCGTCCCGGCTCCGCTGGTCTGCTGAGGCTGACAGGGCCTTCAGTAACCTGAGGGTTCTGTTCACCTCAGCCCCGGTACTGGCCCATCCCGATCCATCACTACCATTTGTAGTGGAGGTGGATGCGTCCGAAGGTAGGGATAGGCGCTGTCCTGTCTCAACGCTCAGGCACGCCAACAAAGCTCCAGAAGCTCAGCCCGGCGGAGCAGAATTACAACGTTGGTTATCGGGAGCTGTTGGCTGTAGTCAGAGCCCTGACATTGTGGAGGCACTGGCTCGAGGGGGCGAAACACCCTTTCCTCGTCTGGACGGACCATCGTAACCTGGAGTACATCCGGGCAGCGAGGAGGCTGAACCCTCGCCAGGTGGGCCCTATTCTTCACCCGGTTTGAGTTTACTCTGTCATACATCCCGGGTACAAAGAATGTGAAGGCAGATGCGCTGTCACGACTGTACGACACAGAGGAGAGGCCCATAGACAACACCCCCATACTCCCGGCCTCCTGCATTATGGCGCCGGTAGTATGGGCGATGGACGCGGACATAGAGCAAGTGGTACGCACGGAGCCATCTCCACCTCTGTGTCCAGCTGGGCTGCAGTATGTGCCGTCTCTTGATCGACACACAATACCCCATAATGTGAAAGTGGAATTCTGTTTGTAGAAAATTTTTGAAATTAATAAAAATGAAATGCTGAAATGTCTTGAGTCAATAAGTATTCAATCCCTTTATTATGGAAAGCCTAAATAAATTCAGGAGTAAAAATGTGCTTAACAAATCGCATAATAAGCTGGAAGTAAAAATGGTTCCTCACCCTGAAAGTAGTCTATGGGCCAGGAGAAACTGTAATCCATGGTTCAGTTTTCTTTAAGCAGCCACTACAAACTTCTTCTGACTTTAGCCTCCACAAGCTAACAATCAATGGAAGTGATGGGGGCATGTGAGCATGTACTTTATTTTATGGCCAAACCACCTTTAAGTAACTTTTTGTTGATTTGATTTCAGGTGTTTGCACTTTTTTTTTTTTTTACATGCTCACATGCCCCCATCACTTCCATTTAACTCAAAATTAAATATATTTCAACTCTATATCTGACATGTTACACGTGTCTTCTTTTTTTTAAGCCCATAACCATGTGTGTGAGGTGTATTTGTTTAAGATTTGTTTAAGTCTACCAATAATCACTCTGTGTGACTCTGATTTAACCCACTGCAGTAAAAGGTTAATAAAGATGAGCAAAAAAGACTGTATAAAATAAATCATGCAAATACTGAGTTGTACTGAGCTATATTGTATGTTATACTGATACAATTGCTCAGAGAAGGCGATTTTGTTTAACAAGTAATATAAAAAAAGACAGGATTCCAAATTATTTCAATACTTTGTGCACCCTCCCCTTGTGAGGATCACATCACTGAGGCTTTTTCTAAAATGTTTTATGAGATTGGAGAACACATTGTGAGGGATCTTAGACCATTCCTCCATACAGAATCTTTCCATATCCTTTGTCTGCTCTTATGGACTGCCCTCTTCAATTCCAGATAATATAATATAATTTCTCACATTTTTGGAGCATACAATAATATAGCTCAGTATTTGTATGATTTATTTTAGTATTTTTTGCACATCTTTATAAAGGGTGCCAATCATTATGGACCCCACTGTATATCCCATAAAGACATTTTAATAAATACAGATGACTGGGAGACGAGCTACTCTGAAGCCAGAGTATCTATCCAACTAACAGCTTGTAAACAAGAGGAACAAGGCCAACTCACATAGGCCAAAGGTGAAGGTTTGACAAGTCAATCCAACAACACTACACCCATCATGTCATGGTTATTTTTCTCCCCCAAAACCTCATGCTTTAGCTATATGACAATTGGAGTTTAGTTGAGTTATTGTGTCAAATGTGTTTGTTTGTTGAGTTCAGTTCTTTGAAAACACACACATCCATACACACACACACACACACACAACTTGAAGTCTGGAACAACACAACAGCTCTCTCGCTCTCTTTCAGCTTGAGATGTTGTACGGTACAAACAAAAAACAGCATCCAGGACAATTTTTACAGCTATTATTTTGGACAAACAGACTGAAATACAAAACGGGAAAATAAGAGGGAGAAAATGAGGCCCAGAAAATACTATGAGCCACAAATTAAAACCATGGGTGCTTCCCAAATGGCATCCTATTCCCTTTATAGTGCATTACTTTTGACCAGGGCCCGTAGGAAATAGGGAAAAGGGTGCCATTTGGGACACAACCCATGAAAACCTAAATAGAAAATAGTCTTGTTAAAAGCAGCATTGCGCTGGGCTGAGCTCTAACTTGTTTTTGGAATGCTTCCTCTCTCTCTCTTTCTTCTCTCTTGGTCTCTATTTCCCTCTCTATCCATCTCCCTCTCTCCCTCAGTCTCTCACCATGACTTAACTTAAAGAGAAAGACAGCCCAGGCCACTTTGCTGAGTCCGTCGCCTGCCTAGCTAGCTACATGACATGATGTGCATACTGCATGCATACACACACACCCACATGGTTTGACCATGACGCGATCGCCTCTGGGGTCCAAGCACTCAGGAAAACACTGTAACAAGATGTCTGTCTATCTATCTCCCTCTTTAATTTGCTCACTACTTCCTTCCTTCATTCCCTCCCTCCCTCGTTCTCTATTCCAAACTCTATCTATGCCTCTCCCTCCTCTCCTCCTCTTTCTCTCATTCTGTACTTGAATGCAGCACAACTTCCAAGCAGCACAGCACACGTTTTTTGGCTGGCGCCAATGTTTTTTTCCCATGTGCTGTATCCACATTATAGCCCTTTTTTCTCCCACTGGTTTTGTTTTTGACACAACCCTTGGCATCAGCAGACAACAGAGAGAAAAAAAGACTTTGTGAGCTAAACAAGTCTAAATCGGCGTGTGTTCCTGACAACTATGTTTAACAACACCAAACCCAACCAAAGACTAACGGTGTGAAGCTAGCCTTTTAGCCAACCTACTCCAGAGTGTGGACCTCTGACAAACTAAACTCAATAATAACTATGAAAGGGAAACAGGCCGTAAAGTTATCACTACTCTGTGGTGTGGCAGACCTGGGGTTGAAATAGAATTTGTACTTTTTAAATATTTTAACTAGCACTTGATTGAGCATGCCTGGTGCCTATGGAACCAATGGGATAGTCCCAAATGTGCACACCCCGTCTATGTGGCATGAACTCTAAACTAGGGCTGTGGCGGTCACAACATTTCGTCAGCCGGTGATTGTCAAGCAAATAACTGTAGGTCTCACGTTAATTGACTGTTAATTAACATAAACACATTTAGCATCTCCTGGCTTTCACACATAGCCTACAAGCCACTGATGCAGACCTTTGGAACATCTACATTTTAGTCTAAAAAATCCATGTAATAAGGCCTACACCTTCACAATAAATCAATTTATTTTAGACAGGTCTAAAGAAGCATGATATGAAGAAAATGTAGTCTATTTCAGAAGAACAGAATAGCATACTCTGAGTTGTCCTTAGGTTAGGTCCTGATCTGGCCATGCCAAATGGCTGTGGGCCACACTAGTTCATTTAGCAGACAAGATTTGCTTAGAATTCCGTGCCATTATTTTATAGTATGAAGAATACAATTGAACAAAGCTGAATAAAATAGAAAGGATATTTTCTCCAAACGATTTGAGTGAGTGCACACATGCGGCTATTCTGTGTTGAGCGGTTAACAAAGAAATAGGTATTCCTATATGCTTAATTTAGAGTAACTTTAGTTGTTCTACAAACATTGAGCTATATGTTTAGATTTTTTATACATTGTAAGTCTGCATGATGTGACTCTAATGATGATTAGATCCATCTGCTAGCCCCGGCCCGCTATCACACGCAAGCTGGGCCTCTTGCTCGCCAGTGCTGTAGCAGCCCCCGAACTACCTCCGAACTCTCCTATTGCTGTTCACCGGACCTTATGATAACTCAGCTCTACTGCTGATGCCTGCTGGACTGTTCCTTTATACGGTACTGCATCCTGTTTATGTTTAGCCTCAGCCCAAACTTTGTCGCCATTACCAGCTGTTGTCTTAGCTCTCTCGAATAACACCTGTGATCGCTTTATGCCTCTCTCCCATGTCAATATGCCTTGCTTATTGCTGTTTCGGTTATTTCTTATTGTACTATTTCACTGTAGAGCCCCCAGCCCAGCTCAACCTGTCTTAGACAGCTCCTTTGTCCCACCCCCCATACACGCGGAGACCGACTCAATCAGTGCCTCCAGTGATGCTATCTCTTTCATCGTTACCCAACGCTTAGGTTTACCTCCACTGTACTAATATCCTTCCATATCATTGTCTGTACATAATGCCCTGAATCTATTCTACAATGCCCGGAAATCTGCCCCTTTTTTTCTCTGTACCCAACGCACTAGAAGACTAGTTCTTAAAGCCTTTAGCCATATCCTTATTCTACTCCTCCTCTGTTACTCTGGTGATGTAGAGGTTAACCCAGGCCCTGTAGCCCCCAGTATCACTCCTACTCCACAGGCATTATCATTTGTTGACTTCTGTAACCGTAAAAGCCTTGGTTTCTTGCACGTTAACATCAGAAGCCTCCTCCCCAGGCATTATCATTTGTTGACTTCTGTAACTGTAAAAGCCTTGGTTTCTTGCACGTTAACATCAGAAGCCTCCTCCCCAAGTTTGAGTTATTCACTGCGTTAGCACACTCCGCCAACCCTGATGTTCTAGCAGTGTCTGAATCCTGGCTTAGGAAGGCCACCAAAAAATCAGACATTTCCATCCCCAACTACAACATTTTCCTGCCAAAGGGGGTGGGGTTGCAATCTACTGTAGAGATAGCCTGCAGAGCTCTATCATACTATCCAGGTCTGTGCCCAAACAGTTTGAGCTTCTACTTCTAAAAATACACCTTTCCAGAAATAAGTCTCTCACTGTTGCCGCTTGCTACAGACCCCCCTCAGCCCGAGCTGTGCCCTGGACACCATATGTGAACTGATTGCCCCCAATCTATCCTCAGAGTTCATTCTGCTTTTTGACCTAAACTGGGATATGCTTAACACCCCGGCCAACCCAGAGTGAGGGAAAAAAGTATTTGATCCCCTGCTAATTTTGTACGTTTGCCCACTGACAAAGAAATGATCAGTCTATAATTTTAATGGTAGGTTTATTTGAACAGTGAGAGACAGAATAACAACAACAAAATCCAGAAAAACGCATGTCAAAAATGTTATAAATTGATTTGCATTTTAATGAGGGAAATAAGTAATAAGTCAGCCTCGAAACCTTAATGACTTGGAGAAGATCTGCAAAGAGGAGTGGGACAAAATCCCTCCTGAGATGTGTACAAACCTGGTGGCCAACTACAAGAAACGTCTGACCTCTGTGATTGCCAACAAGGGTTTTGCCACCAAGTACTAAGTCATGTTTTGCAGAGGGGTCAAATACTTATTTCCCTCATTAAAATGCAAATCAATTCATAAAATTTTTGACATGCGCTTTTCTGGATTTTTTTGTTGTTATTCTGTCTCTCACTGTTCAAATAAACCTACCATTAAAATTATAGACTGATCATTTCTTTGTCAGTGGGCAAGCGTACAAAATCAGCAGGGGATCAAATACTTTTTTCCCTCACTGTACAATCTAAACTAGATGCCCTCAATCTCACACAAATTATCAACGAACCTACCAGGTACAACCCAAAATCTGTAAACATGGGCACCCTCATAGATATCATCCTGACAAATTTACCCTCTAAATACACCTCCGCTGTCTTCAACCAGGATCTCAGCGATCACTGCCTTATTGCCTGCGTCCGTAATGGGTCTACGGTCAAACGACCACCCCTCATCACTGTCAAACGCTCCCTAAAACACTTTAGCGAGCAGGCCTTTCTAATTGACCTGGCCCGGGTATCCTGGATGGATATTGACCTCATTCCGTCAGTAAAGGATGCCTGGTTGTTCTTTAAAAGTGCTTTCCTCTCAATCTTAAATAAGCATGCCCCATTCAAAAAATTCAGAACTAAGAACAGATATAGCCCCTGGTTCTCCTCAGACTTGACTGCCCTTGACCAGCACAAAAACATCCTGTGGCGTACTGCATTAGCATCGAACAGCCCCCGCGATATGCAACTTTTCAGGGAAGTCAGGAACCAATATACACAATCAGTTAGGATAGCAAAGGCTAGCTTTTTCAAACAGAAATATGTATCCTGTAGCACTAACTCCTCAAAGTTTTGGGACACTGAAAAGTCCATGGAGAATAAGAGCACCTCCTCCCAACTGCCCACTGCACTGAGGCTAGGAAACACTGTCACCACCGATAAATCTACAATAATTGAGAATTTCAACAAGCATTTTGCTACGGCTGGCCATGCTTTCCACCTGACTACCACTACCCCGGCCACCAGCTCTGCACCCTCCGCTGCAACTTGCCCATGCCCCCCCGTCTTCATCGACCTGGCCAAGGCTTTCGATTCTGTCAACCACCGCATTCTTATTGGC
Organism: Coregonus clupeaformis; assembly: GCF_020615455.1. Classification (NCBI taxonomy): domain Eukaryota; kingdom Metazoa; phylum Chordata; class Actinopteri; order Salmoniformes; family Salmonidae; genus Coregonus; species Coregonus clupeaformis. The sequence goes on along the minus strand of NC_059199.1, from coordinate 51,767,767 downwards.
AGACTAAATAGCCTTGGTTTCTCAAATGACTGCCTCGCCTGGTTCACCAACTACTTCTCAGATAGAGTTCAATGTGTCAAATCGGACGGCCTGATGTCTGGACCTCTGGCAGTCTCTATGGGGGTGCCACAGGGTTCGATTCTCGGGCCGACTCTATTCTCTGTGTATATCAATGATGTCGCTCTTGCTGCTGGTGACGCTCGGATCCACCTCTATGCGGACGACACCATTTTGTATTCATCTGGCCCTTCATTGGACACTGTGTTAACAAACCTCCAAACGAGCTTCAACGCCATACAACACTCCTTCCGTAGCCTCCAACTGCTCTTAAACACTAGTAAAACTAAATGCATGCTCTTCAACCGAACGCTGCTTGCACCCGCCCACCCGACTAGAATCACTACTCTCGGCGGGACTGACCTAGAGTATGTGGACAACTACAAATACCTAGGTGTCTGGTTAGACTGTAAACTCTCCTTCCAGACTCACATTAAGCATCTCCAATCAAAAGTTAGATCTAGAATCGGCTTCCTATTTCGCAACAAAGCCTCCTTCACTCATGCTGCCAAACATGTCCTCGTAAAACGGACTATCCTACCGATCCTTGACTTCGGCGATGTCATTTACAAAATAGCCTCCAACACTCTACTCAGCAAATTGGATGTAGTCTATCACAGTGCCATCCGTTTTGTCACCAAAGCCCCATATACTACCCACCATTGTGACCTGTACGCTCTTGTTGGCTGGCCCTCACTATATTCGTCGCCAAACCCACTGGCTCCAGGTCATCTATAAATCACTGCTAGGCAAATCCCCGTCTTATCTTAGCTCACTGGTCACCATAGCAACACCCACCCGTAGTCTGCGCTCCAGCAGGTATATCTCACTGGTCATCCCCAAAGCCAACACCTCCTTTGGCCGCCATTCCTTCCAGTTCTCTGCTGCCAATGACTGGAACGAACTGCAAGAATCTCTGAAGCTGGAGACACTTATCTCCCTCACTAACTTTAAGCGTCAGTTGTCAGAGCTGCTTACCGATCACTGCACCTGCACACAGCCATTCTGAAATTAGCCCATCCAACTACCTCATCCCCATATTGTTATATATTTTGTTAATTTGCACCCCAGTATCTTTATTTGCACATCATCTTTTGCACATCTATCATTCCAGTGTTAATACGAAATTGTAACTATTTTGCACTATGGCCTATTTATTGCCTTACCTCCATAATTTACTACATTCACACACACTGTATATATATTTTCTGTTGTATTTTTGACTTTATGTGTTGTTTACCCCATATGTAACTCCGTGTTGTTGTTTTTATCACACTGCTTTGCTTTATCTTGGCCAGGTCGCAGTTATAAATGAGAACTTGTTCTCAACTGGCTTACCTGGTTAAATAAAGGTGAAATAAATAAAATAATTTTTGGGAAAAGAGTAGCTTGAAAGGCATGAGCTCTGCTTTGTTTTTTGCGCAGGCTGTACACACTACATCAGTCACTCATTCACAATTTGACAAGCACTTGATAATGCCTAGAATTTCACAGCGGCATCCCCTTTGTGTGGCCGTAATGCACCCTAAAAAAGTCCATGCCTTTTGCGGCCAGTGGCCGTTGTGCCCTTCTCCCTGAGTGCTGCTCACTCCGAATCACCTCTCACTCACATGGCTCTCCATCATGTGATCAGGTCTTTCTCACAGGCTACAAGTGAAGACAGACACATCAGGGACGCAACTGCGCGTGTCCTTATCCAATTCCGAGGTGCATATTGAAGATACTGGAAGAATCGTCCACATTTACTTTTCGTCAGCCAACAAGATGAGTAGGCCTAACGAACAGCAAAAGCACTAACCTATGTCAATCTACTATCTCCCATAGTACAAATGTCGACCTATTCTATTCTGTGCGAGAAATAAATATTCCAAACATAGTCTGGGACAGTTGTGGGATGCAATAGATCCCAAATTAATACAACCACTAACATCAAAAAACCTTTTTACGCAATGTGGCTGACGCAACAGATCAGAACCTTTAGCTTAAAATGTTGATAAACTATTAGGCTATTTCTTCACATTATAAGTGCAGCAATGCGCACATGGTAGTAGGCTATAAGTGCAAATGTTCCATTAGCGGAAAACACCATTAGCAAAAGTGACCGTAAATGCAATTATGCATGTAATGCTTTTATTATAAAGGTGCATTTTTATGGTGAAAATTATCTTCCCCAAACTTGAAACTCATGCGCTGCTTATGTATGCCAGTTAGGCTCTACACCCCTTGTAAAGCAGATTAATGTGCTTAATTTTAAGAAGTTATTTGGCCACTTTAGTTAGGCCTATGGGCTAGGCTACATGAGGTGTGCGACTATGATTAGAAAAAGTCGCAAAAAAAGGCATTGTTTCTTATGCTGGGCATCATTCACAAGTGATAATATATAATTCACAAGTGATAGGCTAATATTGTCACCCATCAGACTATTCTTGATTTCATATTGTCTTTACATATACTAAATAATATATGTGTGAAATTTGTTTTGATTTAGAATGGACCATTATCATGCACCTGTATTGAAACAGGGGAAGCAGGAAAAAATACATGTCATCTATGCACGTAAATAGCGAATGGAGGACACTTTTCCTGTGGTTAATTTTCATGCTAGCCAGGTAAGCTATACTCCTGTTGTAAATATTAGCAATGTGCTTAATATTAGGAACGTTGAGAAATAAATATAGTAGACATAGCCTATAGAAAGCTGATGGGATCCTCCTCTTTTTAATATAAATATTGCGCAACATGAGCTAATGGACTCTCATGAAGTGTTTGATTAGATTTGCATTGATGTCAGACTAATTAGAGGAACAATAGGGTGCTGAATATCAGGCAGTTAGCAAGTTTGGTAGGCTACTAATGACCAGCAGCAGCATCAGAGCTTGGAGAAGCCTAATTACTGTGACTAAACGGTCACGTGGAATTTGACTGCCTTCATGACTCGTGACCGCCGGTCTGATTTGCAAACAACAAACAATGCTTCTAATCGCTGATACCCTGCAGGCGTTTGGAAATCACTTGTGACATCCACTATCCACAGCAACCTCAAAGCAACATCATCTCTACATCTTACATTTTAGCAGACGCTCTTATCCAGAGCGACTTACAGTAGTGAGTGCATACATTCTCATACTTTTTTCATACTGGTCCCCCGTGGGAATTGAACCCACAACCCTGGCATTGCAAGCGCCATGCTCTACCAACTGAGCTACAAGGGACAGGTATGCCTAGCACTAGGAGTTACTCCTGACCACGTGAACTGAGCCTGGGTTACTCTGGGCCCAGGAAACTCAGGTACCCAGCTTGCTTATAAGTAAGGCCTAGTTGTAGGCTATAACCAGGGCCTAGACCCTAGAGTTTATCCTGGTTAAGTCATGTGGTCAGAAAAACTCCTGGCCTATAGGGCATTAAAACGCCCGGAATATCAATACAACGTCTGGGGTAGGCCTACGTCATTACAGGTCATTACTAGTTATTAGCCTTTCTATCTAGTTGATGTGTGTGTGCGTGTGTGCCGGAGGGTTGTTAGGGGGTTAGGGGAAGGGTTTCTAATCATGGCTGGATGGTTTTCCTAGCGTCCATGGTGTGTCCTCTCGCTCTCTCCGTCTTCTCTCTCTCTCTGCCGGGTCGTGTGCCTTCACCTTTAAGGAATGTGGTGGTGGCAGCCCCGCCCTCAGCAGGCAGACAGTACAGTACAGAGCAACACACACACACACAGTGTGGCAGCAGCCCCATCCCCAGCAGGCAGTGTGATGACGAGCGCTAAGGTGGTGTGACCTGTTGGCTCTGTTATGTAACCGCTGGCTGTACCTGTCTCTCCCAGCCAGCCACATGGCCCCTGTCCTGCCCCTGTGTGTGTGTGTGTCCTCCTCTCCTCTCCCCTCCCCTGTCTGTCCTGCTGCCAACACGCACAGGTTTCATCACCCCTATTTCAAAGGGCCCTCTGGACATGACTGTGTGCCAGCGCTGATCTGCCTCTTTCCCTATAACCCTGCCTCTTTCCATCACTGCCTCTCTTTTTTCCAACCCTGCATTACCACTCTTACTCTTTCTGTCTCCCTCTCTCTCTCTCTTTCTGTATCTCTCAGAATAATTCTCTCTTTTTTACATTTGGCTACAACATCTCTTTCCCTCTCTCATTATCCTTTCTCTAGCTGCGAGAAAACAGAATCATAAAATGTACCATTGTACACTGAACCAAAATATAAACACAACATGTAAAGTGGTGGTCCCATGTTTTATGAGCTCAAATAAAAGATCCCAGAAATGTTCGATACGCACAAAAAGCTTATTTCTCTCAACTGTGCACAAATTTGTTTACATGCTCCTTTGCCAAGATAATCCATCCACTTGACAGATGTGGCATATCAAGAAGCTGATTAAACAGCATGATCATTACAGAGGTGCACCTTGTGTTGGGGACAATAAAAGGCCACTCTAAAATGTGCAGTTTTGTAACACAACACAATGCCACAGATGTCTCAAGTTTTGAGGGAGCGTGCAATTGTCATGCTGACTGCAGGAATGTCCACCAGAGCTGTTGCCAGAGAATTTAATGTTAATTTCTTTACCATAAGCCGCCTCCAACGTCGTTTTAGGGAATTTGGCAGTACATCCAGCCGGCCTCACAACCGCAGACCACATGTACGTCGTCATGTTGGCGAGCGGTTTGCTGATGTCAATGTTGTGAACAGAGTGCCCCATGGTGGCGGTGGGGTTATGGTATGGGCAGGCATAAGCTACGGACAACGAACACAATTGCATTTTGAATGCACAGAGATACCGTGACGAGATCCTGAGGCCCATTGTCGTGCCATTCATCCGCCACCATTACCTAATGTTTCAGCATAATAATGCACGGCCCCATGTCGCAAGAATCTGTACACAATTCCTGGAAGCTGAAAATGTCCCAGTTCTTCCATGGCCTGCATACTCACCAGACATGTCACCCATTGAGCATTTTTGGAATGCTCTGGATCGACATGTACAACAGCGCGTTCCAGTTCCCGCCAATATCCAGGAACTTCGCACAGCCATTGAAGAGGAGTTGGGCAACATTCCACAGGCCACAATCAACTGCCTGATCAACTAACTCTATGCGAAGGATATGTGTCACGCTGCATGAGGCAAATGGTGGTCACACCAGATACTAATTGGTTTTCTGATCCACGCCCCTACCTTTTTTTAAAGGTACTTAGTCAAGTATTTAGGCAGCCACCAATTGTGCAAATTCTCCCACTTAAAAATATGAGAGAGGCCTGTAATTTTCATCATAGGTACACGTCAACTATGACAGACAAAATGAGGAAAAAAATCCAGAAAATCACATTGTAAGATTTTTTATGAATTTATTTGCAAGTTATGGTGGAAAATAAGTATTTGGTCAATAACAAAAGTTTCTCAATACTTTGTTATATACCATTTGTTGGCAATGACACAGGTCAAACATTTTCTGTAAGTCTTCACAAGGTTTTCACACACTGTTGCTGGTATTTTGGCCCATTCCTCCATGCAGATCTCCTCTAGAGCAGTGATGTTTTGGGGCTGTCGCTGGGCAACACAGACTTTCAACTCCCTCCAAAGATTTTCTATGGGGTTGAGATCTGGAGACTGGCTAGGCCACTCCAGGACCTTGAAATGCTTCTTACGATGCCACTCCTTCATTGCCCGGGCGGTGTGTTTGGGATCATTGTCATGCTGAAAGACCCAGCCACGTTTCATCTTCAATGCCCTTGCTGATGGAAGGAGGTTTTCACTCAAAATCTCACGATACATGGCCCCATTCATTCTTTCCTTTACACGGATCAGTCGTCCTGGTCCCTTTGCAGAAAAACAGCCCCAAAGCATGATGTTTCCACCCCCATGCTTCACAGTAGGTATGGTGTTCTTTGGATGCAACTCAGCATTCTTTGTCCTCCAAACACGACGAGTTGAGTTTTTACCAAAAAGTTCTATTTTGGTTTCATCTGACCATATGACATTCTCCCAATCCTCTTCTGGATCATCCAAATGCACTCTAGCAAACTTCAGACGGGCCTGGACATGTACTGGCTTAAGCAGGGGGACACGTCTGGCACTGCAGGATTTGAGTCCCTGGCTGCGTAGTGTGTTACTGATGGTAGGCTTTGTTACTTTGGTCCCAGCTCTCTGCAGGTCATTCACTAGGTCCCCCCCGTGTGGTTCTGGGATTTTTGCTCACCGTTCTTGTGATCATTTTGACCCCACGGGGTGAGATCTTGCGTGGAGCCCCAGATCGAGGGAGATTATCAGTGGTCTTGTATGTCTTCCATTTCCTAATAATTGCTCCCACAGTTGATTTCTTCAAACCAAGCTGCTTACCTATTGCAGATTCAGTCTTCCCAGCCTGGTGCAGGTCTACAATTTTGTTTCTGGTGTCCTTTGACAGCTCTTTGGTCTTGGCCATAGTGGAGTTTGGAGTGTGACTGTTTGAGGTTGTGGACAGGTGTCTTTTATACTGATAACAAGTTCAAACAGGTGCCATTAATACAGGTAACGAGTGGAGGACAGAGGAGCCTCTTAAAGAAGAAGTTACAGGTCTGTGAGAGCCAGAAATCTTGCTTGTTTGTAGGTGACCAAATACTTTTTTTCCACCATAATTTGCAAATAAATTCATTAAAAATCCTACAATGTGATTTTCTGGAGAAAAAAAATCTCAATTTGTCTGTCATAGTTGATGTGTACCTATGATGAAAACTACAGGCCTCTCTCATCTTTTTAAGTGGGAGAACTTGCACAACTGGTGGCTGACTAAATACTTTTTTTCCCCACTGTATCTGTGACCAACAGATGCATCTGTATTACCAGTCATGTGAAATCCATAGATTAGGGCCTAATGAATTTATTTCAACTGATTGATTTCCTTATATGAACTGTAACTCAGTAAAATCTTTGAAATTGTTGCATAACTTTGATGTTATCATTGTTTTTACTGTATATTGTTTTGGAGAATTTGATTAGTCAAATTGTCAAAAAATCTCAAACCAATCCGCATAACATCCTCTCTCTCTGATAAACCTAATGGGAAACTGAGGAATGCATTGCTATTTGCATTCATTTCAGCGTGAGATATTCTTTAGAGGGTAACGTCTTAGTGACCTCTACTTAAAAGTAGTTGGTACCCACTGGGCACACACTGGTTGAATCAACGTTGTTCATTTCAATGAAATTATGTTGAACCAACGTGGAATAGATGTTGAATTTGCGTCTGTGCCCTGTGGGTACTGTCTCTATCTAGATCTGTATTTCAATCTATGTGGGAGAATTTCTTGGCTGTACGACTTCTTTCCAACTCTAAATCAAATGCATGCTTTCCTGAGTAGTAAGTAAGATGAGTTTAAGCAGTAAGATGGGGAGCATAGGGTTGTAACAGGAGAGCATAACATTAAGGGGAAAGAGTTGTGTTTGGAAATAACATTTTTGGATAACCTGTTTTGTTTCTGTGTGGGTAAGAAATGGACTGGGTTTTGACCCTCTGGGGCTTAACGTTGGAAATGTGTGTTTTCTAAGCTTGTTTTTCTATTAAGTAACCACAAAGTCTGTGATAATGTTTCAAGGCATCAGCTCTTTCAAAGCATATCAGAAAAATAACAAAAAGACGTTCAGGCTCATGTTGTTTTCACATAGGGGTTTTCAGGCTCTTGATTGACTCGACCTGATCGTTTCTTAGGCTGTTGGCCCGCAGGCTATTCAGTTGGACTAGTCAGGGCACTGGGGGATTTTCTCCTGGGCTCACTCTGCTAGTTCACTCCTTGAGTTCACCAGTTCACAGCTCAGACCGTAGCGAGGAAATTTGCCATGGACATTTCACAATGGCTGTGTGTATATCTCCTGATCCCAGGCTGTTAGCCTGTTAGCGAGGGCTGTGGAGGCTGGGGCTGCCTCCCAAATGGTACCCAATAGTGCACTACTTTTAACCAGAGCCCTATGGGTCCTGGCCAAAAGTATTTCACTACATAGGGAATAGGGTACCATTTGGGACACAGACTGAGTCTCTGAGCAGCAGGCTGTGAAGTAGGTGAGAGCTTAGAAAACTATACCTACAGTATGTAGGAATGAATATGAAACCCAGTCAGTAATAGAGTTAACAATGATAAAGACTCACTTAAAACTCCTTTTGAATGCTCTCTGGATAGCCATTCAATTGTCTTCAACTGTATTTGATTGGGCCTATTATCAGTATACATTTTTATAATTAGCTGAAGCGATCACTGCTACTGGTGTAGCATAAGAAGCAGTAGCCATGCTAACTCTCCCTCTAGACTAGAAGTACCAGTGGTTTTCCTTGAGCAGGTATACTACTAGTCCTGCTGTTCATTTGGTTTCCTGTTGTCAATGATCGAGAAACTAACAGCTCTCTAGACAAACACACACACACAAATAACTCTGAATATGGCCATAGTACACATACACACCACGGGGAGCCTAGCAGAGAGAGTGGGTTTGACAGGACCTCCGTGGGCAAAACAGTCTGTGGCATAACAGCACTGTGTGTCCTGGACTGACTGTCTGTCTGACTGGGAACTCAACTGTCTGTCTGTCTGTCTGTCTGTCTGTCTGTCTGTCTGGGAACGCAACAGGGCCAGATTAAAACAGTACCTCTGTCTGTCTATCTGTGGCTGTCTGTCTTTCTGGGAACTCAACTGGGCCAGATTAAAACATAACCCATGTCTGTCTGTCTCTCTGTCTGTCTGTCTGTTCAGGACTGTTGGGTACAATTTACATCTGTCTCTGCTGTGTGTGGCGTGGCCTAAATTAACCAAATTGGATGGATGCAGTCACTAAAACGAACTGCTGTTTTTTTAAAGCCCTTTTTGTTCCTATCTAGAGTAATCCGTTAGACATGCATACGTTTCAGTGATCCATGATGTAGACAAGGTATTGTTTTTGCACCTTTCTAAGAGTGCGTTCGTAGGAAGATAGCAGACAGTGCATCCATTTCACAACTGATTGTGTAAGCGAGCGCACCCTGTGTTCAACATTGTCAGATCTATGATGACTTTCTCCTAATGTAATCTCCCATTCATTTGGCAGGACGACAGTACAGAACACCATGGCCCAAAGAAAATCTGAGGAAATCCATATAAACCCTGTATCAACAGCACTCAGAGTCTGTAAAGAAACACCAAGACTGGTCCCGCAAGGCAAAGCAAGGCAAACACTTCCAGGGACCGCCGGGGGCCATGGGGCCCGAACAGTATTTAGAGAGACTTACTTATTGATACGTGTTTATTTTCCTAAAGAGTGGAGCGGGGTTGGAGGGGGAGGACTAAGATGTGAGAGAGGTGTGATGGGACGCATCTAGGGGATGAAACCTAAACCCCTCGGTTGAATAAACTGTGGAAGGAGCTAGCTGGTCCCTGGCAGAGGAGAAGAGAGTAGATGGAGGAGAGTATAAGAGGGGAAGGAGAGGAGAGGGGAGGGGAGAGGAGGAGAGTCAAAAAAGAGAGGAGAAGGGAGGAAGGGAGAGGAGGAGAGAGAAGGAAAGAGGAAAGAGAGAACAGAAGAGTGAACTGGGGAATATGGAGATGGGACACAACAGTCTCAGACTTCTTATGTAAGAGCTCTGTAGCCTCCACGGCCATGGCACAGTGTGTGTGTGTTTGTGTGTGTGTGTGTGTGTTTGTGTGTGTGTGTGTCCCAGTCCCTAAAGTTTGAGTGTCTGCCACCTAAAGCTATGTGCTATCCTGTCACTGATTCACAGGAATCACACTTCCGTTTCCCAAATCACTCCCAAGTTTCCCCCAGGCAACTGGAATAATTGGAAGAAAGCAGGACATTCTGGAGCAAATTAATATTCCCACATGTGCTCAATATGTAGTCGCTAATCTACCTTTAAACTCATCCACATATTATGAGAACAATAGAAATGGAAAGAAGTGGAGGGTGCTCAACCAATGTGAGTCGAGGTGCAACCCAAAAATGTGATCATCACTGAAAAGGAAAAGGCGCAGCGCTCGCTCACCATTAAAAACCAAAGGTAAAAAGGTTGCCGTTTCGGCCACCAATGGCCTTCATCAGAACCAATAATTGAAACGATGATGCAAAATAAAACCAGAGACAGTACGTACAGCCTTTTGACGGGTACTACACATGACTGCACATACATTACACACACACACACACACACACACACTCACTTCAGCCAAGACTAGCATGATGGGTTGTTTTGGTGCAACCCTCCCTAACCCTCCTCACCCTGCTTGACCTGGCTGAGTAAGGGGGTGATTTGTGTATTGTGTGTGTGTGTGTGTATGTATGAGTGAGTGCACCTAAGAGATGTCGAGGGCTGAAAAGTAAAGATGAAGTCCGTCCGTCCAGCCCTGTGTGTGTGTGTGTGTGTGTGTGTGTGTGTGTGTGTGTGTGTGTGTGTGTGTGTGTGTGTGTGTGTGTGTGTGTGTGTGAGTGTGTGTGTGTGTGTGTGTGTGTGTGTGTGTGTGTGTGTGTGTGTGTGTGTGTGTGTGTGTGTGTGTGTGTGTGTGTGTGTGTGTGTGTGTGAGTGTGTGTGTGTCTCCCTCACCGGCCCATGCTCCATAAAGCGCATAAACACAGTTTAGTAGGCCAGATCTAGGCTGAACTAGGATTTGTTTTCTTTCAGATACTTAATCATGCTTGATTGAGCTCGCCTGGCGCAACGGAACCGACAGAATAGATCCCAAAAGTACACACCCAGGTCTCCGCCTATCTGGCACTTCAGCCAAGCTCAATGTAAAGCTCAAAGTTTAAGAAAGAAAACAAGTACTATTTGAACCCAGGTGTGCAGAAGAGCAGCCCACTGCCTCCCAGGCTGTTCAGTTGACTGAGTCCTCACTGCAGAGGTAGCATCAGTCCACTCCACATTATACAAGGAGCATGCTTTTCTTTTTTTGTAACCTTTACTTTGACAGGGAGTCATGCTGAGACCAAGCCCACTAGGCACAGACGTCAATTCAGAGTCTATTCCACGTTGGTTCAACGTAATTTCATTGAAATGATGTGGTAACGTTGATTGGCCACGCCACACACAGCAGAGACAGATGTAAATTGCACCCAACAGTCCTAAACAGACAGACAGACAGATAGAGAGACAAACAGGGGAGGTCTCTTTCACAGATGAGCCCTGTATTCGCATCAATACATGTAAGGCCTGGACACACACACACACACACAGCGCATAAACGCATGCACATACACACGCATGCAAACACACACTTCAGCTAAGAGACTAAACACAGACACAGTCATATCCACACACTCAGATGTCTCACTCTATAGGAAAGGACTTACCTGTTAGTAAAGGGAGAGGAGAGGAAAGGAGGGGTCCATTCACATGAAAAGAGATAGAGAAAAGGAATATTAGTTACAAGGCGTATCTACTACTGTACATGTAGTCTCTCTCTCTCTCTCTTAATAAGTAGCTAACAGTATGGCGCTAATTCAGAATGGCACTAAGCCGGGGGACAGAGTTCTTTTCAAACTTGCACAACTTGGATTCCAGTCAAATACTCCAAACTCAATTATTTATTTCTAATGACTTTGAACTCTGGCATAATAGCTGAGTACGCAAAAGGGTAGTCCCAAATGGCAACCTATTGCCTACATAGTGCACTACTTTTGACCAGGAACCATAGGGCTCTGGTCAAAATTAGTGCACTATGTAAGGAATAGGGTGTCATTTGGGACGCACAAAAAGTGACCGTTCCAGTTTAAGTGGTATGGATTTGAGAGAAACAGCCTTAGGTTCCATAAGTTCCAGTTCAGTATGTTCAAACCGGTATGTTCACCACTTAGCCTACACAGGTTCTTAGTTAATGTACTTTAAAAAACCAGTCAGCTATTAATGCGCTATAGTGGTGTTTTTCTTTTCTGCTTGACCTTTGCCAGTTGAATAAGAGAGGTTAGACGGTAGTAGGGCTGACCCTATTTAGTCAACTGATCAATTGTTAGGTCGATAAGATGTTGGTCAACCGAGATGTCTTTAGAGCAGTAGCAAAATAAATGTATTTGTTTCATGGTGTAGCCTATACACCAGCCTGATTCACGCCTGTCTGAGTGGACTAATTCATTGTGGAGGCCGTGGGGATGGCTACATCCATCACCCTAAGACATGTGCTACTGAAATTGTATATGGTTATATTACATAAGAACAATGGTGCAACACTAATACAAATTATATTATTTTATAACAAATGCGCTTTCTCCCGCATTTGATAGTGGTCGCTGTCCGCGGTCTGAAACACATCAGTGCGCTGTTGAATTGGTACCTTTTCCTAGACCATGTTGCTATGTGCATAATAGCAAAGTTAACCAGCATATTGGTGTTGAGAACAATGCGGCGGAGGCAGCAGTTGAGTTAGGAGATGAGAAAACAGCCCTTGCCTTAATTGTCTAAAAAAAGTGAGGAGAGAGGAAACCCCAACTTAATTAGGTCTATAATCAAAAGCCTAACTGTTAAATGTACCTGGCTTTATAAATCATCCATATACAGTGGGGAAAAAAAGTATTTAGTCAGCCACCCATTGTGCAAGTTCTCCCACTTAAAAAGATGAGAGAGGCCTGTAATTTTCATCATAGGTACACGTCAACTATGACAGACAAAATGAGAAAAGAAAATCCAGAAAATCACATTGTAGGATTTTTAATGAATTTATTTGCAAATTATGGTGGAAAATAAGTATTTGGTCAATGACAAGAGTTTGTCAATACTTTGTTATATACCCTTTGTTGGCAATGACACAGGTCAAACGTTTTCTGTAAGTCTTCACAAGGTTTTCACACAATGTTGCTGGTATTTTGGCCCATTCCTCCATGCAGATCTCCTCTAGAGCAGTGATGTTTTGGGGCTGTCGCTGGGCAACATGGACTTTCAACTCCCTCCAAATATTTTCTATGGAGTTGAGATCTGGAGACTGGCTAGGCCACTCCAGGACCTTGAAATGCTTCTTATGAAGCCACTCCTTCGTTGCCCAGGCGGTGTGTTTGGGATCATTGTCATACTGAAAGACCCAGCCACGTTTCATCTTCAATGCCCTTGCTGATGGAAGGAGGTTTTCACTAAAAATCTCACGATACATGGCCCCATTCATTCTTTCCTTTACACGGATCAGTCGTCCTGGTCCCTTTGCAGAAAAACAGCCCCAAAGCATGATGTTTCCACCCCCATGCTTCACAGTAGGTATGGTGTTCTTTGGATGCAACTCAGCATTCTTTGTCCTCCAAACACGACAAGTTGAGTTTTTACCAAAAAGTTCTATTTTGGTCTCATCTGACCATATGACATTCTCCCAATCCTCTTCTGGATCATCCAAATGCACTCTAGCAAACTTCAGACGGGCCTGGACATGTACTGGCTTAAGCAGGGGGACACGTCTGGCACTGCAGGATTTGAGTCCCTGGCGGCGTAGTGTGTTACTGATGGTAGGCTTTGTTACTTTGGTCCCAGCTCTCTGCAGGTCATTCACTAGGTCCCCCCGTGTGGTTTTGGGATTTTTGCACACCATTCTTGTGATCATTTTGACCCCACGGGGTGAGATCTTGCGTGGAGCCCCAGATCGAGGGACACTATCAGTGGTCTTGTATGTCTTCCATTTCCTAATAATTGCTCCCATAGTTGATTTCTTCAAACCAAGCTGCTTACCTATTGCAGATTCAGTCTTCCCAGCCTGGTGCAGGTCTACAATTTTGTTTCTGGTGTCCTTTGACAGCTCTTTGGTCTTGGCCATAGTGGAGTTTGGAGTGTGACTGTTTGAGGTTGTGGACAGGTGTCTTTTATACTGATAACATGTTCAAACAGGTGCCATTAATACAGGTAACAAGTGGAGGACAGAGGAGCCTCTTAAAGAAGAAGTTACAGGTCTGTGAGAGCCAGAAATCTTGCTTGTTTGTAGGTGACCAAATACTTATTTTCCACCATAATTTGCAAATAAATTCATTAAAAATCCTACAATGTGATTTTCTGGATTTTTTTTCTCATTTTGTCTGTCATAGTTGACGTGTACCTATGATGAAAATTACAGGCCTCTCTCATCTTTTTAAGTAGGAGAACTTGCACAATTGGTGGCTGACTAAATACTTTTTTTCCCCACTGTACACTACCAGTCAAAAGTTTGGACACACTGTCACGTTGTATAATGATTTGAAGACAGGCGCAGGAATACGTATTAGGGGTTTTATTTACTCCACCCAACACAAACACGTATATATATATATATACAAAAGGGATTTAACCCAAACAAAGGGCGAGGTGTAACCTCTACACAATACGAGACCCCTAAACAACAAGAGCACTATACACGGTACTCACGAGACCAACGGACATGGGACAATAATCGACAAGGACAATGTGGAACAGAGGGCACATATATACACATACTAAAGAGGGGGAATGGGAACCAGGTGTGGTAATGATACAAGACAGTCTGGGGTTGGTGATAATGATCCATGTCAGTGACGCCTAGAAAGCCGGTGACGTAGACCTCCGGAACTGGTGAACGGAATTAGCAGTAGTACCGGGGGGATCCGTGACATACACCTACTCTTTCAAGGGTTTTTCTTTATTTTTGCAATGTTTTACATTGTAGAATAATAATGAAGGCATCAAAACTATGAAATAACACATATGGAATCATGTAGTAACCAAAAATGTGTTTAACAAATCAAAATATATTTTATATTTCAGATTCATCAAATAGCCGCCCTTTGCCTTGATGACAGCTTTGCACACTCTTGGCATTCTCTCAACCCGCGTCATGAGGTAGTCACCTGGAATTAATTTCAATTAACAGGTGTGCCTTCATACACCTCCAGGCTGTGTAAGGGCTATTTTACCAAGAAGGAGTGATGGAGGGCTGCATCAGATGACCTGGCCTCCACAATCCCCCGACCTCAACCCAATTGAGATGGTTTGGGATAAGTCGGACGGCAGAGTGAAGGAAAAGCAGCCAACAAGTGCTCAGCGTATGTGGGAACTCCTTCAAGACTGTTGGAAAAGCATTCCAAGTGAAGCTGGTTGAGAGAATGCCAAGATTGTGCAAAGCTGTCATCAAGGCAAAGGGCGGCTATTTGATGAATCTCAAATATAAAATATATTTTGGATTTGTTTAACACTTTTTTGGTTACTACATGATTCCATATGAGTTATTTCATAGTTTTGATGTCTTCACTATTATTCTACAATGTAAAAAAAATTTTATAAAGAAAAACCCTTGAATGCGTAGGTATGTCCAAACTTTGACTGGTAATGTATATCTACATAAATAAGATGTTGCCTGTTTAAGTGCTTGTTTAATAGCCTACTGATTCCGTGAGCACCAAGCCTCAAGCAAACACAACATGCCAGGAAAACAATTGAACAAATGTTGTTATTTTACTATGCTATAATAAAGGCTTTAACTTTTTTTTCGTTAGAACAGCCTGTCTTAATACTGTAACTTACTTACAATCAAGCATTTTAGTTTTATAAAATAACAAAGCGACCATTGAATAATTAGCGTAAACAATAAATAAACCGTCGCATTTCGGAAATTGCATTCACGAATTAATGCGACTGGTATTAGTCTTTGCTGTAATAAAGGCTTAGCAAAAAAAAGTTACAACAGACTCTCTGGTACGCTTATCATTTATTTAGTGTTGTTTACATTGTTCCAAACGGTCAGAAAAATTATATTGTAATCTAAAAGCACCTGTTTGGCACATAATATGCACGTAGCGCTTGCTCCATTTTTCTTGATCTCCAGTTTTTTCCAGAACTAGTCAAATGTATTCCTCACATCTGACTTCCCCTTTACCTCCTGCGCAACCAGGAAACATTCCCCCGTTTCGAGCTTATTTGTCACGTCCTCTGCATCCAGTTTGCTGTCACATGTGTTACGGTGTTCAGAGTTTGTTATAACCAATTTATTGATGTGAATATGATATGCTATTGGTCAGGCCCTATTGGTCACGTGCATGCGATGCATACATGTGTCACGTAAAGAGAGCAAGGGTTGAGGGAATAGGGAATGTTTTTCCTAAACAAATTAGGGATTTCGGTAACATAACTTTTCAGTCAGAAATGGCAGTAATTATGTTGCAGCTTCAGCAACACGGAGAGCGCGATAAACACTGTTGATGTTCTGTGGCGGTCGCTGCAGCAGAGAGGAGAGAGAGACAATGGGTGCTAGTCACACAGTCACTAGCTGTCTTTTTTTTTAACAAAGCGCAGCAAGTCTGAGCTCGGCCTGGCACAATCAAATCAATTGCGGTCGGACTCCCTCTAGTCATTTGTGTGTCTTAATTATTTCATCAAACAGTGCGCTTAAAGCATCAGACAAGCTCAGTGCATATAGCGGATTTGATGAAAACACATAGGATGTGTCTATATATGGAATAATACACTGTAAAACATTTCAACCAATCGATTGGTCTAAAGAACAGACGATTCTTGGTCTACCAAGATATGTTTTTAGTCGGGGACAGCCCTAGACAGTAGAGGAAGTAGTGTTTGAAGCTGTGGCACAGACAGACAGACACACAAACAGACAGACAGACAGACAGAAGGACAGCTACTCAGCACAACAAGAGACAGAGAGTGCCATGATCAGAATGAAGTGAAAGACAGACTAAAGGGACTCATTATGTGAAAAGAGACACCGAGAGACACCGAGAGAGGGAGAAAGAGAGATGGAGAGAGAGAGCGAGGCGGGGGAACAAAGCTCTGTGAGGTCAGTTGATATATGGACATACCTTTGTTGGGAAAGGTATAAGAATGGGCCTGTATTGACTTTTCTTTCAACATTGCTGCAACCCAGCTCTCCTCCCTTCTCCTCCCTCTCTCCTTCTCCTCTCTCCATCCCTCATTCTTTCTCTCTTTTTCAAATCTCTGCCTAAAACGAAAGAACACTTTTAACCTATCAATTTTTTAGACATCTTTAAATATCCACAAGGGTTCCCTTAAGAAAAAACCTTACTTCAAACAAGCAGACTGCCTTAGCTCCAGCTTTGTTCCGCTGGAATCACTGTGCATGGATGCCAAACCAGTCAGCGAGTATGAAATGTTGACAGGACATTGGATGCCAAACCAATCAGTCAGCCACTACGGAATTTTGACAGGACATCGGAGGACATTACAGACTATCACATGCATATATTGCAGGCATCTTTTTCTCAATCCTCTGCTTGAAGCGGAGGTCCGGATTTGAGAAAAGGGTGTGGCGTCCCAAATGGCACCCTATTCCCTACATAATGCACCTAGGGCCCTGGTCAAAAGTAGTGCACTATATAGGGAATAGGGTGCAATTTGGGATGCTGAAAGGAATCCAGAGAGTTTACATTAGGATAACTGTCACGTTGTATAATGATTAGAAGACAGGCGCAGGAATACGTATTAGGGGTTTTATTTACGCCACCCAACACAAGGTACGTCATGGAAAACAACGGGGACGAAGCCCAAAACAAACACGTATATATATACAAAAGAGCGAGGTGTAACCTCTACACAATACACGGGACGAGACCCGTAAACAACAAGAGCACAATACACGGTACTCACGAGACCAACGGACATGGGACAATAATCGACAAGGACAATGGGGAACAGAGGGCATATAGATAAACATACTAATCAGGGGGAATGGGAACCAGGTGTGCGTAATGAGACAAGATGTGAGTGATATTTTTTGTACTTAATTTTTTTCCACATTTCACAGTAATAGGCCCTGTGTAGCTCAGTTGGTAGAGCATGGTGTTTGCAACGCCAGGGTTGTGGGTTCGTTTCCCACGGGGGGCCAGCATGAAAAAATAAAATAATGTATGCACTCACTAACTGTAAGTCGCTCTGGATAAGAGTGTCTGCTAAAGGACTGAAATGTAAGATAGTCCAGGGTTGTTGGTAATGAACCAGATCAGTGACGTAGACCTTCGGAGCTGGTGAACGAAAGGAGCAGCAGTACCGGGGGGATCCGTGACAGTATCCCCCCCCCCAGCGGGACGACACCGGCCTCGGGGACGACCACAGGAACGCGGTGCGGGTCGGTCAGGGCACCGATGGTGAAAATCTCTGGTCAGTGAAACGTCCAGGATGTCTATCGCAGGAACCCAGCACCACTCCTCTGGGCTGTACCCCTCCCAGTTGATGAGGTACCGGAGACGCCCCACCCGACGCCATATCCGAATCCAGGACTTCACGGACCGAATACGCCAGATCTCCTTCGATGTCCAGAGGAGGAGGCGGGGCGTCACTGGGTCCAGCCTCAGTGAGGGGACCAGGCACCACTGGCCTGAGGAGAGACACATGAAAAGCAGGGCAGGGCAAGCGGAGGGGCAGGTTCCGGGTGGAGAGACAGACCCGGTCACCTGGAGAGAAAACAGGCGCCTCACTGCGGTGGCGGTCGGCCTGTTCCTTGTGCCGACGCACGGCCCTCTGGAGACGAGTGTGCGCAGCGTTCCAGATCTCCTCAGCGCGCCAAAACCACTCGTCCACAGCAGGGGCCTCGGTCTGGCTCGGATGCCAAGGTGCCAGGGCCGGCTGATACCCCAACACGCACTGGAAATGAGTTTTGTTAGTGGAGTAGTGGCGGAGGGAATTATGCGCTGTGATGTCACGAGAGGCTGTGTCCTGGAGGGACGTTACATCCCCCTGAGATGGCTGCAAACCCAGACAGCTATGGCTCCATCTGCTGGTATGGTCGGGAACTCCAACCCTCTATGGCCAATCTTCCCACGCAGCTGAAACCAATCAGGAGCTGATGAGCTGGAGGTTTGTTGAAGGGAAGAGACACACTGAGGGAGTGTGTGGGGGGTGAAGAGACACAGTCTCCAACCTGGGCTCTCTGGAGGACAAGAGTGCTGCACGTCCACTTCCATGAGGAATATAAGGATTTGGAGATACTTACCTTTGGGAAATACTCACCTTTGGATATCGGCACCTGTGGAAATACGTGTGGGACATTTGGAAGGACGTTTTGCTGGGTTGGCCACTAGCTGCAACGTGGAATACAGTAAGACTGGGGAAAAGTTATTTGAGCGAGTGAGAGTTATGATTGTGGATGTGGAAGAGACATCCCTGAACTGTTAACCCTTAAAGAGCCACCAGAGAACAGAATTGTGTTATACTTTCGTTAGTTTCCCAAGACCTTTAATAAAATCCTTGTTTTGATTGAACCTGGTCTCCTTGCACTACTTGAGCAATCCCGCTGAAAGCTGTGTAGCCTCTCGTGACGTCACAGGTGGTGGAGAATACGGGCACGCTCAAGCGTTAATAGTGCATGTCAGAGGAGGATACCGAAGGTTTGATCACCCAGTTTTCCAAGTTGGCCGTAGGCTCCCCGCCGACTGAAATGGAGGACATATTGAAAGCCCTTGTTGCTGGCCAGCAAGCCCAGATGCAAGCAAACGTGGCTCTCTTGGAGGAGCAAAAGAAAGCCAACCTTCTGAAGGCAGAGGAATTGCAGTTGCAGAGACAGAGGGTGGTCCAAAATACCCGCCCAATAAAGGCAAGTGACTTTATATCTAAGATGGGAGCTACCGATGACATTGAGGCATACCTGCATGCATTTGAGGCCACGGCCACTAGGGAAGCCTGGCCCAAGCAACAGTGGGTTGGTCTGTTAGCCCCCTTTCTAACCGGGGAATCGCTGAATGCTGTCCGGGACCTGGGCCCTGACCAGGTTACTGACTATGATGCCCTGAAGTCTGAGATCCTCAGCAGATATGGACTCACAAAGTTTGGTATGGCCCAGCGCTTTCACAGCTGGACCTTCCAACCAGACCAACCTCCTCGGGCGCAGATGCATGAACTTGTCCGAATCGCAAGGAAATGGCTGGATCCGCAGAGGAATACAGCAGCGGCGGTGGTGGAGGCCGTTGTGGTGGATCGTTACCTACGCGCCCTGCCTTATGAGGCAAAACGGTTCATCAGTCAACAGGCCTTGACCACGGCTGATCTGACCGTGGAAGCTGTGGAAAAGTACCAGGCCACAGCGGAGATGCTGAATGCTTCCCGAAAAGACCCCAGGAGTGCGGCCCCACCACAAATGGGAAGAACCCGTCCAAAGGACCCCAAGGTCTCGAACCCGCCGCGTCAGGACTTATCCCGGCTCCAGGGGGAGCCAGAAACCAGGCGGGTCCAAGAAGAGTACACCAGGATGGGGAACCTCGACAGTGTTACCGGTGTGGGGAGATGGGACATATCTCCTGGCAGTGTGGGAAACCAGCCGATGAACCTATGCCCACTGCGGAGTCCTCCAGCTCAGCACCCACACACCGTGTTGCCTCGCTCTTGGGAGTCGTAGATGGCGGCCCAGATCGACCCCCACCTGCCCGGTAACTGTGAATCACCATGATGTGGAGGCCTTACTGGATTCTGGTAGCCGGGCCACCCTGGTGCGTAAGGATTTGGTGGGCCCAACGTGTCTGACCCCGGGAAAGTCCTCCCAGTTTCCTGTGTCCATGGGGACACCAGAGAATACCCCATTACTGAACTTACAATGACCAGCACACGGGGAACCATACACACGACGGCGGGGGTGGTTGATTCCCCTCCCCGTCCCTGTCCTAATTGGACGAGACTGCCCCGCCTTTTACCCACTCTGGAGAGAGTCTCAGGAGAGGATAACCCGAGTACCTCGGAAACGGAGAGGCAAGACTCATCCTGGGAAGGCTCCGGTGCAATCCTCCGAGTTACTCACTCCCGCCCGGGCTCTGATAGGGATGGCAGGTGCCCAGACCGACACAGAGACGGAGCTACAGAATCTGGACAAAGAACTGTCTGGTCTGAAGGGGACCGCTGAGAGGTATCGTTTGTTAAAGCAACAGTTAGACATGAAGACAGAGGAGTTAGATATCCTCCAGGCTAAACTCCAACAGAGCTCCTTCCCTAAGCAACAGGAGGAGCTGGAGAGGCTGCGCAGGACCATCGAGGAGTGTGAGGAGACCCTGCGCAGTAGTAAGGAGGTCCAGAAGAAGGCAGAGGAGAAGTACAAGGTGTTGGAGAACAAGATGAAGAATGCGGAGGCAGAGAGAGAGAAGGAACTGAAAGCTGCTCAACAGAAGCTAAACTCTGCTAAAACCAAGGCTGATGCGTTCAGTAAGAAACTCAAGGAGAGACAACAGGAGGCTGAGTCCCTGGTCCTAGAGTTGGAGGAGTTGAAGAGAGAGCAGTCTGGCAAGCACCACGGCAATGCGGACGCCCTCTCCCGGCGTGATGCCTTCTTCGCTGCCTTTACCCCGACGAGGACGTCGGTCCCGAGGAGGGGGATGTGTGATGTCACGAGAGGCTGTGTCCTGGAGGGACGTTACATCCCCCTGAGATGGCTGCAAACCCAGACAGCTATGGCTCCATCTGCTGGTATGGTCGGGAACTCCAACCCTCTATGGCCAATCTTCCCACGCAGCTGAAACCAATCAGGAGCTGATGAGCTGGAGGTTTGTTGAAGGGAAGAGACACACTGAGGGAGTGTGTGGGGGGTGAAGAGACACAGTCTCCAACCTGGGCTCTCTGGAGGACAAGAGTGCTGCACGTCCACTTCCATGAGGAATATAAGGATTTGGAGATACTTACCTTTGGGAAATACTCACCTTTGGATATCGGCACCTGTGGAAATACGTGTGGGACATTTGGAAGGACGTTTTGCTGGGTTGGCCACTAGCTGCAACGTGGAATACAGTAAGACTGGGGAAAAGTTATTTGAGCGAGTGAGAGTTATGATTGTGGATGTGGAAGAGACATCCCTGAACTGTTAACCCTTAAAGAGCCACCAGAGAACAGAATTGTGTTATACTTTCGTTAGTTTCCCAAGACCTTTAATAAAATCCTTGTTTTGATTGAACCTGGTCTCCTTGCACTACTTGAGCAATCCCGCTGAAAGCTGTGTAGCCTCTCGTGACGTCACAGCGCGTACTCAGCCCAAGGTAGAAAATCTATGTCAAGTCCTAGTTCCGGCCGGTCCTGACAGTAACACCTCAGGAACCTGCCACAACGACGAGAACGGTGGTGTTCCCCTGGGAGGGGGGGTCAGTGACAAAGTCCACAGAGAGATGGAACCGGCAGTGGAAGGAGCTTTCCATAAGGGAGGTGTCTGGGTGTCTTAGACTGGGCACAGATGGAGCAGGAAGAGACGTAAACCCGGACGTCCCTAGCCAAGGTGGGCCACCAGTACTTCTCAGTCACACAGGCGATGATACGGCCTATCCCAAGATGACCCGATACAGACGCCATGTGCGCCCAGGAAAGGAGGCGGTCCTGCACACCCGTGGGCACGTAGGCACGGTTCTCCGGGCATTGTGCAGGTGCGTGTTCCGTACGCAGGGCCTGCCGTATGTCGGCGTCCACGTCCCACATCACTGGCGCGATGATACGGAACGGAGGGACGATGGGGGTCTCCTCTCCCTGCCTCTCCTCTGCGTCATTGAGGCGAGACAGGGCGTCCGCCTTCACGTTCTTCGAGCCTGGCCTATAGGAAAGCGTGAATTGGAACCTGGCGAAGAATAGAGCCCACCTGGCCTGTCTCGGGTTTAGCCTCTTTTCCGCCCTGATGTACTCCAGGTTGCGGTGGTCCGTTCACACCAGGAAAGGGTGATTGGACCCCTCCAGCCAGTGCCTCCACACCTTCAGAGCCTTCTTGACCGCCAAGAGTTGCTGGTCCCCTACGTCGTAGTTCCTCTGGGCAGGGCTCAGCTGCTTGGAGTAGAAAGCGCAGGGCCGCAGTTTTGGAGGGGTTCCGGTGCGCTGGGACAGCACCGCCCCCACTCCTACTTTGGAGGCATCCACCTCGATGATGAAGGGGAGTGAGGGGTCGGGATGTGCCAGCACGGGAGCAGTGGTGAAGCGTGCCTTCAGCGTCTTGAACGGCCTCTCCGCCTCCGCCATCCAACGAAGCCGCTGGGGACCTCCTCTCAGCAGGGAGGTAAGAGGCGCGACCACTGTGCTGAAGCCCCGGATGAACCTCCGGAAATAGTTGGCGAACCGCAGGAATCGCTGGACTGCTTTCACGGAGTTGGGGATGGACCATGACCTGACTACGCTGATGCGTTGCTCCTCCATCTCCACTCCCTCCGTGGATATGAGGTAGCCCAAAAAGGACCGCTGGAAAAACAAACATTTATCTTGTTTAACATAGAGATTATGCTCCAACAGTCTTCCCAGCGCAGACCTGACTAACGAGACATGCTGGGCTCGGTCAGCAGAATAGACCAAAATGTTGTCTATATAAACCACTACACCCCATCCCAGCATGTCCCAAAACACTTCGTTAATAAAGGCCTGGAAGACTGAAGGAGCATTAGACAGGCCAAAGGGCATTACAAGATACTCGTAATGCCCTGTGGTCATGGAAAAGGCTGTTTTCCATTCGTTGCTTGCACGAATGTGCACCAGATTGTAGGCGCGCCTCAAGTCCAGTTTCGTGAAGTACTGCGCCCCGTGCATTTGTTCGATGATGGTTGGGATGAGGGGTAAAGGATAGCTGAACTTAACGGTGGCTTTGTTCAGTGTTCGATAATCAATGCAGGGGCGCAGTCCCCCATCTTTCTTCTTAACAAAAAATAAGCTTGAAGAGACTGGTGACGTAGAGGGGCGGATAAAACCCTGCTGGAGCCTCTCCTGTACGTACAGTTGAAGTCGGAAGTTTACATACACTTAGGTTGGAGTCATTAAAACTTGTTTTTCAACCACTCCACAAATGTCTTGTTAACAAACTATAGTTTTGGCAAGTCGGTTAGGACATTTACTTTGTGCATGACACAAGTAATTTTTCCAACAATTGTTTACAGACAGATTATTTCACTTATAATTCACTGTATCACAATTCCAGTGGGTCAGAAGTTTACATACACTATGTTGACTGTGCTTTTAAACAGCTTGGAAAATTCCAGAAAATGATGTCATGGCTTTAGAAGATTCTGATAGGCTAATTGACATCATTTGAGTCAATTGGAGGTGTACCTGTGGATGTATTTCAAGGCCTACCTTCAACCTCAGTGCCTCTTTGCTTGACATCATGGGAAAATCAAAAGAAATCAGCCAAGACCTCAGAAGAAAATGTGTAGACATCCACAAGTCTGGTTCATCCTTGGGAGCAATTTCCAAACGCCTGAAGGTACCACGTTCATCTGTACAAACAATAGTACGCAAGTATAAACACCATGGGACCACGCAGCCGTCATACCGGTCAGGAAGGAGACACGTTCTGTCTCCTAGAGATGAACGTACTTTGGTGCGAAAAGTGCAAATCAATCCCGGAACAACAGCAAAGGACCTTGTGAAGATGCTGGAGGAAACAGGTACAAAAGTATCTATATCCACAGTAAAACAAGTCCTATATCGACATAACCTGAAAGGCCGCTCAGCAAGGAAGAAGCCTTACTAGATATACAAACTAGATCGATGAGAGAAAATCTAGTACTTACGGGTATCCGGGAAAAGGAGGGAGAGATTACAGAAAGAATAGTGAGGGACTTCTTTCTTACAGCGCTGCAGATTCCACTCGAGGCTGTCGATAAAATCCAACTCGATTGTGTACACCGTTTCGGACAAAGATGGCAGAGATATGAGCGTCCAATTGTTGCCAAATTTGCCTTTTTTAAGGACAAAGTAATGGTTAAAAGCCTAGGAAAAAGACTTGCTGGCACGAAAATAGGCATGAATGATCAGTTCCCAAGGGAGATTGCAGAACGGCGCAAAGTTCTGTACCCAATCTTCAAGGAAAACAGATTAAAAGGGAAGCGTGTTGCTCTCGTTGTGGATAAACTGTATATTGACAACCAAATGTTCCGTGACACAAAGACTACTCCATGGCTATTCTGAAAGTTCTAATAGAGGAGTCGAATAATGGAACACCCAATACTAGTCATGGTAGGGGTTGTAATAATAAAACATATTTATAGTAGGTATAGTAATTTATAAAGGGATAAGACAATCTTTTTACAAGAAAAGATAACAAGCACAAGAAGGTACAGTGTGGGGATATGTGTGGATGAATTGTGATGGACGGCATGGTGTGCGTTTTGGTGTTTGAATAAGTGTGGCGTTAAGTGAGTGAGAAAGGAAATGGTTGCATATCCCAGAACCAACATGTGTCTGTGAGCAGGGGTTGTGAGAGAGAGTTTTCAATTTTGTGCATATGAAGGATATACATTTTAAAGTATAGTATACATCTAATATATTTTTTATTGTCCTGTCATGATGGAACGATCCCCAACCCTATATCCTAGACACCCACCTGAGCGACCCATACACCAAAGAGAAGTCCCCATCTGTTTTATGGACCTGCTGTGAGTTGCCTATATGCAGCCAAAACAGGAAAAGAAATGCAGTCAGAGACCTACTTGAGCAGCACCACCCCCTCAAGATTCTGAGCCTGCCTGGCAGGGTTGGTCCTACAAAGCCAGAGCCCCCTGATGGGAGAGCATAATATACAAGGAAATTCTCAAAGCTGTTAATGAGAACCTTGACGACCTTGTACCTAGCCGGTGGGGATTCCGGTGGGGTACCCCCACCCAGGTAGTGGCAGTGCTGGCAACACTGACTGCAGTAACCCATGGGGAGGGGGTCACACTCGGACAATCAGAGAGGGGGCTTATCATTGTGGCCCAGGTGGCACAAAATAATCAAAGGTCTGACTGCACGAAGATGCTTGGGAAAAATGGTTACAACGGGGGACCAGAGTGTTTGTGTCTCAGGTGAAGAGGGTGAATCTGATCTCCATCACCTAGGACTTGACATAGATTAAATAGATTAATCAGATCTCACATTGTTTTCAATTTCTGCTCAATCTTGCATGCTTTCTCAATCAGCTGTAACTGTATATGCATTCGTAAATCAGGTCCTTTCTTGAGTTGGCATCTGGGATGTAACAACCGTTGAGCATCTGATTTTATGGTTGATTGTGGAGGAAAGGGGTTGAGTGTGTTAGAGTATGTGAGTATGTGCGTGTGTGTTTATCCCACATCTGTTGCAAGGGGGTAAGGATGTTAGGGAGAATATAGGATGAACCACAATAATTGTTTGCTAAAATAATAATTGCTTGTCAAAAATGAAATGTAATACAATGGCAATCCGGGTTATATGTTAAAATCCTACGCATGAACTGCCGACATTATTACGCATATTAATTGATAACGATGGAAAATAAGATATGCAAGATATTTGAATAGATATATATTTTTAAATAGTTTTCGATGGATGGGTCCTGGCCTCTCGGGGCCCTAGGGATCTGGAGGGACGGGGGTGGGATGCCGATCACTGGGATGACGGCTCAACTTGGGATGGGGAGGGGAATAACGGGGGAATTAGTGGAGAACAATTGGAGGGTTACTTAGTA
Organism: Coregonus clupeaformis; assembly: GCF_020615455.1. Lineage (NCBI taxonomy): Eukaryota > Metazoa > Chordata > Actinopteri > Salmoniformes > Salmonidae > Coregonus > Coregonus clupeaformis. Next base: position 51,741,425 of record NC_059199.1, on the reverse strand, counting down.
GCAATGCAAATATCATGGTACAGCTATATGGACACTCAATCATTACGGTATTTGTTATTGGTACATTTACAAACATATATAATGATGAATAGACTTGAAACTTGTATCTCATTATGATGTATGGTGAAATAAGTATAGGCATTTATATTGTAATGGCTTATGGCTTAGTAGATAATAACAAAAGAAGAACAATATTTACATGGCTCAAAGAGAAGGAATATAATATTTATTGTTTACAGGAAACTCATTCAACAATTCTAGATGAAGTTGCGTGGAAAAAGGAATGGGGGGGGCGAAATATACTTCTCCCATGGGCAAAGAAACTCAAAAGGGGTGATGATATTAATTAATAGTAATTTCGATCCGAATGTGCAAATTGTCCAAATAGATACGCAAGGTAGATGGATTCTTTTAAATATGTTATTGGACCATAAACAGATATGGCTCATTAACCTTTACGGACCACATAATGATGATCCACACTTCTTTGACAATATACAGTGGGGGAAAAAAGTATTTAGTCAACCACCAATTGTGCAAGTTCTCCCACTTAAAAAGATGAGAGAGGCCTGTAATTTTCATCATAGTTACACGTCAACTATGACAGACAAATTGAGAAAACAAATTCCAGAAAATCACATTGTAGGATTTTTTATGAATTTATTTGCAAATTATGGTGGAAAATAAGTATTTGGTCACCTACAAACAAGCAAGATGTCTGGCTCTCACAGACCTGTAACTTCTTCTTTAAGAGGCTCCTCTGTCCTCCACTCGTTACCTGTATTAATGGCACCTGTTTGAACTTGTTATCAGTATAAAAGACACCTGTCCACAACCTCAAACAGTCACACTCCAAACTCCACTATGGCCAAGACCAAAGAGCTGTCAAAGGACACCAGAAACAAAATTCTAGACTTGCACCAGGCTGGGAAGACTGAATCTGCAATAGGTAAGCAGCTTGGTTTGAAGAAATCAACTGTGGGAGCAATTATTAGGAAATGGAAGACATACAAGACCACTGATAATCTCCCTCGATCTGGGGCTCCACGCAAGATCTCCCCCCGTGGGGTCAAAATGATCACAAGAACGGTGAGCAAAAATCCCAGAACCACACGGGGTGACCTAGTGAATGACCTGCAGAGAGCTGGGACCAAAGTAACAAAGCCTACCATCAGTAACACACTACGCCGCCAGGGACTCAAATCCTGCAGTGCCAGACTTGTCCCCCTGCTTAAGACAGTACATGTCCAGGCCCGTCTGACGTTTGCTAGAGTGCATTTGGATGATCCAGAAGAGGATTGGGAGAATGTCATATGGTCAGATGAAACCAAAATAGAACTTTTTGGTAAAAACTCAACTCGTCGTGTTTGGAGGACAAAGAATGCTGAGTTGCATCCAAAGAACACCATACCTACTGTGAAGCATGGGGGTGGAAACATCATGCTTTGGGGCTGTTTTTCTGCAAAGGGACCAGGACGACTGATCCGTGTAAAGGAAAGAATGAATGGGGCCATGTATCGTGACATTTTGAGTGAAAACCTCCTTCCATCAGCAAGGGCATTGAAGATGAAACGTGGCTGGGTCTTTCAGCATGACAATGATCCCAAACACACCGCCCGGGCAACAAAGGAGTGGCTTCGTAAGAAGCATTTCAAGGTCCTGGAGTGGCCTAGCCAGTCTCCAGATCTCAACCCCATAGAAAATCTTTGGAGGGAGTTGAAAGTCCGTGTTGCCCAGCGACAGCCCCAAAACATCACTGCTCTAGAGGAGATCTGCATGGAGGAATGGGCCAAAATACCAGCAACAGTGTATGAAAACCTTGTGAAGACTTACAGAAAACGTTTGACCTGTGTCATTGCCAACAAAGGGTATATAACAAAGTATTGAGAAACTTTTGTTATTGACCAAATACTTATTTTCCACCATAATTTTGTTTCCTCATTTTGTCTGTCATAGTTGACGTGTACCTATGATGAAAATTACAGGCCTCTCTCATCTTTTTAAGTGGGAGAACTTGCACAATTGGTGGCTGACTAAATACTTTTTTCCCCCACTGTATATAATACATTATCAACCCTGCAAGCAATTCAAGACAATATTATTATGGTGGGGGATTATAATACTGTTTTAAATAGCTCAATGGACCGTAAAGGAAATCACACCACAAACAATCACCCTCATGCTCTTAAGGAAATCGTGAATGTCATGGATACATTAGAACTAGTAGATACAGTGGGGAGAACAAGTATTTGATACACTGCCAATTTTACAGGTTTTCCTACTTACAAAGCATGTAGAGGTCTGTAATTTTTATCATAGGTACACTTCAACTGTGAGAGACGGAATCTAAAAAAAAATCCAGAAAATCACATTGTATGATTTTTAAGTAATTAATTTGCATTTTATTGCATGACATAAGTATTTGATCACCTACCAACCAGTAACAATTCCGGCTCTCACTGACCTGTTAGTTTTTCTTTAAGAAGCCCTCCTGTCCTCCACTCATTACCTGTATTAACTGCACCTGTTTAAACTCGTTACCTGTATAAAAGACACCTGTCCACACACTCAATCAAACAGACTCAAACCTCTCCACAATGGCCAAGACCAGAGAGCTGTGTAAGGACATCAGGGATACAATTGTAGACCTGCACAAGGCTGGGATGGGCTACAGGACAATAGGCAAGCAGCTTGGTGAGAAGGCAACAACTGTTGGTGCAATTATTAGAAAATGGAAGAAGTTCAAGATGACGGTCAATCACCCTCGGTCTGGGGCTCCATGCAAGATCTCACCTCGTGGGGCATCAATGATCATGAGGAAGGTGAGGGATCAGCCCAGAACTACATGGCAGGACCTGGTCAATGACCTGAAGAGAGCTGGGACCACAGTCTCAAAGAAAACCATTAGTAACACACTACGCCGTCATGGATTAAAATCCTGCAGCGCACGCAAGGTCCCCCTGCTCAAGCGAGCGCATGTCCAGGCCCGTCTGAAGTTTGCCAATGACCATCTGGATGATCCAGAGGAGGAATGGGAGAAGGTCATGTGGTCTGATGAGACAAAAATAGAGCTTTTTGGTCTAAACTCCACTCGCCGTGTTTGGAGGAAGAAGAAGGATGAGTACAACCCCAAGAACACCATCCCAACCGTGAAGCATGGAGGTGGAAACATCATTCTTTGGGAATGCTTTTGTGCAAAGGGGACAGGACAACTGCACCGTATTGAGGGGAGGATGGATGGGGCCATGTATCGCGAGATCTTGGCCAACAACCTCCTTCCCTCAGTAAGAGCATTGAAGATGGGTCGTGGCTGGGTCTTCCAGCATGACAACGACCCGAAACACACAGCCAGGGCAACTAAGGAGTGGCTCCGTAAGAAGCATCTCAAGGTCCTGGAGTGGCCTAGCCAGTCTCCAGACCTGAACCCAATACAAAATCTTTGGAGGGAGCTGAAAGTCCGTATTGCCCAGCGACAGCCCCCGAAACCTGAAGGATCTGGAGAAGGTCTGTATGGAGGAGTGGGCCAAAATCCCTGCTGCAGTGTGTGCAAACCTGGTCAAGACCTACAGGAAACGTATGATCTCTGTAATTGCAAACAAAGGTTTCTGTACCAAATATTAAGTTCTGCTTTTCTGATGTATCAAATACTTATGTCATGCAATAAAATGGAAATTAATTACTTAAAAATCATACAATGTGATTTTCTGGATTTTGGTTTTAGATTCCGTCTCTCACAGTTGAAGTGCACCTATGATAAAAATTACAGACCTCTACATGCTTTGTAAGTAGGAAAACCTGCAAAATCGGCAGTGTATCAAATACTTGTTCTCCCCACTGTATATGGAGGCTTAAATATCCTGATCTAGTGAGATATACATGGCGGAGACTCAATCAAGCTTGTCGTCTTGACTTCTTTCTTATGTCATTCTCGTTGGCACCAAAAGTTTAAAAAGTGTTGATAGGGGACAGAATGCGGTCGGACCATCATATAATTGACATATACATTACTCTTACTGAATTTCCACGTGGGCGAGGATATTGGAAATTGTATCAAATCCTATTGGATGATAATTTATTTTTAACTAGGACAAAGGAATTTATAACTGATTTTTTCCGACATAACATAGGTACAGCAAATCCCCTTATTGTATGGGACGCCTTTAAATGTGCCTTTAGAGGCCATGCAATTCAGTACTCATCTCGAAAACAAAAGCAATTTAGGTCAAAAGAGTTTATACTAACAAAGGAAATAGAAGGTCTAACAGAACAGATAGATGGCAATAAAAACTGTAACATAGAGGCTCAGAATGAATTAGAGGAAAAACAAAAAGAAATGGAGAAACTTATTCAAGAAAGATCAAGTGTAATATATTATAAAAATAAATAAAACTGGATGGAATATGGGGGAAAATGCACCAAATTCTTTTTTAATCTTCAACATAGGAATGCTACCAAAAATAATTTAATGAAACTGATTACAATTGACAGAGTCACCCATGATTCACCAAATGATATTTTGAAGGAGGAAACAAAGTACTTTAAGCATATGTTTTCATTTCAGTCGCCTCCATCTCCTCTAACTGAAGCTAATTGTAGAGATTTTTTTTTCTATTGATAATGTAAAATTAACAGCCATACAGAAAGACTCATTTGAAGGTGAAATTACAGAGGAGGAACTTCTGGATGCAATTAAATACTTTAAGTCTGGGAAAACTCCAGGGTTGGATGGCATACCAGTCGAGGTATACCAAACCTTTTTTGATATACTAAGAGGACCGTTATTAGCATGTTTTAACCACTCCTATGTAAATGGTAGATTATCAGACACTCAAGAAGGTCTGATTTCATTATTACTGAAACAGGATACAAGTGGAAAATATAAAGATCCAGTCGATTAAAAAAATTGGAGGCCCCTTACACATCAGTGTTGTGATGCAAATATTCTAGCAAAATGTATAGCGCATAGAATAAAAAAAGGTATTGTCGAACATTATTCATTCTAATCAGACAGGTTTTTTACATGGAAGATACATCAGAGAAAATATAAGGCAACTACTGGAAACAATAGAACACTATGGAAAATCTGGGAAACCAGGCCTGCTATTCATAGCAGACTTCGAAAAGGTATTTGACAAAGTACGACTGGTGTTTATATATAAACGCCTGGAGCATTTCAATTTTGGAGAATCTCTTATAAAATGGGTCAAAATCAGGTATAGTAACCCTAGGTGTAAAATAGTAAATAATGGCTATTTATCAGAAAATGTTTAACTGTCAAGAGGAGTGAAACAAGGTTGTCCACTATCGGCATATCTATTTATTATGGCCATCGAGATGTTAGCTATTAAAATCAGATCCATCAATAATATCAAGGGATTAGAAATCCAGGGCTTAAAAACAAAGGTGTCATTGTACGCTGATGATTAATGTTTTCTTTTAAATCCACTACTAGAATCCCTCCACAGCCTCATAGAGGATCTAGATACATTTTCTAACCTCTCTGGTCTACAACCAAATTATGACAAATGTACTATATTACGTATTGCATCACTAAAAAATACAATTTTTACATTACCATGTAGTTTACCAATAAAATGGTCTGATGGTGATGTGTGTATACTCGGAATACATATCCCAACGGAAATAAATGATCTCACTCCAATACATTTTAATAGAAAGTTAGCAAAAATAGATAAGATCTTGCTACCATGGAAAGGTTAATATCTGTCAATTTGTGGAAAAATCACTCTGATTAACTCTTTAGTATTATCCCAGTTTACCTATTTGCTTATGGTCTTGCCTACGCCTAGCGAACAGTTTTTAAAATTATATGAGAAAAAAATATTCAATTTTATTTGGAACGGCAAGCCAGACAAAATTAAACGGGCCTATTTATATAATGAATATGAATTCAGAGGACAGAAATGATTAAATATTAAAGCCTTAGACCTATCACTAAAAGAAAACTGTGCTAAATAAAAAAGTATACCAGTTTCATTTAAGGACCAAAGGATTGACAGCCGTCCCATATAGATTGCAAAATAGTTGGGAAGATATTTTTGACGTACCAATCCCATGGCATAGTGTTTATGAACTGATACGCAAAACGACACCGGATTCAAAAATTTGAATCTTTCAATTTAAATTATTATATACAATTCTTGCTACCAATAGAATGTTATTTATATGGGGATACAATCTTCCCAGCTCTGCAGATTTTGCTGCGAAGAGACAGAATCATTAGGTCATTTGTTTTTGTACTGTCCATTTGTAGCTTGTTTTTGGACACAGGTCCAGGAATGGCTAAAGGATTGCAATATTTACCTGGAGCTAACCTTGCAGATAGCATTACTGGGTGATCTGAAAAGTCATAGTCAATCGATCAATAATATAATAATACTTTTAGCAAAAATGTTTATGTTCAATTCACAATCTGTAGAAACAATGAGAATAGAAAGGTTCAGAACTTTTGTAAAACATCACAGTACAGTTGAAAAATATATGGCAAATAGAAATCCTATATGGATGGTGTTAAGAGATAGATGGGTGGTGTTGAATGGAGTTGAAGGATGGGACTAATAACAACTAACAACAACTAATAACAAGATAACTATTAATGTAAGCATACTGTGTCCAGAATAGGTATATAGGTTATAGGTTGGGAGCTTTTGTGAAAGAGCACAGTTAGAAAGATATGGCATATAGAAGCAAACCGGATGGACATCATGAAAATGATCGGAGAGGTTGAGAGTAGAAGAAGTTCAGGAGAAAAAACAAACAAAATATAATTATTGTAAAATTGACTGTGTCCATAAAATGTATATAGTAATTATAAGCTGGAAGTAGAGGCCTAAGCATTGTTGTTCACTAGTTTACTCCAATTAGGGAAAGGGTGGTGGGGTTGGAAAGTAATAAAGGGGAATCTATTTTAAAAAAGGATATGTATGTGTATGTATGTATGTATGTATGTATGTATGTATGTATGTATGTATGTATATGTATATGTGTGTGTATGGGGGATTGGAAGTGATGCAGACAATTATGGAATTGATGGAAGTTACAATCTATCTGCAATATTAAGCTGATCTACCCCCCCCCCAAAAAACAAAACAAAAATCAGAGGCAGTCCTAGATCCCTGTCGTAGTCGGAGTAGACACTCACCACTACTGTGGAAAGTCTGGACCACGCCACTCAAGTGGATTTACCGGAGGAATACCAGGATCTGGAACGGGTTTTCTCTAAGACCCAGGCTACACGCCTGCCTCCTCATCGCCCTTGGGACTGTGCTATTGACCTGCTGTCTGACGCAGTCCTCCCGAGAGGATATCTATCCCCTCTCCTACGTGGACACCGAGGCCATGGAGACCTACAGTTGAAGTCGGAAGTTTACATACACCTTAGCCAAATACATTTAAACTCAGTTTTTCACAGTTCCTGACATTTAATCCTAGTAAAAATTCCCTGTCTTAGGTCAGTTAGGATCACCACTTTATTTTAAGAATGTGAAATGTCTGAATAATAGTAGAGAGAATGATTTATTTCAGCTTTTATTTATTTCATCACATTCCCAGTGGTTCAGAAGTTTACATACACTCAATTAGTATTTGGTAGCATTGCCTTTAAATTGTTTAACTTGGGTCAAACGTTTCGGGTAGCCTTCCACAAGCTTCCCACAATACGTTGGGTAAATTTTGGCCCATTCCTCCTGACAGAGCTGGTGCAACTGAGTCAGGTTTGTAGGCCTCCTTGCTCGCACACGCTTTTTCAGTTCTGCCCACAAATGTTCTATAGGATTGAGGACAGGGCTTTGTGATGGCCACTCCAATACCTTGACTTTGTTGTCCTTAAGCCATTTTTCCACAACTTTGGAAGTATGCTTGAGGTCATTGTCCATTTGGAAGACCCATTTGCGACCAAGCTTTAACTTCCTGACTGATGTCTTGAGATGTTGCTTCAATATATCCACATAATTTTCTTTCCTCATGATGCCATCTATTTTGTGAAGTGCACCAGTCCGTCCTGCAGGAAAGCACCCCCACAGCATGATGCTGCCACCCCCGTGCTTCACGGTTGGGATGGTGTTCTTCGGCTTGCAAGCATCCCGCTTTTTCCTCCAAACATAACGATGGTCATTATGGCTACATTTTTGTTTCATCAGACCAGAGGACATTTCTCCAAAAAGTACGATCTTTGTCCCCATGTGCAATTGCAAACCGTAGTCTGGCTTTTTTATGGCGGTTTTGGAGCAGTGGCTTCTTCCTTGCTGAGCGGCCTTTCAGGTTATGTCGATATAGGACTCGTTTTACTGTGGATATAGATACTTTTGTACCTGTTTCCTCCAGTATCTTCACAAGGTCCTTTGCTGTTGTTCTGGGATTGATTTGCACTTTTCGCACCAAAGTACGTTCAACTCTAGGAGACAGAACGTGTCTCCTTCCTGAGCGGTATGACGGCTGCGTGGTCCCATGGTGTTTATACTTGCATACTATTGTTTGTACAGATGAACGTGGTACCTTCAGGCGTTTGGAAATTGCTCCCAAGGATGAACCAGACTTGTGGAGGTCTACAAAATGTTTTCTGATGTCTTGGCTGATTTCTTTTGATTTTCCCATGATGTCAAGCAAAGAGGCACTGAGTTTGAAGGTAGTTGTCAATTAGCCTATCAGAAGCTTCTAAAGCCATGACATCATTTTCTGGAATTTTCCAAGCTGTTTAAAGGCACAGTCAACTTAGTGTATGTAAACTTCTGACCCACTGGAATTGTGAAACAGTGAATTATAAGTGAAATAATCTGTCTGTAAACAATTGTTGGAAAAATTACTTGTGTCATGCACAAAGTAGATGTCCTAACCGACTTGCCAAAGCTATAGTTTGTTAACAAGAAATTTGTGGAGTGGTTGAAAAATGAGTTTTAATGACTCCAACCTACGTGTATGTAAACTTCCGACTTCAACTGTATATACACATACTAATCAGGGGGAATGGGAACCAGGTGTGCGTAATGAAACAAGACAGTCCGGGGTTGTTGGTAATGAACCAGATCAGTGACACCTAGAAGGCCGGTGATGTAGACCTCCAGAGCTGGTGAACGGAATGAGCAGCAGTACCAGGGGGATCTGTGACAATAACAGATAACTGACAGGAGGATGTCAAAAGTTACCCTCCAGTAATTCAGGCCCTCAGCCTCAACAAAAACATGTTTTCTCCTCCGTCTCTTCCTTTCATCCTTCAGATCAGGGTACAACATTTGATTGGTTAAATGCCCCCTTCAAATCTAATTACCTTGATGTGGCCTAACCTTTCTGTCTTTCTTTCTGCCTGTCTAACAACCTCTCTCTGAGGACACATACACAGAGACTCCAGCAATCAGTTAGGTATACAGGGGTTTGCTTAGCCTGGTTCCAGATCTCTTTGTGCTGTCTTGCCAACTAGTGATGTGCAGTTCTCAAACGATTTGTTCGTTTTGAACAACTCTTTTTACTGACTCGAGAGTCATTGTTAATTCGAGCCGAGTGACTCGCTCATTTTAGTCGTTCATTTGACCTGCTGGCCGCAATGAATACAGCTGGATTAATAGGCGCTCCTCCGGCTCAGCAGCTCCGTAGACTTTCTATCATGTACGCGCAGGAAAATACAGTGGCTTGCGAAAGTTTTCAACCCCCTTGGCATTTTTCCTATTTTGTTGCCTTACAACCTGGAATTAAAATTGATTTTTTGGGGGGGTTGTATCATTTGATTTACACAACATGCCTACCACTTTGAAGATGCAAAATATTTTTTGGGGTGAAACAAACAAGAAATAAGACAAAAAAACTGAAAACTTGAGTGTGCATAATTATTCACCCCCTAAAGTCAATACTTTGTAGAGCCACCTTTAGCAGCAATTACAGCTGCAAGTCTCTTGGGGTATGTGTCTATAAGTTTGGCACATCTAGCCACTGGGATTGTTGCCCAATCTTCAAGGCAAAACTGCTCCAGCTCCTTCAAGTTGGATGGGTTCCGCTGGTGTACAGCAATCTTTAAGTTATACCACAGATTCTCAATTGGACTGAGGTCTGGGCTTTGACTAGGCCATTACAAGACATTTAAATGTTTCCCCTTAAACCACTCGAGTGTTGCTTTAGCAGTATGCTTAGGGTCATTGTCCTGCTGGAAGGTGAACCTCCGGTGATGAGAGGTGTTGGGTTTGCGCCAGACGTTTCCTTGATGGCCAGAAACCTCAATTTTAGTCTCATCTGACCAGAGTACCTTCTTCCATATGTTTGGGGAGTCTCCCACATGGCTTTTGGCGAACACCAAACGTGTTTGCTTATTTTTTTCTTTAAGCAATGGATTTTTTTCTGGCCACTCTTCCATAAAGCCCATCTCTATGGAGTGTACGGCTTGAAGTGGTCATATTGACAGATACTCCAATCTCCGCTGTGGAGATTTGCAGCTCCTTCAGGGTTATCTTTGGTCTCTTTATTGCCTCTCTGATTAATGCCCTCCTTGCCTGGTCCGTGAGTTTTGGTGGGCGGCCCTCTCTTGGCAGGTTTGTTGTGGTGCCATATTCTTTCCATTTATTAATAATGGATTTAATGGTACTCCGTGGGATGTTTAAAGTTTCTGATATTTTTTTAGAACCCAACCCTGATCTGTACAGCTCCACAACTTTGTCCCTGACCTGTTTGGAGAGCTCCTTGGTCTTCATGGTGCTGCTTGCTTGGTGGTGCCCCCTTGCTTAGTGGTGTTGCAGACTCTGGGGCCTTTCAGAACAGGTGTATATATACTGAGATCATGTGACAGATCATGTGACACTTAGATTGCACACAGGTGGACTTTATTTAACTAATTATGTGACTTCTTAAGGTAATTGGTTGCACCAGATCTTATTTAGGGGCTTCATAGCAAAGGGGGTGAATACATATGCACGCACCACTTTTCCATTATTAATTTTTTATAACTTTTTTTTCACTTCACCAATTTGGACTATTTTGTGTATGTCCATTACATGAAATCCAAATAAAAATCCATTTAAATTACAGGTTGTAATGCAACAAAATAGGAACGCCAAGGGGGATGAATACTTTTGCAAGGCACTGTAGATCATGCTGCAGGCAGTATAGATAAGTAAAATACATGTTTAGAACTGATCATTGATCGCATGGTGAATGAATGCAATTAATTGATTATTGAATGTTATCGATGGACACAGCTTTGTAGAACCAAAACATACACTGAGTATACCAAACATTAGGAACACCTTCCTAATATTGAGTTGCACTCCCTTTTGCCCTCAGAACAGCCTCAATTCGTCTGGGAATGGACTCTAAAAGGTGTCGAAAGCGTTCCACAGGGATGCTGGCCCATGTTGACTCCAATGCTTTCCACAGTTGTGTCAAGTTGGCTGGATGTCCTTTGGGTGGTGGACCATTCTTGATACACACAGGAAACTGTTGAAGGTGAAAAACCCTGCAGCGTTGCCGTTCTTGACAAAAACCGGTGCGCCTGGCACCTACTAACATACCTTTTTCAAAGGCACTTACATTTTTTGTCTTGCCCATTCAACCTCTGAATGGCACACATACACAATCCATGTCTCAATTGTCTCAAGGCTTAAAAATCCTTCTTTAACCTGTCTCCTCCCCTTCATCTACACTGATTGAAGTGGATTCAACAAGTGATATCAATAAGGCATCATAGCTTTTACCTGGATTCACCTGGTCAGTCTAAGTCATGGAAAGAGCAGGTGTTCTTAATGTTTTGTATTGTCAGGGTATAACCTACAGCCAGCCTCTGCTCAACAAGCTCGAACTCAAGAACAAATCGTTTTTGGGTGGCTGCTGCAGTTCGAACGATATTATGCTAATCTCCCTCGCTGCAGTCAAGCAATTGTATTCCGCCAAGAGTCATTCACAATCTAGTCTGGTTGCAGCCGCAAATATACCTTGTTTCAAAGGTATCAATAAATAATTATATTTGTAAGCCTAGCAATCACAAATGTACATTGTTTGAAGCACACTTTTATAACTCTCAGTCACAAATGACAGTTCCAATAAGCCCCCTATTGTGAACTAAAAGGCTTGTAGAATCATGATTCTTCATCGTTTGCCGGTAGGGGGTCCTGGGCATTACTGAATCAAATGAACGAAATGAGTCAAAAGATTATGTCACGTTGTATAAAGATAGAAGACAGACCCAGGAATACGTAATTTATTTATTTATTTCTCTACCCAACATAAGGTACGTCATGAAAAACGAAAGGGACGAAGCCCAAAACAAACACGTGTATATATATATAACACAGGGACGTAACCCAAACAAAAGAGCGAGGTGTAAACCTCTAAATAATACACGGGACGAGACCCGTAATAACAAGTGCACAATGACACGGTATGTAAACCGTAATACAATGTACAGTAACACGTAGCACGAAAGCCGATACAACAGAGCACAGGTACTCACGAGACCAACGGACATGGGACAATAATCGACAAGGACAATGTGGAACATAGGGAACATATATACACATACTAATCAGGGGGAATGGGAACCAGGTGTGTGTAATGAGACAAGACAGTCTGGGGTTGGTGGTAATGATCCAGGCCAGTGAAGCCTAGAAGGCCGGTGACGTAGACCTCCGGAGCTGGTGAACGGAATGAGCAGCAGTACCGGGGGGATCCGTGACAGATTAGTTATTTTGACTGAATGAGTTGAAAAGATCTGAGTCAGTAAAAACAGTCACATTTCCCATTACTATTGCCAACTGCAGTATTTTTCGTCACATGACCAGGCTAGGGTTTGCTGTCCCTGAGCCTCCTGATCCATAGCCTGATACTAATATCTATTTGTACTGTATAGCCAGAGCTATACTCTATGGGGCCTGGGGCTCTGGTCAAAAGTAGTGCACGAAATACAGTGCATTCAGAAAGTATTCAGACCCCTTTTCCCCCATTTTGTTACGTTACAGCATTATTCTAAAATGGATTAAATAAATACAAATCCTCAGCAATCTACACACAATACCCTATAATGACAAAGCGTAAACAGGTTTTTAGAATTTTTTGAAAAAACTGAAATACTTTATTTACATAAGTATTCACACCCTTTGCTATGAGACTCAAAATTGAGCTCAGGTGCATCCTGTTTCCATTGATCATCCTTGGGATGTTTCTACAACTTGATTGGAGTCCACCTGTGGTAAATTCAATTGATTGGACATGATTTGGAAAGGCACACACCTGTTTATATAAGCAATTGGGGGAGAAGGGCCTTGGTCAGGGAGGTGACCAAGAACCTGATCGTCACTCTGACAGCTCTGTGGAGATGGGGGAACCTTCCAGAAGGACAACCATCTCTGCAGCACTCTACCAATCAGGCCTTTATGGTAGAGTGGCCAGACGGAATCCACTCCTCAGTAAAAGGCATATGACAGCCCGCTTGGAGTTTGCCAAAAGGCGCCTAAAGGACTCTCAGACCATAAGAAACAAGATTCTCTGGTCTGATGAAACCAAGGGCTGAATGCCAAGCGTCACGTCCGGAGGAAACCTGGTACCATCCCTACGGTGAAGCATGGTGGTGGCAGCATCATGATGTGGGGATGTTTTTCAGCCGCAGGGACTGGGAGACTAGTCAGGATCAAGGGAAAGATGAACGGAGCAAAGTACAGAGAGATCCTTGATGAAAACCTGCTCCCGAGCTCTCAGGACCTCAGACTGGGGCGAAGGTTCACCTTCCAACAGGACAATGACCCTAAACACACAGCCAAAACAACGCAGGAGTGGCTTCGGGACTATTCTCTGAATGTCCTTGAGTGGCCCAGCCAGAGCCCGGACTTGAACCCGATCGAACATCTCTGGAGAGACCTGAAAATAGCTGTGCAGCAACACTTCCCATCCAACCTGACAGAGCTTGAGAGGATCTGCAGAGCAGAATGGGAGAAACTCCCCAAATACAGGTGTGCCAAGCTTGTAGCGTCATACCCAAGAAGACTCAAGCCTGTAATTGCTGCCAAAGGTGCTTCAACAAAGTACTGACTAAAGGGTCTGAATACTTATGTAAATGTGATATTTCCGTTTCATTTTAAAAATAAATTAGCAAATATTTATAAAAACCTGTTTTTGCTTTGCCATTATGGGGTATTGTGTGTAGATTGATGATGGAAAAAAACAATTTAATGAATTTTAGAATAAGGCTGTAACCTAACAAAATGTGGAAAAAGTCAAGTAACCATCAATAGTGAAGGTATTAGTATATTAAGGTAATAGTGTATTATTCGATGGGAACACTGATACCAAGACACAATGGCGTAACAGGCCTGATAATCTTTCTGCCAGGGTACAGGCCTCGTAGTCTTTTATAGAATGCTGCATGCTAACACTTTGCCAACTGCTCTGAAAGGCCCAACTAAGGTCAATTAGTTTGTTCCACAACAAATTAATCTGTTCTTAAACTATCTCAGCTTGACTGTTTTCTTTCATTTGTCATCTGCTGAGAAATACGAAATGTGAAATATGTAAATAAGGAATATCAATCCCACATGGTTTAGCCTAGATTACGATATCCTTATACCAGAGGCTTCATGCACCCTTCGTTTTTTTGAGGGCACACTGATGGCCAAATTCCCTATCTTTGAGGGAATTATGCATAAAGGAAACATCTTCTAGAAGCTTATATTTCCAACGGATAAATCTTGAATTGGCATGCATGTTTTGGATTGGCTCCAACCTGATACCATTGTAAGTCCCAAATGCCACCCTTTTCCCTAAGCAGTGCACTTTATAAGGAATAGGCTACCATTTGGGATGCTGACCAAATGTATCAGTGCTAGACTAGTGGCCCATCATATGAAGCATCATAAGTGTCTGTATCGTAAGTGTTGGCCTGGCTGTGGCGTCCTCTGAAGTCATTGTGGTGAAGGAGTGGCTAGGTACTTTGGGATAAGGGCTTCCGGCTGTGGGGGGTTGAGCAGCGGCCAATTACAAGTAGCTCTCTCACGCTGAAGTGCTTTTTTTTGCTACTCTTTCTCTTTATCCATTTATCTCCCTCTCTCTATCACGTTCTCTCCGTCTATTTTTTCACTCTCACTCACACTATCAGTATCCACAATTTGTTGGTTGCTGCCATTACGATGGAGTGTTTATGGAAACAGCACTGAGCAGATAGAAAGAAGGGAGTGAGAGCCAGAGAGGGAGAGATACAGAGACAACAGAACGGCACGCTCTCTCTCTTCACCAGGAAGTTGGCCCAGTGTAGAGGACAGGACAGGACAGGACAGGACCACTGCTAATTATCATGGAAGCAATCAGTGAATGTCAAACGACCAGCTAGCTCTGAACACACACACAATCACTCACCTACTCTCACTCTCTCTCTCTGTCTCAAAACACAGGACACTAAAACATCTCCATGGATGTGCTGTATGTCTGAGACCGCCCATGCAGTACATACATTTTGGTCATTTAGCAGACACGCTTATCCAGAGTGACTTACAGGAGCAATTAGGGTTAAGTGCCTTGCTCAAGGGCACATTGATCGATTTTTCACCTAGTCAGCTTGGGGATTTGAACCAGAGACCTTTCTGTTACTGGCACAATGCTCTTAACCACTAGGCTACCTGCCGCCACCTCCCTTAAAACATATATCACACTCTCATTGTTACAACAAGCTGTGGTTCATTTTTTGGCCATATATTTCTTACTTCCTCTAATGGGAAAAGGAAGCGAACTCTGCGGCTGCCATAGGTTGTGATTAGTTGTGAGTGGGAGGATTCGGACAGTGGGCGGGGTTGACATTTAGTTGTCACTCCAGAACTCCTCTTGAAATATATCTCCCTCAGGACATTCTAATGCGTTCATCTCATAGTACAGTATCTGCAACATGCAGACCTGGGTTCAATCACTATTTGAGATGTTTCAAATACTTTGAGTGTTTGCTTTGAGAGATTGCGGACCGTTTTACATTTTGTAATTTCAATAATTTCATTTCAATAAAGACCTTTAACCCACCTGTCCATGACTTTTCCTAAATATGTGTATTTTATACTCTAGCAGTACTTTGAAATACACTATACACAAAAGCATGTGGACACCCCTTCAAATTAGTGAATTCGGCTATTTCAGCCACACCCGTTGCTGACAGGTGTATAAAATCGAACACACCGCCATGCAATCTCCATAGACAAACATTGGCAGTACAATGGCATTACTGAAGTGCTCAGTGACTTTCAACGTGGCACCGTCATAGGATGCCACCTTTCCAACAAGTCAGTTCGTAAAAATTTCTGCCCTGCTAGAGCTGCCCCAGTCAACTGTAAGTGCTGTTATTGTGAAGTGGAAACGTCTAGGAGGAACAACGGCTTACCCCTGAAGTGGTAGGCCATACAAGCTCACGGAACGGGACTACTGAGTGCTGAAGCGCGTAGCGCGTAAAAATCATCTGTCCTCGGTTGCAACACTCACTACCGAGTTCCAAACTGACTCTGGAAGCAACGTCAGCACAAGAACTGTTCGTCGGGAGCTTCATGAAATGGGTTTCCATGGCCAAGCAGCCACACAAGCCTAAGATCACCATGCTCAACGCCAAGTGTTGGCTGGAGTGGTGTAAAGCTCGCCACCATTGGACTCTGGAGCAATGGAAACGCGTTCTCTGGGAATCACGCTTCACCATCTGGCAGTCCGACGGACAAATCTGGGATTTGCAGATGCCAAGAGAACGCTACCTGCTCCAATGCATAGTGCCAACTGTAAAGTTTGGTGGAAGAGGAATAATGGTCTGGAGGAATAATGGTTTTTCATGGTTTGGGCTAGGCCCCTTAGTTCCAGTGAAGGTAAATCTTAACGCTACAGCATAAAATGACATTCTAGACGATTCTGTGCTTCCAACTTTGTGCCAACAGTTTGGGTAAGGCCCTTTCCTGTTTCAGCATGACAATGCCCCTGTGCACAAAGCTAGGTCCATACTGAAATGGTGTGGAAGTTCTTGACTGGCATGCACAGAGACCTGGCCTCAACCTCATCGAACACCTTTGGGATGAATTGGAACGTTGACTGCGAGCCAGGCCTAATCACCCAACATCAGTTCCTGACCTCACTAATGCTCTTGTAGCTGAATGGAAGCTAGTCCCCACAGCAATGTTCCAACAACTAGTGGAAAGTCTTCCCAGAAAAGTGGGGGCTGTTATAGCAGCAAAGGGTGGACCAAGTCCATATTAATGCCCATGATTTTGGAATGAGATATTCGACGAGCAGGTGTCCACATACTTTTGGTCATGTAGTGTAAATATCCTAAAAGACAAACACTTTCTGAGCATTTCTACCTCAAAGCGCCATGACGGTCAAAATGACCGTATGCATATTCAACAGTAGAATCTCCGGGCCTCGACAAGTACCAATATGTGCCAGTCTAACAAATCCCTTTAATATACAAAATCACAAAGAAACACATTATTATTTCATTTAGGATGGTCATAAAAAACATGATACTAAGAAAATGTATTTCAAAAGAACAGAATAGCATGTTTTGAGTTACATTTATTTGTGCTTAGTAGCCGAGGCTATATGGCTGACATCTCACACTTATAGTGCCTTGCAAAGGTATTTATCCCCCTTGGTGTTTTTTTGTATTTTGTTGCAATACAACCTGTAATTTAAATGGATTTTTATTTGGATTTCATGTAATGGACATACACTCAAGTCCAAATTGGTGAAGTGAAATGAAAAAAATAACTTGTTTCAAAAAATTCGAACAAATAAATAACGGAAAAGTGGTGCGTGCATATGTATTCACCCCCTTTGCTATGAAGCCCCTAAATAAGATATGGTGCAACCAATTACCTTCAGAAGTCACATAATTAGTTAAATAAAGTCCACCTGTGTGCAATATAAGTGTCACATGATCTGTCACATGATCTCAGTATATATACACCTGTTCTGAAAGGCCCCAGAGTCTGCAACACCACTAAGCTCCACAGCGGAGATTGGAATATCTGTCCATAGGACCACTTTAAGCCATACACTCCACAGAGATGGGATTTACGGAAGAGTGGCCAGTTTTTCAAAAAAATAGGAAACACGTTTGGTGTTCGCCAAAAGGCATGTGGGAGACTCCCCAAACATATGAAAGAAGGTACTCTGGTCAGATGAGACAGAAATTGAGCTTTTTGGCCATCAAGGAAAACGCTATGTCTGGCGCAAACCCAACACCTCTCATCACCCCGAGAACACCATCCCCACAGTGATGCATGGTGGTGGCAGCATCATGCTGTGGGGATGTTTTTCATTCGGCAGGGACTGGGAAACTGGTCAGAATTGAAGGAATGACGGATGGCGCTAAATACTGGGAAATTCTTGAGGGAAACCTGTTTCAGTCCTTCAGACATTTGAGACTGGGACGGAGGTTCACCTTCCAGCAGGACAATGACCCTAAGCATACTGCTAAAGCAACACTCGAGTGGTTTAAGGGGAAACATTTAAATGTCTTGGAATGGCCTAGTCAAAGCCCAGACCTCAATTCAATTGAGAATCTGTGGTATGACTTAAAGATTACTGTACACCAGCGGAACCCATCCAACTTGAAGGAGCTGGAGCAGTTTTGCCTTGAAGAACGGGGGGGTAAATAGTTATGCACGCTCAAGTTTTTTGTCTTATTTCTTGTTTGTTTCACAATAAAAAAGATCTTGCATCTTCAAAGTGGTAGGCATGTTGTGTAAATCAAATGATACAAACCCCCAAAAAATATATTTTAATTCCAGGTTGTAAGGCAACAAAATAGGAAAAATGCCAAGGGGGGTGAATACTTTCGCAAACATTCCCCTGCTCTACCAAAGTCAACACACATACACTGAGTATACCAAACATTAGGAACACCTAGGGCTGTTGCGGTGACCATATTATCGCCACACCGGCAGTTTGAGTCATAACCACAGTCAAATTCCACGTGACCGTTGAGTCACAGTAATCTCCTCTTATGCACTCAGGACATGCGTTGGTAGTACCCAACTCGCTAATGACCATCAGGTCGCTAATGGCCTGGTACTCAGGGATCTATTGTCCCTCTAACCACTCTGACATCAATGCAAATGCAATCAAAAATCACATAAAAAAAGTATAATCAAAACAGTATCATGCTGTGATTTATCAATTTTAACTGGTTGAAACTGAGTGGAAAATATGGTCATTGTGTATGTTGTTTCAAAGGCAACGAAATGGACAGTACTTTCTAAGGTGATGATTAATTCAAAACACCCATACGCATATTAGAGTGTATGCCTATAATCCCTGAATTATAATGATTGTGATTACACAATACATAGCCTACCGCAGAAAAACATTTAAAAAACGTATTTAAGATGTCTTTGGTACATAATTGGTCTAGCCTATACTCCAAAATTAAAGAAATTCTAGTAATTGTCGTTGAGTGTGGACTGTATTATTATGCATATTTTATGGACTGGTTACCTTATGCTACACTCCAAAGTTCTATCCATGAGTCTGGGAGAGAACATACAGTGGGGAGAACAAGTATTTGATACACTGCCGATTTTGCAGGTTTTCCTACTTACAAAGCATGTAGAGGTCTGTAATTTTTATCATAGGTACACTTCAACTGTGAGAGACGGAATCTAAAACAAAAATCCAGAAAATCACATTGTATGATTTTTAAGTAATTAATTTGCATTTTATTGCATGACATAAGTATTTGATACATCAGAAAAGCAGAACTTAATATTTGGTACAGAAACCTTTGTTTGCAATTACAGAGATCATAAGTTTCCTGTAGGTCTTGACCAGGTTTGCACACACTGCAGCAGGGATTTTGGCCCACTCCTCCATACAGACCTTCTCCAGATCCTTCAGGTTTCGGGGCTGTCGCTGGGCAATACGGACTTTCAGCTCCCTCCAAATATGTTCTATTGGGTTCAGGTCTGGAGACTGGCTAGGCCACTCCAGGACCTTGAGATGCTTCTTACGGAGCCACTCCTTAGTTGCCCTGGCTGTGTGTTTCGGGTCGTTGTCATGCTGGAAGACCCAGCCACGACCCATCTTCAATGCTCTTACTGAGGGAAGGAGGTTGTTGGCCAAGATCTCGCGATACATGGCCCCATCCATCCTCCCCTCAATACGGTGCAGTCGTCCTGTCCCCTTTGCACAAAAGCATCCCCAAAGAAGTTTCCACCTCCATGCTTCACGGTTGGGATGGTGTTCTTGGGATTGTACTCATCCTTCTTCTTCCTCCAAACACAGCGAGTGGAGTTTAGACCAAAAAGCTCTATTTTTGTCTCATCAGACCACATGACCTTCTCCCATTCCTCCTCTGGATCATCCAGATGGTCATTGGCAAACTTCAGACGGGCCTGGACATGCGCTGGCTTGAGCAGGGGGACCTTGCGTGTTCTGCAGGATTTTAATCCATGACGGCGTAGTGTGTTACTAATGGTTTTCTCTGAGACTGTGGTCCCAGCTCTCTTCAGGTCATTGACCAGGTCCTGCCGTGTAGTTCTGGGCTGATCCCTCACCTTCCTCATGATCATTGATGCCCCACGAGGTAAGATCTTGCATGGAGCCCCAGACCGAGGGTGATTGACCGTCATCTTGAACTTCTTCAATTTTCTAATAATTGCGGCAACAGTTGTTGCCTTCTCACCAAGCTACTTGCCTATTGTCCTGTAGCCCATCCCAGCCTTGTGCAGGTCTACAATTTTATCCTTGATGTCCTTACACAGCTCTCTGGTCTTGGCCATTGTGGAGAGGTTGGAGTCTGTTTGATTGAGTGTGTGGACAGGTGTCTTTTATACAGGTAATGAGTTCAAACAGGTGCAATTAATACAGGTAATGAGTGGAGAACAGGAGGGCTTCTTAAAGAAAAACTAACAGGTCTGTGAGAGCCGGAATTCTTACTGGTTGGTAGGGGATCAAATACTTATGTCATGCAATAAAATGCAAATTAATTACTTAAAAATCATACAATGTGATTTTCTGGATTTTTGTTTTAGATTCCGTCTCTCACAGTTGAAGTGTACCTATGATAAAAATTACAGACCTCTATATGCTTTGTAAGTAGGAAAACCTGCAAAATCGGCAGTGTATCAAATACTTGTTCTCCCCACTGTATATGCCTAGGCGATGCTGTTGGTTCATTGATTGTGCAGGGCGGCATACAGAGTTAGCCTACAATTATAGTGAATTTGTATTTGATTGTGAATAGCCTAGTAATAGGGCATTTTTAATATCCATATAATTAATATGATTCGTCGTGAAAACATGTTACAATAGATGTTCCCAAACACATTTCACTTCCCAAATTAAGCACTGGGTAGCTGCAGGAACAGGGTTGAAGAGCCAATGGCAAACAGAGTTTGGGCGGAATATTATCTGTCGCGCAGCGAGAGGCTGCATGCTCCTCAAACAGTGGTTGATGGGTGGAGTGAAATAACCGGAGTAGCCTACCCAGCATGATTGAAAAACAAACAGGCAGGAAAGTGGCCTGCACTCACTGTTTGAGTGCATACCGATGACATGTCTTTTTTCCTCTACCCCTGTTCCTGCCCATTTCATAATGGGCCATTCTAAATCGACACTAATTTGACATATTAGTAAAGACAAGATTAAATTGAGAATAGTCTGATGGGTGAAAAAATGATCAGTTGATGAGAGAACAGCGTGTGCAGTCTGAGGCAAGGAACAAGATTTTCTTGTGACTTTCTTAAATCATCAATAGCTTATAGTCGCATCATGCAGCCCATATATGTTTTGATTTCTAAGACATTCTAAGGTGTGTATCATTCACAACTAAAGTTGCCAAATAACTTTAAATCTAGCATAGGCTATAGGACTTGTTTCAAATCATCACTTTTACACTCAACATAGCCACTTCATATGCGCACTCGCTCCAGAATGGGAAAAATATCATTTCTATTTTATTCAGCTAAGTTCAATTATATTCTTCTTACTATAAAATCATATAATATAAAATAATCTTGCCAATTTAATCTTGTCTTAAGGCCACATCTATTATTATATGTGTGAATTTAGTTTCAACATAGATTGGTGTCCTGAGGTTTCTTATGACCTATTTGAACATAATAAATGCGTTAATTTAGCAATTTATTATGGAATATTTACACAATTGAAATATCAATGGTCAGAATGACCGTCATGGCCATTCTAGCAGTTATGGAATTCCGGCGCTCCGAGTGTTAAGTATTTGAAATTAGTTCAAATATTATTAGAACCCAGGTCTGCAATGTGCAGGACAGGCAGCCATGCATTGCAGAAAGAGAGCTCTTCCAGCCAGCATTGACCCCTGTCGTTGCAAGGAGCTTTACTGTCTCTACACTGTGTGGTTGCTAAACAGTTGCTTCTGACAGCTGCGAGTAGAACCCCGGCCAGCCAATCAGCTTACAGCACCCCACAGTTCATCCAGCCAATGAGCAGATGGAATTTGGCTCAGAGTTGCATGCTGTACTGTATTATGGAGGCCATGGCTGCTTCTCAAATGGCACCCTATTCCCTTAGCCAAGAGCCTCAACTCCTGACGAGAGTTTATTAAATTAATCTTCGACTCCTTCGAGTCGCTATGTAGTCGATCCTTAAAAAAGTTACATTCTTAAACCCTTACCGTGCACCCCTGTCTATGTTTTTCCTCTGTTGTTGCATGCCTTTCTCTGAAATCCATACTTTTTAATAAAACATTAATCAAATACAACCACAGACTCTTTCCTAGTTTCTGTTCCTCTAAAATGGCAAATCAGCGCGAATGCGCATTTGCCAATTGAATCTCCGATTACGTAGGCCTACGTCTCCAAATACTAATTCAAAGGTATGGATTTAGCAAACAAAGAAAGGCATGCAACAACAGAGGTCAAGCATAGCGACTCAAAGGAGTCTGAGGTTCATTTCAAAAACTATGTGGAGGAGTTGAGGTATCTGGCTACCTATTACCTATATAGTGCACTACTTTTGACCAGACCAGAGCTGGATAGGAGCAAATGGGTAATTGGTGGTAATGTACAGTGCCTTGCAAAAGCATTCAGACCCAGGATTTCTTCACACTGTGTGTTACAAAGTGGGATTCAAATTGATTTCATTTTAATTTTTTTGTCAACAATCTACACAAAATACTCTGTAATGTCAAAGTGAAAAAAATAAAAGAATAATTTTATTAAGGTTATTAGAAATTAAATAACTAAAATATAGTCATTGCATTAGTAGCAGCTCCCTAAGCCAATACATGTTAGAAACCCCTTTTGGCATTGATTACAACTGTGAGTCTTCTTGGGTAAGTCAATAAGAGCTTTGCACACCTGGATTGTACAATATTTGCCCATTATTCTTAAAAAATATATTTAAGCTCTGTCAAGATGCTTGAAGAATTTTCAAGTCTTGTCATAGATTTTCAAGCAGATTTAAGTCAAAACTGTAACTTGGCCAATCAGTACAACTTCATTGTAGATTTGGCCTGCTGAAAGGTGAATTCCTCTCCCAGTCTCTGGTGTAAAGCAGACTGAAGCAGGTTTTCCTCTAAGAGTTTGCCTGTGCTTAGCTCCATCCTGTTTCTTTTTATCCTGAAAAATTCCCCAGTATTCGCCGATGTCAAGCATACCCATACCATGATGCAGCCACTACCATGCTTGAAAATAAGGAGGCAGTTACTCAGTGATGTGTTATGTTGGATTTGAACCAAACATAAGACTTTGCATTTTTGGCCCAAAAATGTTGCTGTATTACTTTAGTGCCTTTTTACAAACAAGATGATTTGGAATATTTTTATTATGTATATTTTTATTCTTCTTTTCACTCTGTCATTTAGGTCATTATTGTGGAGTCACTACAATGTTGTTGATCCATCCTCAGTTTTCTCCCATCACAGACATTGAACTCTGTAGCTGTTTTAAAACCACCAATGGCGTCAAGTGTGTGCAAAGCTGTCATCGAGGCAAAGGGTGGCTATTTGAAGAATCTCAAATATAAAATATATTTTGATTTGTTTAACACTTTTTTGGTTACTAATGATTCCATATGTGTTATTTCATAGTTTTGATGTCTTCACTATTATTCTACAATGTAGAAAATAGTAAAAATAAAGAAAACCCTTGAATGAGTAGGTGTTCTAAAACTTTTGATCGGTAGTGTATATATATATTTTTTTTATCATGGTGTAACAAGACGCCTGTCTTAATGAAATTATCCATTGTGGAGGCCGTGGGGATGGCACAGTCCATCAGTCTAAGACATGGGCTACTGAAATTGTATATGGTTATATTATGTAAGAACAATGGTGCAACACAAATAAAAATAATATTATTTTATAACAAATGTGCTTTCTCCCGCATTGGATAGTGGTCGTTGTCCGCGGTTCTGAAACACATCAGTGTG
Organism: Coregonus clupeaformis; assembly: GCF_020615455.1. Taxonomy (NCBI): domain Eukaryota; kingdom Metazoa; phylum Chordata; class Actinopteri; order Salmoniformes; family Salmonidae; genus Coregonus; species Coregonus clupeaformis. Next base: position 51,717,071 of record NC_059199.1, on the reverse strand, counting down.
CTGTTGAATTGGCGCCTTTTCCTAGACCATGTTGCTATGTGCATAATAGCAAAGTTAACCATCATATTGGTGTTCAGAAACAATGCGACGGAGGTAAAAGCAGAGTTAGGAGACGAGAAAACAGCCCTTGCCTTAATTGTATAAGAAACGTGAGGAGAGAGAAACCCCAACTTAATTAGGTCTATAATCAATAGCTTAACTGTTAAATGGCTTTATAAATTATATATATCTACAGAAATAAGACAGATCCTGCTTCTGTTGCCTGTTTAAGTGTTTGTTTAATAGCCTACTGATTCCGTGAGCACCAAGCCTCACGCAACAGTTTCAAATTTATAATCTTTGCTATGCTGTAATAAAGGCTTTTATTCGTTAGAACAGCATCTCTGGTATTCTTTATAATTTATTTACTGTTGTTTACATTGTTCCAAATTGTCCGAAAAATAGTATTTATAATAATAATAATAATAACCCTCCTTTTTCCTTGATCTCCTTCTTATTGTTATTATTACTATTTTATTGTGATCATCATTATAATAAAAAGTAATGTCATTATCATTAGTAAGCTTACTATAACAGCCTTGGATAACCACCACCGAGCTGTAGGCCTAAGAACGCATCCTGTTTAGTCTTAATACCGTAACTAACTTAGGCCTATATTTCAATACTTACAGCATATAGGCTACTGTATTCGTTCATGTCATCACACAGCATACGAGTCATTCATGATGTGAAATGCAATCAAGCATTTTAGTTTTAAAATAAATTAACAAAGCGACAATTGAATAATTGACGTAAACAATAAATAGGCCTAAACCATTCAATTTCAGAAATTGCATTCACGAATGAATGTGACTGTTTTTAGTCTTTGCTGTAATTAAAGCTTTACAAAAAAACAAACATACGTTAAAACAGACTCTTTGGTAGGCTTAGAATTTATTTAGTGTTGTTTACATTGTTCCAAATGGTCAGAAAACGTGTTTTGTAATCTAACAGCACCTGTTTGGCACATATAATATGCACGCAGTGCTTGCTCCATACCTTATTTTTCTTGATCTCCAGTATTTTCCACAGCTAGTCAAATGTATTCCTCACGTCTGACTTCCCCTTTACCTCCTGCACAACCAATAAACATTGCCCCGTTTCAAGTTTATTTGTCACGTCCTCTGCATCCATTTTGCTGTCATGTGTTACGGTGTTCAGAGTTTGTTATAACCAATTTATTTATGTGATTATGATATGCTATAGGTCAGGCCCTATTGGTCACGTGCATGCAATGCATACATGTGTCACGTAAAGAGAGCAAGTGTTGAGGGAATAGGGAATGTTTTTCCTAAACAAATTAGGGATTTCGGAAACATAACTTTTCAGTCAGAAATGGCAGTAATTATGTTGCTGCTTCAGCAACACGGAGAGCGCGATAAACACTGTTGATGTTCTGTGGTGGTCGCTGCAGCAGGGAGGAGAGAGAGATAACGGGTGCAAAATGATTTCATCAAACAGTGCGCTTAAAGTATCAGACAAGCTCAGTGCATATAGCGGATTTGATTAAAACACATAGGATGTGTCTATATATGGAAAAATACACGTTTGAAAATGTCAACCAATCGATTGGTTGAAAGAACAGAGGACTCTCGGTCAACCAAGATTTTTTTTAGTCGGGGACAGCCCTAATACGGACACAGTATATTTTACATTAGTTATCTTTTGTTAGTTTTTAGTCCCATTCTTCAGCTAACCTCAACCCCTCCCATCTACAGTGATGGAAAAAAGTATTTGATCCCCTGCTGATTTTGTACATTTGTCCACTGACAAAGACATGATCAGTCTAATTTTTATGGTAGGTTTATTTGAACAGTGAGAGACAGAATATCAACAAAAAAATCCAAAAAAACGCATCTCAAAAATGTTATAAATTTATTTGCATTTTAATGAGGGAAATAAGTATTTGACCCCTCTGCAAAACATGACTTAGTACTTGGTGGCAAAACCCTTGTTGGCAGTCACAGAGGTCAGACGTTTCTTGTAGTTGGCCACCAGGTTTGCACACATCTCAGGAGGGATTTTGTCCCACTCCTCTTTGCAGATCTTCTCCAAGTCATTAAGGTTTCGAGCCTGACGTTTGGCAACTCGAACCTTCAGCTCCCTCCACAGATTTTCTATGGGATTAAGGTCTGGAGACTGGCTAGGCCACTCCAGGACCTTAATGTGCTTCTTCTTGAGCCACTCCTTTGTTGCCTTGGCCGTGTGTTTTGGGTCATTGTCATGCTGGAATACCCATCCACGACCCATTTTCAATGGTCTGGCTGAGGGAAGGAGGTTCTCACCCAAGATTTGACGGTACATGGCCCCGTTCATCGTCCCTTTGATGCGGTGAAGTTGTCCTGTCCCCTTAGAGATCATTGACAAGATCCTCCCGTGTAGTTCTGGGCTGATTCCTCACCGTTCTCATGATCATTGCAACTCCACGAGGTGAGATTTTGCATGGAGCCCCAGCCCGAGGGAGATTGACAGTTATTTTGTGTTTCTTCCCTTTGCGAATAATCACACCAACTGTTGTCACCTTCTCACCAAGCTGCTTGGCGATGGTCTTGTAGCCCATTCCAGCCTTGTGTAGGTCTACAAACTTGTCCCTGACATCCTTGGAGAGCTCTTTGGTCTTGGCCATGGTGGAGAGTTTTGAATCTGATTGATTGATTGCTTCTGTGGACAGGTGTCTTTTATACAGGTAACAAGCTGAGATTAGGAGCACTCCCTTTAAGAGTGTGCTCCTAATCTCAGCTCGTTACCTGTATAAAAGACACCTGGGAGCCAGAAATCTTTCTGATTGAGAGAGGGTCAAATACTTATTTCCCTCATTAAAACGCAAATCAATTTATAACATTTTTTACATGCGTTTTTCTGGATTTTTTTGTTGTTATTCTGTCTCTCACTGTTCAAATAAACCTACCATTAAAATTATAGACTGATCATTTCTTTGTCAGTGGGCAAACGTACAAAATCAGCAGGGGATCAAATACTTTTTTCCCTCACTGTATCTCTGAAGACCATTCAGTTTTGATTTCTATTTGCCATATATTTTCAACTGTGCTGTTTTACAAAAGTTCTGAACCTATATACATTTTACGGACACAGTATACAGTGTCTTGCAAAAGTATTCATCCCCCTTGTTGTTTTTCCTATTTTGTTGCATTACAACCTGTAATTTAAATGGATTTTTATTTGGATTTCATGTAATTGACGTACACAAAATAGTCCAAATTGGTGAAGTGAAATTTAAAAAATAACTTGTTTCAAAAATGTATACAAAATAAATAACGGAAAAGTGGTGCATATGTATTCACCCACTTTGCTATGAAGCCCCTAAATAAGATCTGGTGCAACCAATTACCTTCAGAAGTCACATAATTAGTTAAATAAAGTATGTTCTGAAAGGCCCCAGAGTCTGCAACACCACTAAGCAAGGGGCACCACCAAGCATGCGGCACCATGAAGACCAAGAAGCTCTCCAAACAGGTCAGGGACAAAGTTGTGGAGAAGTACAGATCATAAATGGAAAGAATATGGCACCACAACAAACCTGCCAAGAGAGGGCCGCCCACCAAAACTCACGGACCAGGCAAGGAGGGCATTAATCAGAGAGGCAACAAAGAGACCAAAGATAACCTTGAAGGAGCTGTAAAGCTCCACAGCGGAGACTGGAATATCTGTCCATAGGACCACTTTAAGCCGTACACTCCACAGAGCTGGGCTTTACGGAAGAGTGGCCAGAAAAAAGCCATTGCTTAAAGAAAAAAATAAGCCAACACGTTTGGTGTTCGCCAAAAAGAAGAAGGTACTCTGGTCAGATGAGACAGAAATTGAGCTTTTTGGCCATCAAGGAAAACGCTATGTCTGGCACAAACCCAACACCTCTCATCACCCCGAGAACACCATCCCCACAGTGAAGCATGGTGGTGGCAGCATCATGCTGTGGGGATGTTTTTCATTGGCAGGGACTGGGAAACTGGTCAGAATTGAAGGAATGATGGATGGCGCTAAATACAGGGAAATCCTTGAGGGAAACCTGTTTCAGTCTTCCAGAGATTTGAGACTGGGACAGAGGTTCACCTTCCAGCAGGACAATGACCCTAAGCATACTGCTAAAGCAACACATGTTGTGTAAATCAAATGATACAAACTCCCAAAAAATCAATTTTAATTCCAGGTTGTAAGGCAACAAAATAGGAAAAATGCCAAGGGGGGTGAATACTTGCAAGCCACTGTATTTGACATTAGTTATCTTTTTTTGTTCGTTTTTAGTCCCATCCTTCAGCTACCCTCAACCCCTCCCATCTATCTCTGAAGACCATCCAGTTTTGATTTCTATTTGCCATATACTTTCAACTGTGCTGTGATGTTTAAAAAAAGTTCTGAACCTTTCTATTCTCATAGTTTCTACAGATCCCGCAGGTGAAGAAGCCGGATGTGGAGGTCCTGGGCTAGCGTAGTTACACGTGGTCTACGGTTGTGAGGCCCATTGGACGTACTACCAAATTCTCCAAGAGGACGTTGGGGGCGACTTATTGTAGGGAAATGAACAATAAATTCTCTGGCAACAGCTCTGGTTGACATTCCTGCAGTCAGCATGCCAATTCCACGCTCTCTCAAAACTTGACACATTTTAGAATGTCCTTTTATTGTCCCCAGCACAAGGTGCACCTGTGTAATGATCATGCTGTTTAATAATTTTCTTGATATGCCACACCTGTCAGGTGGATGGATTATCTTGGCAAAGGAGAAATGCTCACTAACAGGGATGTAAACATATACTTTTGATCAGTGTAGTTATATAAATATATTAATTTTTTTCTTTCACTTTGAAATTACAGAGTATTTTGTGTAGAAGAAAACAATAAAACGTGAAGAAATCCAAGGGGTCTGAATACTTTTGCAAGGCACTGTATATGCCACAGAAATATAATGATTTAGATTATATTTCTATATTATTCATGCCACTATACAAACAAAACTGTAGGAATAGAAATGTGAGTGGGAGGCAAGTCTTTCATCCAACAGTCCAGTCATGCTGTAATGTAGTATGAAAGCAAAGTGCTCTGCTAACTCGCATCCTGTCCAGTGGGTGAACGTGTACAAGCTGCCTCACGTTACAGAAACAGGAGACAGCCCACTGGACACACACTGGTTGAATCAACGTTGTTTCCATGTCAATGAAATGACATTGAACCAATGTGGAGTAGACGTTGAATTGACGTCTGTGCACAGTGGGAGGCTTCTGTCCTGTGGGCCATTCTGGCTCAGGCAAGTCTTACCTATTTTACCAACATACACACTGCTGAACACCAGGCCAATGTATTTCTGTATAGGCCAAAGGGTGGCAATGTAATGCATCATATAATGTAATGTATATGCCACTTCTAAAAGTGCCATGGTAATGTACAGTACCAGTCAAAAGTTTGGACACACCTACTCATTCAAGGGTTTTTCTTTATTTTTACTATTTTCTACATTGTAGAATAATAGTGAAGACTTCAAAACTATGAAATAACACATGGGATCATGTAGTAACCAAAAAAGTGTTAACCAAATCAAAATATATTTTATATTTAAGATTCTTCAAAGTCGCCACCCTTTGCCTTGATGACAGCTTTGCACACTCTTGGCATTCTCTCAACCAGCTTCACCTGGAATGCTTTTCCAACAGTCTTGAAGGAGTTCCCACATATGCTGAGCACTTGTTTGCTGCTTTTCCTTCACTCTGCGGTCCAACTCATCCCAAACCATCTCAATTGGGTTGAGGTTGGGTGATTGTGGAGGCCAGGTCATCTGATGCAGCACTCCATCACTCTCCTTCTTGGTGAAATAGCCCTTACACAACCTGGAGGTGTGTTGGGTCATTGTCCTGTTGAAAAACAAATGATAGTCCCACTAAGCGCAAACCAGATGGGATGGCTTATCGCTGCAGAATGCTGTGGTAGCCATGCTGTTAAGTGTGCCTTGAATTCTAAATAAATCACAGACAGTGTCACCAGCAAAGCACCCCCACACCATCACACCTCCTCATCCATGCGTCACGGTAGGAACCACACATGCGGAGATCATCCGTTCACCCACTGCGCGTCTCACAAAGACACGGCGGTTGGAACCAAAAATCTCACATTTGGACTCATCAGACTAATGGACAGATTTCGACCGGTCTAATGTCCATTGCTCATGTTTCTTGGCCCAAGCAAGTCTGTCTCTTCTTCTTATTGGTGTCCTTTAGTAGTGGTTTCTTTGCAGCAATTTGACCATGAAGGCCTGATTCACGCAGTCTCCTCTGAAAGAGTTGATGTTGAGATGTGTCTGTTACTTGAACTCTGTGAAGCATTTATTTGGGCTGCAATTTCTGAGGCTGGTAACTCTAATGAACTTATCCTCTGCAGCAGAGGTGAATCTAGGTCTTCCTTTCCTGTGGCGGTCCTCATGAGAGACAGTTTCATCATAGAGCTTGATGGTTTTTGCAACTGCACTTGAAGAAACTTTAAAAATTCTTGAAATTTTCTGGATTGACTGACCTTCATGTCTTAAAAGTAATGATGGACTGTCATTTCTCTTTGCTTATTTTAGCTGTTCTTGCCATAATATGGACTTGATATTTTACCAAATAGGGCTATCTCCTGTATACCAACCCTACCACAACACAACTGATTGGCTCAAACGCATTAAGAAGGAAAGAAATTGCACAAATTAACTTTTAACAAGGCACAACTGTTAATTGAAATGCATTCCAGGTGACTACCTCATGAAGCTGGTTGAGAGAATGCCAAGAGTGTGCAAAGCTGTCATCAAGGCAAAGGGTGGCTACTTTGAAGAATCTAAAATCTAAAATATATTTTGATTTGTTTAACACTTTTTTGGTTACTACATGATTCCATATGTGTTATTTCATAGTTTTGATGTCTTCACTATTATTCTCATGACTGTAAGTCGCTTTGGATAAAAGCGTATGCTAAATGGCATATTTATTTATTTTTTATTTATTTATTCTACAATGTAGAAAATAGTAAAAAATAAAGAAAAACCCTGGAATGAGTAGGTGTGTCCAAACGTTTGACTGGTACTGTATATGTCACTACAGACAGAACGTCAGGAATAGAAATGAGAAGCGTGAATCAGGTCTTACCAGTTCAATCAACAAGTCCCCTGTAGCTCAGTTGGTAGAGCTTGGCGCTTGCAACGCCAGGGTTGTGGGTTCGTTTCCCACGGGGGGCCAGTATGAAAATAAATTAAAATGTATGCACTCACTAACTGTAAGTCGCTCTGGATAAGAGCGTCTGCTAAATGACTAAAATGTAAATCTAAGTCCTCACTTCAATACAGATGTAGGATATTAATTTGACAACAGGGTGATCAAATAAAAAACCTACATCTGTACATCCTCCAGACCACATGACATCAGTTGGTACAGTACGTTGTAAAGAAAACAAACCAGAAATGCAGTAATTATTGTTAATGTTCAAACATGTACCAGGCTTGCAGAAAGAAGAAGAACTTTAGATTTTTGTTTGGGCAAAGCTCTCACTTTAGCATTTTTCTGTGATCTTGATCAATCGTAAGAATCATTAAGATGTTCCTGAGAACATGCTGGGTTGACTATCTGAGGTTGTTTCCCAAATAGCACCCTATTCCCTACATAGTGCACTACTTTTGACATAGCCTGTCGGTAGTCAAGAGGCCAAGCTGCCAAGCTGCCACTTCGCTGCCAAGCTGCACATTTTGTCCAGGATCGACACACACACACACACACACACACACACACACACACACACACACACACACACACAAACACACACCACAGGAACACAAGACAATTTCATTTCTCAGCTGTCAAGTCGTCATTCTCATGCTGTCCTTTCCTCATACAGCTGTGTTCTGTTCTAGGCATGTGTTCTGTGTGTTCTGTTCTAGGCATGTGTTCTGTGTGTTCTGTTCTGTACAGCACCAGACATGTGTTTGTTGTTTGTTGCGTCATCTGACACCGTGCAGAAACCGACAGTCATTAAACTACGCTATTCAGTCAACACAAGCAAACATTAATTTTTTAGAACATCTTGTCTCTGCCAAACCGTGGCTCAACTCCCCTGCTATATGCCATCCAAACCCTTCCGGGGGCCTGTTTGCATCAGACCTGGATTCAAATATTATTATAAATCATTTGAAATACTTTATCTGGGCTTGAATGAGCTTGCCTGGCGCAATGGAACCAATAGAATAGTCGAGAAAAGTTTAAACCCCACCCATCTGCCACTTCAGGCAGACTAGAGAAAATGTTAAAAAGTATATAAAATATTTTAAATAGTATTTGAACACAGGTCTGTGGCACACCAGGAGACACATCTCCCAGAGAGGAGACAGATCAGGTACAACCCCTTCTGGGGCATTCTGTGCGCTCATCCTTCCTAACATATCAACCTGATGCTACCTGTAGCGGCCTGCCTGTCTGTTTGCCATCTGGCCAATGTCTATTTTCTGCAACATTCATAAACTCCCCTATAGGCACGTTTAGGAAAAAACAACCACACTGAGCTAAACAGAGGAGCCTCTCTGGAGATGTGCTGAATCAGGTGGATAATATGTCTTCTCCTGCAGGAGTAAGCAACGTGTATCTACCTGACCTGTTATATATCGGATCGCTTACCGCGATTCATGTGATTAATGATCACACCATTCCAAAACACTGTACTATCTAAATCAGAACTTGGATCAATTCCCTTCCTTTACCTCACAGGAACAGATACAAAAGATTTGCAGCCATGAGTGGTTTGCATTCAGTGTCTACGTCCCAAATGGAACCCTATTCCCTATATAGTGCAATACTTTTGACCAGGGCCCATAACCCAACAAGTATCTCTGCTTTCCTAAGCAGGATCATCATACAGTAGGTTAAGGTTTAGGCCAGGATTCAAACCAACACAGATTTAATGACCTGCACACAGCTATAGACTTGTAGCCCTTTCCTGCAGTGAAATGACTAAATGCCCTCTAGTGGGCTCATGGATGGAATATTATTAATATTTTTCATAATTTCATAATTAATAATTTTGCCAAAAAAATTGGCCAAAAAATCTGGTGTTTCTATGTCAAACGGTTTTGTTATATTTCAGTATTTTGTGATGTATATAAAGTGTAATATTGGTATGCAAACTCAAAATGTAATACATTTCAACTCTATATCTGACATGGTACATGGTGTCTTCTTTTTTTTAAGCCCATAACCATGTGTGTGTGGTGTATGTATATATTTTTTCACCTTTATTTAACCAGGTAAGCCAGTTGAGAACAAGTTCTCATTTACAACTGCGACCTGGCCAAGATAAAGCAAAGCAGTGCGATAAAAACAACAACACAGAGTTACATATGGGGTAAACAAAACATAAAGTCAAAAATACAACAGAAAATATATATACAGTGTGTGCGAATGTAGTAAGTTATTGAGGTAAGGCAATAAATAGGCCATAGTGCAAAATAGTAACAATTTCGTATTTACACTGGAATGATAGATGTGCAAAAGATGATGTGCAAATAGAGATACTGGGGTGCAAATTAGCAAAATAAATAACAATATGGGGATGAGGTAGTGGGCTAATTTCAGAATGGCTGTGTACAGGTGCCGTGATCGTTAAGCTGCTCTGACAACTGATGCTTAAAGTTAGTGAGGGAGATAAGAGTCTCCAACTTCAGAGATTTTTGCAGTTCGTTCCAGTCATTGGCAGCAGAGAACTGGAAGGAATGGCGGCCAAAGGAGGTGTTGGCTTTGGGGATGACCAGTGAGATATACCTGCTGGAGCGCAGACTACGGGTGGGTGTTTCTATGGTGACCAGTGAGCTAAGATAAGACGGAGATTTGCCTAGCAGTGATTTATAGATGACCTGGAGCCAGTGGGTTTGGCGACGAATATGCAGTGAGGGCCAGCCAACAAGAGCGTACAGGTCACAATGGTGGGTAGTATATGGGGCTTTGGTGACAAAATGGATGGCGCTGTGATAGACTACATCCAATTTGCTGAGTAGAGTGTTGGAGGCTATTTTGTAAATGACATCGCCGAAGTCAAGGATCGGTAAGATAGTCAGTTTTATGAGGGCATGTTTGGCAGCATGAGTGAAGGAGGCTTTGTTGCGAAATAGGAAGCCGATTCTAGATCTAACTTTTGAATGGAGATGCTTAATGTGAGTCTGGAAGGAGAGTTTACAGTCTAACCAGACACCTAGGTATTTGTAGTTGTCCACATATTCTAGGTCAGACCCGCCGAGAGTAGTGATTCTAGTCGGGTGGGCGGGTGCAAGCAGCGTTCGGTTGAAGAGCATGCATTTAGTTTTACTAGTGTTTAAGAGCAGTTGGAGGCTACGGAAGGAGTGTTGTATGGCATTGAAGCTCGTTTGGAGGTTTGTTAACACAGTGTCCAATGAAGGGCCAGATGTATACAAAATGGTGTCGTCCGCATAGGGGTGGATCCGAGCGTCACCAGCAGCAAGAGCGACATCATTTATATACACAGAGAATAGAGTCGGCCCGAGAATTGAAAGTGTATACTTTTGTTTCAAAGTAGATTTGTTTAAGACTACCAAGAAACACTCTGTTTGACCCTGATTTAGCTCACTGCATTAAAAGCTGTTAGCTGAAAACAATGCCAATGTCAGCTGGAGCAGAAATCACCTTTTAAAGTCAATCGCAGAGCACAGGTATCTCTGTTTGTTTGAATCCCAGCCTCTATGTTAAATTTCGCTAAAGTGCAATATCATTCCAGGTGGGCATTAGTAGTGCATTAGTGGGCATTAGCAGCCTGAATACAGTCAAAACAGTTAGAACACAGCACAGCTTGCAGCCAGCCAGTCAGTGATGGAAGAAAAGAGAGAGAGAGAGAGCATTTTAGCTCGCTCAAAGATGGTGAGGTAGAGTGAGATAATGCTTCTGTCCCAAATGGCACCCTATTCCCTTTAAAGTGCAAAACATTTTACCAAGGCCCATAAGGGGTTTGCATGGGTTTGTACTTTTCGGACTATTCCATAGATTCCATAGCGCCAGGCAAGATCATTAAGTATTTGAAATAAATAAATTGTATTTGAACCCAGGTCTGAGCAGACCTAGAAGGAAGACCTTCAGCCCTTACAACAACTCTTGAGGTGGCATGGAGCAGGGTGTAGTGGGGAACGCTGTGTTTCCCTAGGCATGATATCCATCCACTGATTATAGACATGGTGGATCCAAGTCTTGTCTGACGCATAATAGCCCATGAAATGTTTATGTGTGTAGAGTGAGACTGCAAGAGACTGCAAGTCAGAGAAATAAACTGGTAACTATGACTTTCATGAAGAGTGACTGGCCTAACATGGAGAAAGGATGGATGAAGAAAGCATGGGCGGACAGACAAACAACAATAATTTACTGTTGGTTGAGGAGATACTGTATGGAGATACTATATATTGCACTACATTTGACAGAGCCCTATGGGCCCTGGTCAAAAATAGTACACTATATAGGGAATAGGCTGCCATTTGGGACACAGTCACTGTATGCTTTAATGGGATGGGAATATGAGGGTGGTAATAGTTTAGTTATCCAACTATGCAGGAGTTATATGTTTGAACTTGGCTGTGCCGTTTAAAAAGACGTGCTGAAAATCTCACACCCTATCCAGCCTTTAGGCATTTGACCAACACACAGCAAGTCTTTTTTGTCCTAATGCAAGGGTTGAGCAAGTTTCTTTTTATTCAAAGCTTCTTTCCAAATGGCTTAGGGTTACTTTGTTCACTGGAGGCAAACGAAAGACGGCAACCACTGAAAACAACCCTGGGTCTAACTGGCAAGCCTCGCTTACAATATAGCCTAGGCTTATTTGGTAAAACTATTCCTTTACTCTCAAAACAATTTATACATTTTAAAACCACAAAATCCTTATTTTTTCTTTCCTTCCGTCTTAAATGTTTTGCTTTAAAAGGTAGCCAGGCAGTCTGGCCCTTCATGGAAATAAAACACATGCAATTCTTGGAAGAAGAAGAAGAAAAAAATCAACAAGGAAACAACAGTACACCACTACGCCATGGGCTTTGTTTCGAAGAAGCCCATGGCCCCATGGCCCCATGGCCCCATGGCCCCATGGCCTGGAAGATATAAGACAACCGGCATGTTGTCTGGTAAACCTTCTCCCTTTTGGAGTACCATGTGTGTGACTTAAGGTACCAGTCTCCCATAGGACTGGTCAAAAGTAGTGCACTATATAAGGAATAGTGTGCCATTTGGGACACAGCTTAGGCTATTCAGCACAGTGAAAGATCAACACTGACAACTCTCCTATACACAGTGCTGTATCTACAAGCTGACAGTGTCTACTCAACCCTTCAAATCAAACAATCACCACTACAAATACACAATCAAATCAAACAATTTCCGCAACATTGATGCATTTAAATATACACAATCAATTATCACAACCATGATTCAATACCAATATTGTTATTTTAAGATCTTGCATTGAACAGTAAGAAATTCCCAGACTCCTCCAACCAAGATTTCTGGAAAACCAGAGAATTTTGGGAAAGTTACCAGAATTTTGCAGTCAAAGCTGGAATAACAACCAACCATGTAGCACCCAATTTGCTCCATCTCGGTTTTCCCCTCAATAAAACAGGATTAGGCTAAACGGTGCGTTACACTCAAATTGCTCCTGACACAACACATGCAGGGTTCGAAAGGGCAGACATTTTAAAAGATACCTCTTGGTAGCACACCATGCAAGTCCTTGTACAAATCCAACAATGTTTACAAAGTTAGTTATCACATTAAAGTCAAAGGAAAAGAATGTGGCAAAGTCTGCATCCCAAATGGAGCCCTATTCCCTATATTGTTAACTACTTTTGACCAGAGACCTATGGGTCCTGGTCAATAGTTGTGCACTATATAGGGAATAGGGTGCCATTTGGGACTGTTGTGTGACCTGACCACAGGGCCTAAGAGGACGTGAACAGAGATCAATGAACCATGTTCTGTCCTTAGGTCAGCTGCTCAATTAGTGGTGGCATTACCTGATAGTAGATCCCTTCCTACTTTCTATGGGAGTCTATGGCTTCCATACTATCTGTCCCTACATATTACACTACTTTTGACCAGAGCCTTGTGGGATGCACCCTATGGCAGTGGACAGCTAGTAAAGAAATACCAAAATACCTTAGGTATTCTCATCAGAGAATATGAATATAGCCTAACTTCTACTCACTGTAGATATGAAAAGTCTTTTGAAATGAAAAGTATTCCAAAATCCACAATCTGTGTTTCTAATCACGTTCAGATTCAAGCTTAGGTCAAGACCTGTATGCAACTACTAGAGAAGTACAATATGCATTCCCTACCAAGACGAATAAAGAGTCTGAAACAGAAGACCAACTAGTCCAGGAAAACCATCCTCACATAATGAGATTCTAACTCTGGAATTTACCCACCATCTGAACCATACTGACATTATGAATGAAACCACTGTATCAGAGTCGAAATCAGAAGCATTTTCAAAGGAATTTTAAATTTAAGAGGAGCAGATTTATTGATTTCCGTTAATTGGATCTTCTTCATGATCTGAGAGGGAGAGCATGATGCACATCTTAAGACTATAGGTAACAGTCCTAGTTAGGTAACACTTTACTTGAAGGGGGTATAGGCTGCATAAGGCCTTCATAACGCCAGTCATGAGTGTTCTAGGAATCATTCACAACAACCTCAATAAGACATTTATTCAACGTCATTCAATATACGTTTTCAGCTGCTCTAGTGGTGATTCAAAGAATTAAGATTGTTTTCCAAGAACAACAATGGGAAACTTCTTCAAGGAGAAGAAAGAGACAGCAACTTGAAATCCTAAACTGGGCATTTCCAACCAATTCAATTATAGAATTCAAACTAACAGTGCAGTCCCAAGAAATGGGTATAGGGTAGAGGAGGGTAGGGGGGAGGGGGTCGAGTAGGGGATAGGGAGAAAGGGTCCAAATTGTAGATATCAGAAGACCCAACAGACGTTAAGAATGTTACCAAACAGTATTAAGGAAAAAACGTTTTAAAATCGCGAGTGGCGCAGCGGTCTAGGCGTCACGTACAGACCCGGGTTCGATCCCAGGCTGTGTCGTGACCGGGTGTCCCGTAGGGCGGCGCACAATTGGCCCAGCGTCGTCCGGGTTAGGGGAGGATTTGGCCGGGGGGCTTTACTTGGCTCATCGCGCTCTAGCGACTCCTTGCGGTGGGCCGGGCACCTGTAGGCTGACTTCGGTGATCAGTTGAACAGCGTTTCCTCCGACACATTGGTGCAGCTGGCTTCCGGGTTAAAAAGTGTGGTTTGGCGGGTCATGTTTCGGAGGACGCATGACTTGATCTTTGCCTCTCCAGAGCCTGTTGAGGATTTGCAGCGATGAGACAAGATCATAATTCGATCACAATTGGATATCACGAAATTGGGGAGAAAAAGGGGGTAAATACAACAACAAAAACACACACACAAAAAAAGATTGTTAGTTGGTACGTCAACCCTAAAGAATCTGTAATAGAAAAACAAAATGTACAGCTCATTTAGCAAAAAGCACTAAAACAGAGGACAGCAGTGGTGTGTATTCATGGATGCCAACGTAAGCCAGGCTTCCCTAAAAAAAGTATTTTTCTTTCGTCACTGTGTTTCATAATTTTCCTTAAATTCGCAAGAGGCTGAATGTATCTCACAGGAGATAGCATCCGAGGGAGCAAAAAAGCGCCCCTCTGTCTCTCTACGTGTAGGCCATCTATCTGATTCTGTCTGGTCCAAACGAGTATGACATTGTTGCCGCCTTAGCATTGAGGGCAAGGGAAACCAGCGAGCATCTCGCCTCCCTTGACAAAAAAAAGTATTACAAATGTGCCAATCAGCGTTGAGCTAAACTGAGCGAGCTAAACTGTGAATGGTCCTGGCACACCAAAAAAAGGGAAGCCAGCTTGGATTTGGTGTCACTCCTATCAAATCCCATTGAGAGCATACGTCATTGACAGAAAAACTTGAATTGTTGCATCTCGTTGTGTTGTTGTCCTACGGTGGCGAGCTAGCCAGCTAGCTATAATTGTCCCTTTCCTAAATTAGCCATGGATGGAGATAGGGATTTGGACTTGTGGTTTTACTTAATTCTCCATACTGGCCAATGATCATAACGGCAATTCTGATCCAACCATTAATTCATCCATTGTTGTGCCCCTGGCCTGAGAGGACGGAAGTTCAATATGTTGTTAGATGTCGAAGGCTAATGTTAACTCGCTAACGTTGCCCATGAATGGAAGTTAGGCTAGCGAGCAAGCATTTAAGCCAGGTAGCCTAGGACAACAAAAAATGAAAGCTTGTACTGTATGACAGAGTGATAGACCGTTTCGTCAACATGAAAGAGAGGAGGATGGCATTGGCGTTTCTCTACAAGTAGGGTGAATCTACATGTTTTTCTATGTGCATGAACGCGCACGCGCACACACACACACACGCACACAGAAATCAGAACCATGGACAGCCCCATCATATTTAGATTACGTAGATTGGACTAAATTGTTTTTGGTATCTTTTAGTTAGACTAAGCAGACGTGATTTGATGATGTTGAAATATTGAAGATGAAATGGCGCTGGAATAGTGGAGGCAGCTCCCGTTTTCTTTGCGACTTGCAGTAACTCTCTGTGGTTCTAAATCAATAGTTGTTTAGTGGTCCGAAAATGTCGGAAACATTAACTTCTTGACCATGCTGAAGGACAGTTAGTCTGCTGCTGTTCATGCAATATGCTTTTTGGATTGCACTGGACAGATAAAACAAAAGGTGTAGTTGAATTTATTATGCCACTGTGTCTTCTTATTGTCTCTGCCTTTAGGCCTGTATATCACGGTCAAAAGACATATGAATTAACAGGATTTATAGAGCAAACAATTCAGTTATCACAACACATAGGTTGTAATATGGATTATTGGGGGGGGATTAAGACTATTGCCTCTATACAGTGCATTCGGAAAGTATTCAGAGCCCTTGACTTTTTCCACATTTTG
This sequence comes from Coregonus clupeaformis, assembly GCF_020615455.1. Lineage (NCBI taxonomy): Eukaryota > Metazoa > Chordata > Actinopteri > Salmoniformes > Salmonidae > Coregonus > Coregonus clupeaformis. The sequence goes on along the minus strand of NC_059199.1, from coordinate 51,701,012 downwards.
TTATGTTACAGCCTTATTCTAAAATGGATTAAATGAATATACATATATATATTTTTTATGTCTCCTCAATCTACACACAATACCCCATAATGACAAAGCAAAAACAGGTTTTTAGACATTTTTGCAAATGTATTAAAAATTAAAAACTGAAATATCACATTTACATACAGTACCAGTCAAAAGTTTGGACACACCTACTCATTCAAGGGTTTTTCTTTATTTTTACTATTTTCTACTTTGTAGAATAATAGTGAAGACCATCAAAACTATGATATAACACATATGGAATCATGTAGTAACCAAAAAAGTGTTAAACAAATCTAAATATATTTTATATTTGAGACTCTTCAAATAGCCACCCTTTGCCTTGATGACAGCTTTGCACACTCTTGGAATTCTCTCAACCAGCTTCACCTGGAATGCTTTTCAACAGTCTTGAAGGAGTTCCCACATATGCTGAGCCCTTGTTGGCAGCTTTTCCTTCACTCTGCCGTCTGACTCAATTGGGTTGAGGTCGGGGGATTGTGGAGGCCAGATCATCTGATGCAGCACTCCATCACTCTCCTTCTTGGTCAAATAGCCCTTACACAGCCTGGAGGTGTGTTGGGTCATTGTCCTGTTGAAAAACAAATGATAGTCCCACTAAGCCCAAACCAGATGGGATGGCTTATCGCTGCAGAACGCTGTGGTAGCCATGCTGGTTAAGTGTGCCTTAAATTCTAAATAAATCACAGACAGTGTCACCAGCAAAGCACCCCCACACCATAACACCTCCTCCTCCATGCTTTACGGTTGGAACTACACATGCGAAGATCGTCCGTTCACCCACACTGCATCTCACAAAGACACAGCGGTTGGAAACAAAAATCTCCAATTTGGACTCCAGACCAGAGGACAAATTTCCACCGGTCTAATGTCCATTGCTCATGTTTCTTGGCCCAAGCAGGTCTCTTCTTATTATTGGTGTCCTTTAGTAGTGGTTTCTTTGCAGCAATTCGACCATGAAGGCCTGACTCACACAGTCCCCTCTGAACAGTTGATGTTGAGATGTGTCTGTTACTTGAACTCTGTGAAGCATTTATTTGGGCTGCAATTTCTGAGGCTGGTAACTCTAATGAACTTATCCTCTTACTTAAACTCTGGGTTTTCCATTCTTGGGGCGGTCCTCATGAGAGCCAGTTTAATCATAGCGCTTGATGGTGTTTGCGACTGCACTTAAATTTTCCGTATGGGGTGACCTTCATGTCTTAAAGTAATGATGGACTGTCGTTTCTCTTTGCTTATTTGAGCTGTTCTTGCCATAATATGGACTTGGTCTTTTACCAAATAGGGCTGTCTTCTGTGTACCCCCCCCTTTACAGTGAGGGAAAAAAGTATTTGATCCCCTGCTGATTTTGTACGTTTGCCCACTGACAAAGACATGATCAGTCTATAATTTTAATGGTAGGCTTATTTGAACAGTGAGAGACAGAATAACAACAAAAAAAAGGACCTTAATGTGCCTCTACTTGAGCCACTCCTTTGTTGCCTTGACCGTGTGATTTGGGTCATTGTCATGCTGGAATACCCATCCACTACCCATTTTCCATGCCCTGGCTGAGGGAAGGAGGTTCTCACCCAAGATTTGACGGTACATGGCCCCATCCATCGTCCCTTTGATGCGGTGAAGTTGTCCTGACCCCTTAGCAGAAAAACACCCCCAAAGCATAATGTTTCCAACTCCATGTTTGATGGTGGGGATGGTGTTCTTGGGGTCATAGGCAGCATTCCTCCTCCTCCAAACACGGCGAGTTGAGTTGATACCAAAGAGCTCGATTTTGGTCTCATCTGACCACAACACTTTCACCCAGTTCTCCCCTGAATCATTCAGATGTTCATTGGCAAACTTCAGACGGGCCTGTATATGTGCTTTCTTGAGCAGGGGGACCTTGCGGGCGCTGCAGGATTTCAGTCCTTCACGGCGTAGTGTGTTACCAATTGTTTTCTTGGTGACTATGGTCCCAGCTGCCTTGAGATCATTGACAAGATCCTCCCGTGTAGTTCTGAGCTGATTCCACACCGTTCTCATGATCGTTGAAACTCCACGAGGTGAGATCTTGCATGGAGCCCCAGGCCGAGGGAGATTGACAGGTCTTTTGTTTCTTTCATTTGCGAATAATCGCACCAACTGTTGTCAACTTCTCACCAAGCTGCTTGGCGATGGTCTTGTAGCCCATTCCAGCCTTGTGTAGGTCTACAATCTTGTCCCTGACATCCTTGGAGAGCTCTTTGGTCTTGGCCATGGTGGAGAGTTTGGAATCTGATTGATTGATTGCTTCTGTGGACAGGTGTCTTTTATACAGGTAACAAACTGAGATTAGGAGCACTCCCTTTAAGAGTGTGCTCCTAATCTCAGCTCGTTACCTGTATAAAAGACACCTGAGAGCCAGAAATCTTTCTGATTGAGAGGGGGTCAAATACTTATTTCCCTCATTAAAATGCAAATCAATTTATAACATTTTTGACATGCGTTTTTCTGGATTTTTTTGTTGTTATTCTGTCTCTCACTGTTCAAATAAACCTACCATTAAAATTATAGACTGATAATTTCTTTGTCAGTGGGCAAACGTACAAAATCAGCAGCGGATCAAATACTTTTTTCCCTCACTGTAGGTGCCTTTTGGATAACGCCAAGTGGCCCGTCATGTGCCTTTTACTAAGGAGTGGCTTCCGTCTGAGCACTCTACCGTAAAGGCCTGATTGGTGGAGTGCTGCAGAGATGGTTGTCCTTCTGGAAGGTACTCTCATCTCCACAGAGGAACTTTAGAGCTCTGTCAGAGTGACCATCGGGTACTTGGTCACCTCCCTGACTAAGGCCCTTCTCCCCCGATTACTCAGTTTGGCCAGGCGGCCAGCTCTAGGAATAGTCTTGGTGGTTACAAACGTCTTCCATTTAAGAATGATGGAGGCCACTGTGTTCTTGAGGACCTTCAATGCTGCAGCATTTTTTTCGTACCCTTCCCCAGATCTGTGCCTCGACAAAATCCTGTCTCTGAGCTCTAGGGACAACTCCTTCGACCTTATGGCTTGGTTTTTGCTCTGACATGCACTGTCAACCGTGGGACCTTATATAGACAGGTGTGTGCCTTTCCAAATCATTTCCAATCAATTGAATTTACCACAGGTGGACTCCAATCAAGTTGTAGAAACATCTCAAGGATGATCAATGGAAACAGGATGCACCTGAGCTCAATTTCGAGTCTCATAGCAAAGGGTCTGAATACTTATGTAAATAAGGTACTTCTGTTTTTGTTTTTTTATACATTTGCAAAAAAATTCTAAAACCTGTTTTTGCTTTGTCATTATGGGGTATTGTGTGTAGATTGATGAGGAAAAAAATGAATTTAATCAATTTTAGAAGGCTGTAATGTAACAAAATGTGTAAAAAGTAAATGGGTCTGAATACTTTCCGAATGCACTTTATGTATTGTAGGCAGACCTACATTATTTTAGCCATGCTTTGGAGGTGTGTGAAACCCCCTCCATGATGTAGGCTACAAGTGTCCATGCCCATCATGAAACGAGAGATGAGAACCTCAGTGAATACCGGTAAAACTCGTATTTAGAAGTTATTTCCCTGTAACAATTGCTTGTTTCATATTTCATATATACCCAAATCCCTCCATAGGTTACCCTTAACCTAGGCCTACTATAATGAAGGCTGGTTCAACAGACACCCCTCCGAACCTATAGCGCTACCACCAGTGCTTAGATTTACCATTGTGTTAGATTTGTTAATCAATTACAAATTACATGACCCTCCCCTGGACTAAATGAAAAAACACTAAACCCTCCCCCATTTTCCTCCGGACAACAACTTTGTACATTTCGACCACTCCCTTATCAGAAGTTATCCTGCAAGTCCACTGATAGTACAGGCCAACTGAGGACATTCAAAAGGCTGCTTTCATGCCGTGTCAAACTAACAAACTCGAAGTTTCAATAGCCTGAATACTGAACCCTTGCAGATCAGAAAGGATTGGACATTTACGTATTCCAGTGGCTATCAAGCATCCACTGTAGGCGTGCTTTGGTGCTTTCAATAGTTCGCAAATTGACTTCAATTTCCCCACGGCATCGCTGTGAAGGCTGTCGTTTGACCTGAAATAGCCCCAGCCAGAACGGCAGAATCCATGATAGCGGAGAATTCTGATACATGTCCCGAAATTCTATCTACGGCATCTCTGGAAGGCCAATTTAATTCAGAGGCACGTTGATACGTGGTTGCAGAACATGTTTATCAGATCCATGTGTCATAATATTGTAACCATTCGATCAAAATAGTGTTACATTGTAACTACCCACAGTGGTAATAGAGGTTTAAATCATAATTCGCTTTCCAAAACGAAAGAAAAACGCATTTACAGCACGTTGTAGTCCATTTAGGCTAAGAATGTGTAATGGTGCAACGTTATTAATTAATATGCCATTTAGCAGACGCTTTCATCCAAAGCCTTACAGTCATGCGTGCATACATTTTTACGTATGGGTGGTCCCGGGGATCGAACCCACTACCCTGGCGTTACAAGCACCATGCTCTACCAATTGAGCTACAAAGCTACAAAGGACTACCCATACGGGTTATAGCCCAAAATAATTATAAAGTTACAGTGGCAATATATTGGCTACTTCCAAACATGACTGATATGCCTTCAATAGGCTATTAGGTGACCTGCACGGTGCACAATCAAAACCCTACGTATCAGCCATGACAGAAGCCACGTTATTAGCTCTACGATGAGAGCAACCATCTATTTCCTACTTACCCTTGCATAACTTTCCCTCGCCCCTTTAACTTCTCAAGACTTCCCGTGTTGTGCCATTGGCCTAGGGTTAAATTACGTATTTATTTTCCATATAAAAGGTCTGTGCCTTATATAGGTCAGTGTCTCCAATGACAAATAGCCTACTGTTAGGCTACTTCATGCATAACTGATTTATATTATTAATATGATTCAAGAACGAATGACTCATAAATATTGGATATTATTTTGAACATTTGAAGTTCAGCATTGGTTGTGATTGGCAACATATTTCTTATTTCTATTTCTCGTGTGTTTTTGTTATACCTTATGTTATTTTTAGTACTACATTCATGTTGATTACTGCATTGTTGGGTTAGAGCTTGTAAGAAAGGCATTTCACTTGTACATTAAAACTTGAAACTTGTAATATTTTCTCTTACAAGACAGTTTTAATAGCACAATAATAAGGCCTATTAACGTACACAAAACCATTCTTAAGCCATTCTTAATTATTCATTCTGCATCTATCAAATTGTCAGGCGACAATAGGCTATTGTATTTTGCCAACTTAGACAATAGCCTGCGTGACAAAGTTGTGTTAATATTTGGGGCAGGCTATCCAGATGTTCTGAACAGCGCATTTGAATTAAAAAGCGCCCCAGTCTGTGTGTGTCTAAAGACAGACGGTCAACAAACAATAATCCATATAACATTATAAATACTTGTTGATTGGCTAATGGCATGCAGTAGTTGTAATTCTGATGCAAACTGTAGCCTACACAGACGATATTCGAAACGCACACCTAGATTAATCTGCCGATTCTGCCCCAAAATGATTTCACATCCGCACACATTATAAAACCTTGGTATCAGACCGCCATTAGCCTGAATAACAAACATCAACTCAAGAGAGCTTATAGAAAATCAACAATAGTCAGGCAAAATGAGTGTTTCTTATCGACAAACGAATGAACAGTCTAGCGACTTCTTGAATGTCTACAAACCGACGTACATTTTTTGACAGCATTTTTTCCCTGCACTGGAATATTGACGTTTCAAAGAAGAACACAACAATGGGGCAACATACGAAACACGCAGCAAAGAATAACACAAAAATGGGGCAACATACCACATACGCAGGTCGGCACACAGAAATGCTATTATCCGACACTCCGCGGGTGTATTCCTCTCTAACAGAGTGTGTGCGACTGTAGTCGGTGTTCGTTGTACCTGCGAGCGGGACGAGCGGGGTGGAACGGATGCAACGCGTGCCCTGGAATGACCCGACAAAGCCGAGTATGCGAGAAAGTCTGGGTTGACGAACTTCAACATGGACCCGGGAAAACGTATTGTAGCCTACTGACAACTGCAGCGCTCAGATTGATCGCTATGGCGAATCAGAGAGCTGTTGTTTGAAGCGGTCAGCCAGGAAAAAAAACAAGCATCACCTAGTGGCTGAAGGTGCCATTTAAGATGAGGGAGGACGATTTTTTTTAATGAGCATGGCCTTATTTATATTACAGCATAGTGGATGACTGTCATTCATATTCCATTCACCCAGCTCAATGTAACATCGATAGGTTTAGTCTACTACTTGAATTTGCCCTATACCTATCATGAGGTTGCTATAACCTAGCCTTTGAATTAAAGTTTACAACGTAGGTGCACACAGGTCGAAATAGAAAATTGACACAGTGACACATTCATTACCACCTTGCACACTCTTCCCTGCATCTATCTGATCTAGGGCGTAATCATTACATTTGCAAACGAGTGTTTCTATTGGACAAATTCTTGTATGTTTATCCCCGTTTCGTTCCGTTTGCTTCCGTTTAAGAAACGTTTTTCGACAGAATCCGCGGAATGAATACACCCCTGATCACACGTACACACAGTTCATTTTCATAGCAGCCACATTGTGTTCCTTCTCGCGTCTACGCACTATACTCCTCTCACCTTTTCCCTTTACTTGTGGACTTCAATGCACAACACATCAGCTGTATGTGACCAGGTGAAAAAACCTTTCCAAGCCAAACCATATCATAACTGCTACACACAGCCTACATCATTGTCACAATATTAGCTAAAGTAATGTCATAGTCAATATAGCTAATACAGCTAATGGCATTAGTAAACCCGCTACAATCATGCATTACAGTGTACAGTCAGTACATTAAGCAGTTACACCAGCGGCCCCAGTGGCAATAAATTAGTAAAACCACAAGCTTACCTTGACTTGGAAGAGTTCCAGTGTTGTGTTGTATAGTCATAGCCAGCTAGCTAACATAGTATCCCTCTGTTTGAGATGGGTGTTTGAGTAGGCTAAACTAGCTAGCTGCATTTGCTAGCTAAGTAAATGAAAGGGAAAGTGAAAACAAATGAGGAAATCTCTCTATCTCTCTCTTGCTTCTTCACTTTTGAAGAAATGTATTTGTTCAAAGCTGTTCAACTATTGTCTTTCTTTCTCTTTGAGTCAACTACTCACCACAGCTTATGCACTGCAGTGCTAGCTAGCTGTAGCTTATGCTTTCAGTACTAGATTCATTCTCTGATCCTTTGATTGGGTGGACAACATGTCAGTTCATGCTGCAAGAGCTCTGATAGGTTGGAGGACGTCCTCCTGAAGTTGTCATAATTACTGTGTAAGTCTATGGAAGGGGGTGAGAACCATGAGCCTCCTAGGTTTTGTATTGAAGTCAATGTACCCAGAGGAGGACGGAAGCTAGCTGTCCTCCAGCTACACCATGGTGCTACCCTACAGAGTGCTGTTGAGGCTACTGTAGACCTTTATTGCAAAACAGTGTGTTTTAATCAATTATTTGGTGACGTGAATATATTTAGTATAGTTTTATCTAAAAAGGATAACGTTTTAAATGTTTCACTATTTTAATTTTTTATGAAAATTCACTGAGGATAGTCCTCCCCTTCGTCCTCTGAGGAGCCTCCACTGGCATCACCCCTAGTTTACATCTGTCTTCTGACAGATGTGTACCCTGAGTTGAAAACATGCATATTCATACAGTTATAACTTTAACAATATTGAATTCACTTACTCCCAAAATAATATTGTGTGTCTGTGTCTGACTGTGTGTTTGTTTTGTGTGTGTGTGTGTGTGTTTTAATTTCATAGCATCAATATGCTCCTGTCCTCAAACTGCACCTACATGGCTAGACCACTGAATATACAGTAGTAGGTTTACTGTAATGACAATTGACCCAATGTATCTATCTTGGACCTTGACCTGGTTGGAAGAATCAGTTAACATTTGTGTGGACGTGTGTCTGTGTGCGTATGCATGTGTGCGTGTGTTTTAATCTCATAGCATCAATATGCTCCTCTCTTCAAACTGTAGGCTACTATGTACATGGCTAGACCACTGAATAAACAGTAGTAGGTTTACTTGTAATGACATTGACCCAATTTCTCTCTCTTGGACCTTGACCTGGTTGGAAGAATCAGTGAACCTTTACATTTAGTATGCCCCCCAACTGTGAGGGGAATTCAAGGCAGAATATACCATGGACTGTGTCCCAAGTGGCACCCTATTCCATATATAGTGCACTACTAATGACCAGAACCCTGGTCAAAAGTAGTGCACTGCATAGGGAATAGGATGCCATTTGGGATGGGCCCATGGTGATATGAAGCAGCAATTGCAGAAAATCATGGCTACTTTACCAACATAAACAACTTAGACTCAGCTGCCATCTCCAAGTTAAATCAATTTTCCCTTTTTGGCTTCATATAATGTGTTGCAACAGCACTAAACACCCTCTAACTATTCATAGTAGGGGGTGTATTTCAAACATAACACAATACTGGGTTTAGTCTATGACAAAGTTATATCTACTTTATTACCACAAGTGTAGGCTTTGCTAAAAGTTATATATATTATCAACCAATCACATTAGGCTTAGGCTGTAATAAAAGTGGTATCTACAGTAATCTATCTGGTTTAGTGCTAGATAGTGGCTGTCTTTTTTTGCTGTCCGATATGTCCCAACCTTGCCATGGTGTGCTGTAGTGCATCCTGCGATACCAATCAATTCTGGTAAAGTATCTGTGACACAGTACTGTCTGTCAGGCAGGCAGGCAGGCAGGCAGTAGTTCAGACACCAGTCAATGGGGTTATAAACTGAAACAGGTGCCCCTCCATTAATGATATAGTCTGTGTTAACATGTTGCAGGGATGTCCGGTTGTTGGTCGTTTTTGGTGCCGTTCTAACTGCCATAACGGTCTGAGGATGTTTTGGACACTTGTGTAAAATGTACACTGGGTGTACAACACCTGCTCTTTCCATGACATAGAGTGACCAGGTGAATCCAGGTGAAAGCTATGATCCCTTATTGATGTCACTTGTTAAATTTAACCGTGTGTGAGGTGTATACTTTTGTTTCAGACTACCAAGAATCACTCTGTGTGACCCTGATTTAGCCCACTGCAGTAAAAGGTTAAACCATCACTCAAAGAGTAGCAAATTACATTGACCCTGCTTAGCATTTGTCCATAAATCTTGCTGCTCTCAGTGGCGTATATGTTTTGAATTGCTTACTGTATAGACCACTTTATTCCATGCTGTTATGTAAAGTGCTACCATTTACTCACTCACTATCTCACTTATAAAAAAGCCTACTGTACAGCTACCCCGGTTAGTACCTTCTCTAAGCATGCAGCTCTTGCCTTGCTGTGGCTGTGCAGGACCTGAGCCAAGCACTAGGGAATAGAGTAGTCTGCTCTCTCTCTATCTCTCTCTGCTGTGTTATGCATCAGTGACTTTGAGCATCAAAGATTCATTTCCTTGAACAGCATCTACAGTCCTGTATGGGCTGACCGTTAATGTGCCTGAACTGAATGAACTTCCTAAACCCCTCCTTCCAGTAACTTCCAGTAACTTCAATATAGAGATGGAGGGAGAGTAAATTAAGTGAAGTTTTATGGTGCATTGGAGAGGGCCCCCAACCAATCCCAAAGTTGTTTTGTTTTGGCCTGAGGATAAGCATTCAGACTCTCTTGAACTTCCTATAATGACATCCTTCAGTATTGGATACATTCTTAGTCGACAGAAATAGTAACATTTAATTGTATTCATTTTATTTAACCTTTATTTAACCAGAAAATACCATTGAGGTTAGAAACCTCCTTTCTCATATCCCACTTCTTTGCATACTGCTAAAATATAGTAAATGGTGCTATAGAACCACAAAGCACCCTTATTTTTTCAAATACTTTTTTTAATGCATTTATTTTTAGCCTACCTGAGTGTCAGATGAGTGGGATTTGTACATTTGAAATGTTTCTATTGGTTCAATTGCGCCAGGCAAGCTCAATCAAGCCGAGCTAATGTATTTACAATTATTTCAAATAGTATTTGAACCCAGGTCTGGGACACAGACAAGTGGGAGGATACAGCAGCAGAGAGAGAGAGGGAGGATCAGACTAGAGGAGGCACCAGGGAGAGAGCAGCGGGCTATAGAACCACAAAGCACCCAAACCACAGGTCAAACCACATAACTACTCACATCCGCACAGAGAAAAAAGCCATTGGCCAACAACTGCATGCGTCTAGTCTGTCTGTCTGTCTGGCTGTCTGTCTGTCTCAAGGTGGATATTGCAGTCAGTAGCCTTTACCAATACATTTAATGACCAAATGACAGCTGTTGATATAATTTAGTATGTTAATAATGTATTTTCTTTTTGACTTTTTTTTTTAGGGGGTAGATCAGCTATAATATTGCAGATAGATTGTGGCTTCCATCATGTAATTGTCTGCATCATTTCCAATCCCACATATATATATTTTTAGTAAATATATATATATATATATATATATATATATATATATATATATATATATATATATATATATAGTGAGGGAAAAAAGTATTTGATCCCCTGCTGATTTTGTACGTTTGCCCACTGACAAAGAAATGATCAGTCTATAATTTTAATGGTAGGTTTATTTGAACAGTGAGAGACAGAATAACAACAAACAAATCCTGAAAAACGCATGTCAAAAATGTTATAAATTGATTAGCATTTTAATGAGGGAAATAAGTATTTGACCCCCTCTCAATCAGAAAGATTTCTGGCTCCCAGGTGTCTTTTATACAGGTAACGAGCCGAGATTAGGAGCACACTCTTAAAGGGAGTGCTCCTAATCTCAGTTTGTTACCTGTATAAAATACACCTGTCCACAGAAGCAATCAGTCAATCAGATTCCAAACTCTCTACCATGGCCAAGACCAAAGAGCTCTAAAAGGATGTCAGGGACAAGATTGTAGACCTACACAAGGCTGGAATGGGCTACAAGAACATCGCCAAGCAGCTTGGTGAGAAGGTGACAACAGTTGGTGCGATTATTCGCAAATGGAAGAAACACAAAATAAATGTCAATCTCCCTCGGCCTGGGGCTCCATGCAAGATCTCACCTCGTGGAGTTGCAATGATCATGAGAACGGTGAGGAATCAGCCCAGAACTACACGGGAGGATCTTGTCAATGATCTCAAGGCAGCTGGGACCATAGTCACCAAGAAAACAATTGGTAACACACTACGCCGTGAAGGACTGAAATCCTGCAGCACCCGCAAGGTCCCCCTGCTCAAGAAAGCACATATACAGGCCCGTCTGAAGTTTGCCAATGAACATCTGAATGATTCAGAGGAGAACTGGGTGAAAGTGTTGAGGTCAGATGAGACCAAAATCGAGCTCTTTGGCATCAACTCAACTCGACGTGTTTGGAGGAGGAGGAATGCTGCCTATGACCCCAAGAACACCATCCCCACCGTCAAACATGGAGGTGGAAACATTATTCTTTGGGGGTGTTTTCTGCTAAGGGGACAGGACAACTTCACCGCATCAAAGGGACGATGGACGGGGCCATGTACCGTCAAATCTTGGGTGAGAATCTCCTTCCCTCAGCCAGGGCATTGGAAATGGGTCGTGGATGAGTATTCCAGCATGACAATGACCCAAAACACATGGCCAAGGCAACAAAGGAGTGGCTCAAGAAGAAGCACATTAAGGTCCTGGAATGGCCTAGCCAGTCTCCAGACCTTAATCCCATAGAAAATCTGTGGAGGGAGCTGAAGGTTCGAGTTGCCAAACATCAGCCTCGAAACCTTAATGACTTGGAGAAGATCTGCAAAGAGGAGTGGGACAAAATCCCTCCTGAGATGTGTGTAAACCTGGTGGCCAACTACAAGAAACGTCTGACCTCTGTGATTGCCAACAAGGGTTTTGCCACCAAGTACTAAGTCATGTTTTGCAGAGGGGTCAAATACTTATTTCCCTCATTAAAATGTAAATCAATTCATAACATTTTTGAGATGCGTTTTTTTGGATTTTTTTTTTGTTATTCTGTCTCTCACTGTTCAAATAAACCTACCATAAAAATTTGACTGATCATGTCTTTGTCAGTGGACAAACGTACAAAATCAGCAGGGGATCAAATACTTTTTCCCTCACTGTATATATATATATATATATATATATATATATATTTTTTTTACTTTATTATTTTAACTAACCCTACCACCCCTCCGCTAATTGGAGTAAGCTAATGGACAACAACACTTAGGCTTCTACTTCCAGCTTATACATACTATATACATTTTACGGACACATTATATTTTACAATAGTTATCTTTATTTGTTTTCAGTTCCACCCTTCAGCTCCACTCAACCCCTCCCATCTATCGCTGAACACCATCCAGTTTTGATTTCTATTTGCCATTTGTTTTTCAACTGTGCTGTGATGTTTCACAAAAGTTCTGAACCTTTCTATTCTCATAGTTTCTAAAGATTGTAAATTAAAGATTAACATTTTTGCTAAGAGTATTATATTATTGATCGATTGAATATTACTTTTCAAAACAACCAGCAATGCTATTTGTAGAGTTAGCTCCAGGTAAATGTTGCAATTCTTCAGCCATTCCTGATCAGTACCAAAACAAATGATCTAATGATTCTGTCTATTGGTAGCAAAATCTGCAGAGCTGGGATGGTTGTATCCCCCATATATTTAACATTCTATTGGTCGCAAGAATTTTGTATAATCATTAAAATTTTAAAACTCAAAGTTTTGAATCCGGCGTCGTTTTATGTATCCGTTCATAAACCATGTGTCATGGAATCGGTTAATAATGTCTTTATACTGTATGTCTCTACATGGCTTACTACTACCATGATGACTTACCTTTTTATTAATTAAATATGTTCCAGCTCATATTTTTTTGTAACCAAGTCAGAGTGGTAGAGAGGTCTAGGTTTCCCACTTTTTGTTATTTTGAACTAAAAACATTTGTGAATAATCTTGAAATGGTGACAGGGGATTCAACTCCTGTACTGTATTGGCCCTGGTCAAAAGTACCCTATGGGCCCTGGTCAAAAGTACCCCATGGGCCCTGGTCAAAAGTACCCCATGGGCCCTGGTCAAAAGTACCCGATGGACTCCAGTCAAAAGTACCCCATGGGCCCTGGTCAAAAGTACCCCATTGACCCTGGTCAAAAGTACCCCATCGACCCTGGTCAAAAGTACCCCATGGGTTGGGCCTCCTGAGTGACGCAGCGGTCTGACGCTTGAGGTATCACTACAGACCCGGGTTCGATCCCAGGATGTCCATAGAATGCCCAGATCCATGCAGTAATCAAACTATTTATCAGGCGTGACAGAGTGCTGTGAACTGATTAACCTCCTTCATTTATCCAGGTGAATGGGATTCTTGATCTGGATGGTCCAGAGTATTGTTCATAGAAATGCAATGACTAGAATGGGAAACATTACTAGGATGTCCCGCTTTTTCTTGCTGGCATGTGTCCACTCAAAATGAAAACCGGTCCACACATCACAACATTTACTTTAAAGATGGGCTACTTTCCAATGTCCAAACATTGCTTTATTCTGTGGTATGCTAGTGTGGATATTGGAACAGAGCCGGAATGCTGTTCTGGTCCTTCTATTTCTATGGTGTTGTTGTCTGCCTGAGAAGGAAGAGGCATGGAGGGATACAGGAGGTAATCAGTCCAGGGTCTAAGAGCTTGTTAATTAAACTCAGACCCCAGACCTTCTGTTACTCCCTCATTGTTCTATTGTTTCCCCTCTGTCTGATTTAGATCCATACCAGGATCTCTGGGACACATGGTGTCCTACTCTTGTGAGTTGATCCAACTGTAATGTATGAGTTCCGGCCCTGTCCTTGTCAAACGCAAACCCTCGGCATCAACAGCACTTTGTTCTCCCGAAGCTAGAGTGCTGGCAAATACCTTGCCAAAACCATGGTCTTGGTTGGCCAAGGGTGACACTACTTCAGATCTGCTACACTAGCACAATTCATGAAAGTCATTCACTCCATTTTGCCTTTCTACTTGTTGTCAGTACGGCTGATTCCAGGACTAACTTTACTTCATAGTCTTCTTGGATGTCCTAGTCTGGCATCTCCATCTCAATGTTTTATTGCCCATCAAGACAAGTACTAAATGTGAAATTCACAAGTAGCAGAAGTTGAGTCCCTCATCACACACCAAGCATCTACGAGTCTGTCTGTGTGTGTGTGTGTGTGTGTGTGCAGATTTCAGTCAAAGTGCCATGCAGCAATGTGAAATACAAATAGGCTAATGTGCTGGGGGAGGCGACCTTGTGAACCCAGCCTCTGCCTGATCCACAGTCCCCCTATAAATAAAGGATCAGTGCTGCAGCTGCAGAGTACACACACACACACACACACACACACACACACACACACACACACACACACACACACACACACACACACACACACACACACACACACACACACACACACACACACTGAGTGCCCTCTCCCTCTGGTGACCACAACGTTGCTCTGGGAGCTGTCGCCCGGCGTTAAAATCAACATGGAGGCTTCCAGACCAATTCACACACACACGTGGCATACACACGCACACACACACAATTAAGGAGGCATTTTACAGTTCACTGTAAAGGTGAACGTAGATTAACTTGGGTGACCCTATAGGTAAATGGCATCATTACCATATATAATACAATGTTTGCACTTCACTTAAAAATACTGGTGCTCACATTACCATGCCACATTACCAGGAGTATATAATGTCTACTACACTGTAATTACAGTGTAAGTGCCTATGTATCTAGTATATAAATACATTGTGTTATGCAATATTGGAGTACTGTAGTTTCGATGTGATTTAAGACTATAGGCACAGGACACACCCAGTCTTTAGGGCCAAGAGAGCTTTGTTTTCAGCCCAGGCCAAAGCCTCTACACACACGCGCGCGCACACGCACACACACACATTCCAAGTGTTGTTCTAATAATAATATGCCATTTAGCAGACGCTTTTATCCAATGCGACTTACAGTCATGCGTGCATAATTTTTTTTTTGTGTATGGGTGGTCCCGGGGATCGAACCCTCTACCTTGGCGTTACAAGTGCCGTGCTCTACCAGCTGAGCTACAGAGGACCACAGTGTGAAGGAACACATTACACACAGGGCTGTCCGGCTGAAAATGGAGGCCCAGTTCCAGTTTTGCTCTGGACATCAAAGCCCTTCTCTTTCTCCACTCCAAGACCAAAATCACAATAGCTGGCCGGAGAATTTAAACACACAAACAGTAAATTCAGCATTTCACACCGACTACACTGTCACTAAGGACCCAGGAAGGAATCCTGGCTTCGACCACCATGTTCAAGAAGTGATTCATAGGATGCTGCTGGTGGTCATGTGTGCGTGTGCATTTGCGTGCATCCGTCCGTCTGTCCGTCCGTCCGTTCGTTCGTCCGTGTATGTGTGTGTTAGTGTGTGTGTGTTTGTGTCTGTGTGTGATGCTAGCATTTGCACCATGTGCTGACAATGGTGAGAGGTAAGAGGGGCACTTTATAGCAGAGTTCTATGGCAATGTCTTGTCCTCCGTCCCACAGGCATGTTGATAAGCTTCTATTGAGGATGTGGAGGCGGTTGCGAAACATTTGGTCCTGAATGATTACTGGTAGTTTAACTGTCTTATTTAATTGGTAGGACACTTTCCAGTGCTTGAAATCCAGCCAAATTATATAAAATGAAACCATCTACTGCCATCTTTAGATGATATAAAGGTACTATGTCTTCAGTACAACTTGCCTGTGGAATATATTCATAAATATTTGATATAATGCTAGAAAATAAATTTCTGATATTAATTGCTAGCACTGGGAAATCTGGAACTGAATACTAAATATCTATGTCAAGATCTAGAGTTCCTAATGGGCCACTGCTAACCATTACATAACTTGACCTAATTGATGTCTTGAATGAAGTCTAATCCTTCCAGAACTTGACTTGGAGCTACAGTAGCAGCTGAACTAACATTGTATTGCCTGCTTTCCTGCATGCCATTACACCATTTACATAACCTGTACCGTCCACGTTGACTATATTAGTCTCATTTCATGGATACACCATTTCATCACTAGAGGGAGTGCTGGTATTTCATATGGATCCATCTTCATCACACTATATCCTTCCAACATATGATGACCATGATGATTCCATAATAACGCTATAAGTACCGTTTACAGGGACTGTCTGTCTGGTATTATCGGTTCTGTGTTATTGTTCTTCACTCTGCCCTGAGTTTGACCTCAATAGTCCCGTCCAGCTGTGTGTGTGTGTGTGTGTGTGTGTGTGTTTGTGTGTGTGTGTGTGTGTGTGTGTGTGTGTGTGTGTTTGTGTGTGTGTGTGTGTGTGTGTACTCACAGATGGATTGAACTGTCTCAGGAAGCCTCATGAACATAAATTCACCACTGTCTGCTGTCACAGATAAGAAATCATAGACCTACAGTACACACACACACACACCACACACACACACACACACACACACACATACACACACACTATGGTTGCTGAACATTCAAAGTCATCCATCTTCAATGAGAGGTGTTGTTCTCAGCAAAAAGCTTTAGAAAAATATCATCAACTACAGACAGTGTCAGATATGGCGGAAAAACAACCCTCCCATAGGGTCCATTGGAAAATATAGAAAACATTCCTGATTTTGTATATATATATATCTTTTTTTATCTTTTTTTAAATTATTTTTTTTACCCCTTTTTCTCCCCAATTTCGTGGTATCCAAATGGTAGTTACAGTCTTGTCCCGCCACAGGAGTCTCTAGTGCGCGATGGGACAAGAACATCCCTGCCGGCCAAACCCTCCCCTAACCTGGACGACGCTGGACCAATTGTGCGCCGCCCCATGGGTCTCCCGGTCGCGGCCGGCTGCGACAGAGCCTGGACTCGAACCAGGATTTCTAGTGGCACATATAGAAAACATTCCTAAATGAATGATGGATGGCTGTGTATGTCTGGACGATGAGACTGAAAGATAAATGCTACCTGTTTGAAGGGAATATTCCCAGTCAGTGCCTTTAGCTTTTCTGATGAATTCTTCATTTTTTATTTTTTATTGGCGTCCCAGTCTCATGGATGCTTCAGTCGGCGGGTAAGACGTCTGTGTGTGTGTGTGTGTGCATATACTGCATTCGTTGAGGATATACGTACAGTAGGTCCTAGGATCTTCACCTGACCAACTCTCTACAAGACATAGACCCAGTAGGTCTTTCTGCTGACTCCTTACCTCACCATACTGTACAGTAACCATGTGTCCATGTTTTATTTTCATTTTCTTCACAGAGAGAAACCAGCCAGCTCCTATTAACAGCTCACCATTTGACAGCGCTGCCATCCGTCCATCTATCGACTGAGGCCTAAAGTGGGGAAGATAACTTTGGTGTGGTTCCCGGGTGGGGTAAGTCTGCTGTAGGATAAATATTCTGTCCCGTCATGCTGCACCGTTCCAATCACCAACATAATTACAAGAAGTATATTTGGCGGGAGAAGATTTCCCTCAGACAGCAGTGGTTTAGATGTCCTCTAGTGCAGGTTTCCCCACATGTTGTAAATATGAGTTTGAACACTTACCTGTCACTGTCAGCTCATCCGTTTTAAACTGTTAAACCCCTCTGCCTTTTTTTTTTTACCATAGCATATACAGTATTTACAAGATCACATCTTTTTACCCCCTCTCAGAGTGTGAAGTCAGCAAGCTAGCTCTAATGCCCTTCATATTTCAGCTTGATGGGCATCTATGGCACACACACACAGCAACAGAACCCTCCCCTTCACAACCTTTTCCTTTTTCAGACACAGCAACGATGCTGAGGGGATTTACCACCTAGGGAGATGCTCTCGGTCTAGACCCACCTCCTCCCTCTATAGATCTACTCTCTTCCCTGGTATGTGGTTCATTCTGGGCCTTACCTATCTTAACTCTTGACCTCTAACCGCTGAATGATTTACCTTATCTTGTTTGCATTAATGCATTTATCCAAGCTTACTGTTGTAAGACCATTATGGAACGTTGAAGTAAAAATCCTTTCTTTACCCGTGTCTGTGTCTCTGAGGTGTACAGCGTAGTGTATAGAGGTGCCTTACAGTGTGTAAAATGATGAAGATAAAGGCACACGAACGAATACCAGGCATGCATCGTCTACCCCTCCTCTCCTACCTCCCTCACCCCTACCTCTCTATACCTTTTGGCGATGCTGATTGATCTTCTGAGTCACACACTTTTCTCAGGTTATCAGCTGATCAGGTTATATTGAGGGTTGTTATTAATGCGTTAACCTCAGACACATTGCTCACACACACCACACACACAAGCACGCACACACACGCACGTTATCAATGTGTTTGCTCAGGATCAATGCCCACTCTGTCATGATAGCGCTCTAAGGCCTCTTATTCTACGCCATTGGTCGATAGAGAGGCCAGGACCTAACGGCCAGCGGCTGCACTTCAGATGAGTAATTATTGAGCTCAGATGAGAGGATAAACTGGTGGCTCATCCTGCCTTAGTGTAGTGGATACTGTAGTGGATCTTAGTGAGTGTAGTGGATACTGTAGTGGCTTAGTAGGGTGGATACTGTACTGGATCTTAGTGAGTGTAGTGGATACTGTACTGGATCTTAGTGAGTGTAGTGGATACTGTAGTGGATCTTAGTGTGTGTAGTGGATACTGTAGTGGCTTAGTGGGGTGGATACTGTACTGGATCTTAGTGAGTGTAGTGGATACTGTACTGGATCTTAGTGAGTGTAGTGGATACTGTAGTGGATCTTAGTGTGTGTAGTGGATACTGTAGTGGCTTAGTAGGGTGGATACTGTACTGGATCTTAGTGAGTGTAGTGGATACTGTACTGGATCTTAGTGAGTGTAGTGGATACTGTAGTGGATCTTAGTGTGTGTAGTGGATACTGTAGTGGATTAGTGAGTGGAGTGGATACTGTACTGGATCTTAGTGTGTGTAGTGGATACTGTACTGGATCTTAGTGAGTGTAGTGGATACTGTAGTGGATCTTAGTGTGTGTAGTGGATACTGTAGTGGATTAGTGAGTGGAGTGGATACTGTACTGGATCTTTGTGAGTGTAGTGGATCTTAGTGAGTGTAGTGGATACTGTAGTGGATTAGTGAGTGTAGTGGATACTGTAGTGGATTAGTGAGTGGAGTGGATACTGTAGTGGATCTTAGGGTGTGTAGTGGATACTGTAGTGGATTAGTGAGTGGAGTGGATACTGTACTGGATCTTAGTGTGTGTAGTGGATACTGTACTGGATCTTAGTGAGTGTAGTGGATAATGTAGTGGATCTTAGTGTGTGTAGTGGATACTGTAGTGGATTAGTGAGTGGAGTGGATACTGTACTGGATCTTTGTGAGTGTAGTGGATCTTAGTGAGTGTAGTGGATACTGTAGTGGATTAGTGAGTGGAGTGGATACTGTAGTGGATCTTAGTGAGTGTAGTGGATACTGTAGTGGATCTTAGTGAGTGTAGTGGATACTGTAGTGGATTAGTGAGTGGAGTGGATACTGTAGTGGATTAGTGAATGGAGTGGATACTGTAGTGGATCTTATTGAATGTAGTGGATACTGTAGTGGATTAGTGAGTGTAGTGGATACTGTAGTGGATTAGTGAGTGGAGTGGATACTGTAGTGGATCTTAGTGAGTGTAGTGGATACTGTAGTGGATCTTAGTGAGTGTAGTGGATACTGTAGTGGATTAGTGAGTGGAGTGGATACTGTAGTGGATTAGTGAGTGGAGTGGATACTGTAGTGGATCTTAGTGAATGTAGTGGATACTGTAGTGGATTAGTGAGTGTAGTGGATACTGTACTGGATCTTAGTGAATGTAGTGGATACTGTACTGGATCTTAGTGAGTGTAGTGGATACTGTAGTGGATCTTAGTGAGTGTAGTGGATACTGTAGTGGATTAGTGAGTGGAGTGGATACTGTAGTGGATTAGTGAGTGGAGTGGATACTGTACTGGATCTTAGTGAATGTAGTGGATACTGTAGTGGATTAGTGAGTGTAGTGGATACTGTACTGGATCTTAGTGAATGTAGTGGATACTGTACTGGATCTTAGTGAGTGTAGTGGATACTGTAGTGGATCTTAGTGTGTGTAGTGGATACTGTAGTGGCTTAGTGAGTGTAGTGGATACTGTAGTGGATTAGTGAGTGGAGTGGATACTGTAGTGGATCTTAGTGTGTGTAGTGGATACTTTAGTGGATCTTAGTGTGTGTAGTGGATACTGTAGTGGATTAGTGAGTGGAGTGGATACTGTAGTGGATCTTAGTGTGTGTAGTGGATACTGTAGTGGATTAGTGAGTGGAGTGGATACTGTAGTGGATCTTAGTGTGTGTAGTGGATACTGTAGTGGCTTAGTGAGTGTAGTGGATACTGTACTGGATCTTAGTGAATGTAGTGGATACTGTAGTGGCTTAGTGAGTGTAGTGGATACTGTAGTGGATCTTAGTGTGTGTAGTGGATACTGTAGTGGATCTTAGTGTGTGTAGTGGATACTGTAGTGGATTAGTGAGTGGAGTGGATACTGTAGTGGATCTTAGTGTGTGTAGTGGATACTGTAGTGGCTTAGTGAGTGTAGTGGATACTGTACTGGATCTTAGTGAATGTAGCGGATACTGTAGTGGCTTAGTGAGTGTAGTGGATACTGTAGTGGATCTTAGTGTGTGTAGTGGATACTGTAGTGGATCTTAGTGTGTGTAGTGGATACTGTAGTGGATTAGTGAGTGGAGTGGATACTGTAGTGGATCTTAGTGTGTGTAGTGGATACTGTAGTGGCTTAGTGAGTGTAGTGGATACTGTACTGGATCTTAGTGAATGTAGTGGATACTGTAGTGGCTTAGTGAGTGTAGTGGATACTGTAGTGGATCTTATTGTGTGTAGTGGATACTGTAGTGGATCTTAGTGTGTGTAGTGGATACTGTAGTGGATTAGTGAGTGGAGTGGATACTGTAGTGGATCTTAGTGTGTGTAGTGGATACTGTAGTGGCTTAGTGAGTGTAGTGGATACTGTACTGGATCTTAGTGAATGTAGTGGATACTGTAGTGGCTTAGTGAGTGTAGTGGATACTGTAGTGGATCTTAGTGTGTGTAGTGGATACTGTAGTGGATCTTAGTGTGTGTAGTGGATACTGCAGTGGATTAGTGAGTGGAGTGGATACTGTAGTGGATCTTAGTGTGTGTAGTGGATACTGTAGTGGCTTAGTGAGTGTAGTGGATACTGTAGTGGATCTTAGTGAGTGTAGTGGATACTGTAGTGGATTAGTGAGTGGAGTGGATACTGTAGTGGATCTTAGTGTGTGTAGTGGATACTGTAGTGGCTTAGTGAGTGTAGTGGATACTGTAGTGGATCTTAGTGTGTGTAGTGGATACTGTAGTGGATCTTAGTGTGTGTAGTGGATACTGTAGTGGCTTAGTGAGTGTAGTGGATACTGTACTGGATCTTAGTGAATGTAGTGGATACTGTAGTGGCTTAGTGAGTGTAGTGGATACTGTAGTGGATCTTAGTGAATGTAGTGGATACTGTAGTGGCTTAGTGAGTGTAGTGGATACTGTAGTGGATCTTAGTGAGTGTAGTGGATACTGTAGTGGATCTTAGTGTGTGTAGTGGATACTGTAGTGGATTAGTGAGTGGAGTGGATACTGTAGTGGATCTTAGTGTGTGTAGTGGATACTGTAGTGGCTTAGTGAGTGTAGTGGATACTGTAATGGATCTTAGTGAATGTAGTGGATACTGTAGTGGCTTAGTGAGTGTAGTGGATACTGTAGTGGATCTTAGTGTGTGTAGTGGATACTGTAGTGGATCTTAGTGTGTGTAGTGGATACTGTAGTGGATTAGTGAGTGGAGTGGATACTGTAAATGTAAATGTAAATGTAGTGGATCTTAGTGAGTGTAGTGGATACTGTAGTGGATTAGTGAGTGGAGTGGATACTGAAGTGGATCTTAGTGTGTGTAGTGGATACTGTAGTGGCTTAGTGAGTGTAGTGGATACTGTAGTGGATCTTAGTGTGTGTAGTGCATACTGTAGTGGATTAGTGCGTGTAGTGGATACTGTAGTGGCTTAGTGAGTTAGCACTGTAGTGGCTTAGCACTGTTTCTGTTGCTGTGTTGGATGTGTGATTGTGTGAGTGTTTGTGTGTGTGTGTGTGTGTGTGTGTGTGTGTGTGTGTGTGTGTGTGTGTGTGTGTGTGTGTGTGTGTGTGTGTGTGTGTGTGTGTGTGTGTGTGTGTGTGTGTGTGTGTGTGTGTGTGTGTGTATGTGTGTGAAAGAGAGACTAACTGAGTGTCAGGGCCGTGTGAATAAAGCCACTCTGGTAATTGTCTGGTTCAGTTGTGAATTGGAAAGATACAATCTAAAGCTGTGAGTTGATATTGTGTCAAAAAGAGGAGTTCCCCCTCCTCTCTCTCTCTCCCTCTATCTCTCTCTTTTCTCTTCCTCTCCATCTATATCTCTCCCTTTTCTCTCTCTCGTTCTCCCTCTCTCTCTCTCTCTCCCTCTATCACTCTCCCTCTCTCTCTCGCTTCATCGCTCCTCTTTCTCTCTCTCTCTATCGCTCTGCCTTTTTCTCCCTTTCTCCCTCCGTCGCTCTCCTTTCTCTGCCTGTCTGCAGAGGAGTGGAGAGACAATATCTGTGTGAAGAAGAAGAACGCACACGCAGCCCCAGTGCTGAAGATAACAGTGGAAACATATATTTCCACTGAATGAAGCAGGTTGGGGAGAGGTGGGGGAGGAGAGAGGGGGGCTGAGGGGAAGAGAGGGGGAACATTAACAAGACAATGACACACGCTCCAATCTTTCAACTGAACTATATAATAACACCATAAGCTCCTCTGGAGGGCATGTGACGTTGTTACTGAGTAGAATTCCCAGGTTACTCCACTCTGCTGCAGGGTTTACCCAAACTGAGCATATTATATATCTCAACTTGATGCCCTGCCCTGCTCTGTAGTAGTTGAGTACAGTATACTTTCTAATTATCTTGGGGACAGTGGCTTGTTGCCAGGAAGAAGTGTCTTGGTTCTGTAATTGTGTCACTGACTTATAGCCTACTGGTTAGACAGGGAGGGATGAAGTTTAAGTTTTAAATATTTGATCATTTGATCATTATTTAATCTTCTAACATTTGCATACTGAGAGGCATGAAATCTGTCTGGGCATCTCAAAATGACAGGTTTGGCAGAAAGATGGAAGGTATTTCCATTTCTGAAAAAGTTGGTTGTTCTAAAACGGTTATTCGGCTGTCCCCATAAGACAGATAGAACCCTTTTATGTTCTAGATATAACCTTTTTTCTATGTAGGCTAACTGTCATTTCATACAGTGTGAAGATTAACCATTCCTTTGCAAAGTTTTCAGACATAAACATAGAAATGACAGCCTTTAAGATGTATTCCTCTGTGTATCATTTGCTCTATGGGTTTCCACTGAGGTCGTAGGCTACTGTTGGAAGCTGTAGAAACGGACCAAAGGTGAACGAATGGCAAGGGCATTCTGACCTCAAATAATTTACCACTGTGTTGGATAACCCTGCGCGTAAAAGGGTTTTCATTGATGCGTTACATCATTTTACAGCGTTTGACTTGCCGCGGATTGACTAAACAGTGCGTAAAAGGCGAGCAACCTTTGTAGGCTGTCTGGCTGCTGATGCAAGGCATCCGGCAGAGGCGAGGAGCCGGCGAACTACAGTCATCTATACAAACACCTGCGCCTCCTAAATATTTATGTCGTAACCGTGTCAACGGAACACGCGTTTTAATCATCTACTGTCTATCACTCGCAGGCTGACTCGAGACAAACTTGTGTACCTGCCCCTGTTTTTCTCTGACTCTGAGTGCTGTCTCGCGCTCAGCATCAGCAACAACACGCGAGAGAGTCGATGGGTCCGTAGCCACATACCGCTTGCCATAGAACCTAGTTCACCTCGCGCCAGCAATCATAGGCACGAGACACCTAGCGCTCTAGACTGTCGCTGAAACGCGTGAAGGGTCCTGGTGTCGGGCAAAGGTGAGCCCGGAGGTGAACAACGCCAACTGACAAAAAACAGTCTATTAACCGGAGAATAAACAATACGAGGATGACCGCTGTGGCGGCGGGCTGCGGGTAAGTTATTTAAAACGATGTCAACATACTCAAATGTGCCTGTCACCGTTCTATAGGCTACTGTATGTTTCTACCACAAATTGCCTTTGTGGACATAGGCCTATTGGTCGCATAGTCTATACCACAACATAATGTCGTTTGGCGGTGAATGAAACAATTCTCTGAACTTATTTACTGTGGTCATACGGTTTAACAGCGTGTCAGCTGTGAAGATGACGATGTCTACAGTAAATATGCCGGTCGTGGAGATGTATTGGTGGGTGCTCAGCCTGTCCAGTCCGTTCACACCCGGTGAAGGAGAATGTAGACTGAAGTAGGTAACAGTATGGCCTCGGGGGAAGGCTTTCTTTAATACACCTGATGATGTCTGACTTCGATAGTTGCTGAGTCTGGAATAGGCGAATATCTTAGATCTATCTATGGTCCTCTGTAGCTCAATTGGTAGATCATGGCGCTTGTAACGCCAGGGTAGTGGGTTCGATCCTCGCGACCACCCATACGCAAACATGACTGTAAGTCGCTTTGGATAAAAGCGTCTGCTAAATGGCATATTATTATAAATGGCAAATAGCCTATGCCTGGCTTGAGTCGGAGTAGGCTAGCCTGACATTTATGTTGTTGTTGTTGACAGCACATGCAGTTGCTTAGTGTTGTCTGCAGTATGGACTGTTTTGATACAGTTTGTTTGATGATGATGATGATGATGATGATGTGTCTTCCAGTTCTTCAGCAGTGGCCAATTGTATACAGTCATAAGTGAAAGAGTAATGGTAGTAATACCATGTAATAACATTGAATGCCTGGCTGACATCTTCACTGCCTTGCCTTTTTATATGATTCCTGAGCTTTGGAAATCTCTATTGCAGATAAGCAGGCCAAGTGCTCTACATAGGGCTCATTATTTGATCTGAGGAGATTGTTAGATGTTTATGCTGCATCCATATTATGTAATAAGACATGGGTAAATGGATGTTAGAAAGATGAAAGAATAGCATTTATCCATGTGTTTATAATCTAAGTGCATACACTGCCTGTATAGAGGACAACAGTGTTAGAAACACAGAAATATAAAAAAACATGCGGCATAATCAAAAGAAAACATGTGAGATCTCTGAACTGACACAATTGGGAAAGATGTAAAGGCATTTTTTCAATTCAACCATTAAACCTCTCACCCCCCCTCGCTCTCGCTCTCTCTTTCCCCCACCTTCTCTCTCATCCCCCGCCTGCCTGCTGGGTAACAACTTAATTTGAGGCAGCAGTACCTGTATCAGCCAGCCAGGCAGTCTCTTCCCTCCATCAGCCAGCCAGGCAGTCTCTTCCCTCCCTACTTTCTTCCTCTCTTCATCCTGTAGGCTAGTCATGGCTTGGCGCTAGCTGCTCTTCTTTTCAAAGCTAATTTCCAATGCCTTTCATGCCTGCTGCTGAAACCCTTTGATGTTTCTTCTACTGAAGTGGCTGCACTGCACATGCTCTGCACTATGTTAATGATCTCTGATTGACTTTGGAATCTTTTAATTAACACGCTACAACATTAGGATATCTTTCTCAACTGCAGTGTTCTCATAGCATTGTATTCTGTGGAGTACAACAGAACAAATGTTCAGAACTTTGGGCTCAAAGAATGATGTGAAATCCCATTCTAGTAGCTCCATGGTGGAATTCATGATGTGTGGTATCATCCAACTTAGTTCTGTGAGCGAAGCAGCTTGCAAACCTTGGCTGGTTGGTAATGAAGATGTTGTATATTGGGGATAATGATTAAGACTTGAGCCATACAATATTAATGAGATGAAGAAATGTATCAAAGGAGTAAACCTTGGAGATGCAATAGCCTGGAGTCCTCCCTTACATTAATAATGTTGTTAATTGTATCAGCAATTCAATGATTGCCTGCTTTTTTTATTCAGTACTTTCATGTGTAGCCTTGTGCCTAAATCAAAGCAATGTAATATTTACATACATCTTCATTATTCATTATTTACATTATTCAAATAAATGAACACTGCATTTTAAACATTAGAGGTGGGTGCATTTTTCTGACATTGAGTATATAAAAAAATTTAAGGGAAGAAAAATGTCAAATGTATAGATTCTTCATTTATCTATCTACTCCATATCCTCAATGTATCTCAAAGAATGAATAATAAGATATATTGGTTATACTCTACCACAATACATGTGATTACCAGGACCAGTCGGTAGGTGGCAAAGTGCTCTCAGGGATAAAAGCTGATCAATCAAGTTGTTTTTCTTCATGACACTTTGTTAAAGGCACCTTTCACGTTTCATTGCTGCCTCTCCCTCTATCTATCGCTCTCTTTCATCTATCTGTCTGTCTGTCTGTCTGTCTGTCTGTCTGTCTGTCTGTCTGTCTGTCTGTCTGTCTGTCTGTCTGTCTGTCTGTCTGTCTGTCTGTCTGCCTGCCTGCCTGCCTGCCTGCCTGCCTGCCTGCCTGCCTGCCTGCCTGCCTGCCTGCCTGCCTGCCTCTCTCTCTCTCTCTTCTTATCTCTCTCTTTCTCTCTCCCCTCTCTTTCTCTCTCCCCTCTCTTTCTCTCTCCCCTCTCTTTCTCTCTCCCCTCTCTTTCTCTCTCCCCTCTCTTTCTCTCTCCCCTCTCTTTCTCTCTCCCCTCTCTTTCTCTCTCCCCTCTCTCTATCTCTTTATCTCTCTGTCTCTCTCTTTCTCTCTCCCCTCTCTCTCTCTTTATCGCTCTCTCTCTCGATCTCCCCTCTCTCTCTCCTGACATTTTCATTTTGTTCTGCTGCTTATGCATTGCCTCTCCTTCAGAGACCTTGTGGTGTCTCTCTCTGTTGTCTCTTTATGTTAACGTCCATACATATGCACGTAACTTAGACCTCATAAGGAATTGATGTCTCGTCTCTCACACAACACAAGCTAGCATTGTCAATGCAAGAGTTACAGCTTGAACACCAACTTTTCGTGTCCTTACCTGTAATATGTGTTTGCAGATCCCATAGACATAAAAAGTGGGTGACGAAACATCTGTTTCTGTTACAGGAGGGGGTCGCAGTTCCGGAGCGACCCACTAGGTGTCATCCTCCGACAACCTTAGGCACCTCCTCACTCACAGTCTGGACCAATCGGTATCCTATTGGTGTCACCTGTGTCTACCTGTTCACCTGTGTATTTATGCCCTCACTTCCCTGTTTTCCCTCGCTCAGTTTTCTGTTAGTTTCTCTATGTCCAGCAGTACTACTCAGTGTCTGATCGGACACCTATGTACAGGTACTTGAGAAGTGTTCTCCCTCTTTCATTATTTGTTTCAGTCGTAGGTAGTATTTCATATTTTGGCTGTCAGCCAGTTTTTGGAGACTTATTTGCTCCACCTTTCTTTTATCGTGATAAATCCGTTATTTTGTATTCTGGCTTCGGGATCACCAGTAAAGATCCTTGTTTCACCATCTCTGCCTACTGCCTACTGATTATCCTGCACCGCACCTGGATCACACCTCACACCAACCCTTACAGTTTCAAGTTACACATGATGTGATGTGTGTGTGTAGCATGAATGTATATGTGTGTGTGTGGATGTGTGCGTGAGTGAGGACCGTGGGTGACATGCCACATTTCTTCAGCCGCCTTAGGAAGTAGAGACACTGTTGCGCCCCCTTGGACAAGTGTGGTAGTGTTGTTGGTCCATGTCAAGTCCTCGGTGATGTGGACGCTGAATAACTTCAAACTGCTGACTCTCTCTACAGCAGTCCCATTGATGTTCCCTCTGCTTCCTGAAGTCAACGATCAACTCCTGTGTTTTGCTGTCATTGAGGGAGAGGCTGTTGTCCTGGCACCACAATGCCAGTTCACTTACCTCCTCCCTATAGGCTGACTCGTCGTTGTTGGTTATTAAGCCTACAACCATGGTGTCGTCAGCACACTTGATGATGGAGTTGGTGTCGTGCAAAGCCACACAGTCGTGGATGAACAGGGAGTACAGCAGAGGGCTGTGGACACACACCCCTGGGGGTCCTCTGTGTTAAGAGTCAGTGTGGAGGAGGTGTTGTTGCCAATCCTCACAGCCTGTGGTCTGCCCGTCAGGAAGTCCAGGATGCAGTTGCAGAGGGTGGTGTCCAGACCCAGGGCTCTGAGTGTCACAAACCGGGCTAGAAACTCCGGTCTCAGATGTGGAGAGCTGGGGGTACTACCCCTTAGCCACAGAGGAGGTGTTGTAGGACCCAAATGAAACACCCAAGGCAATACTCCAGGCAAGTAGATTTAATGTTCCAAAACAGGAGGCAAAACAAAACAACTCCACGAGGGGAGAAAAACAAACTAAAGATAACTTTGAACAACTTACTAGGACAGACACGGTGGGACAAAGCAGGAGACACATAGTCAGGACGCAATAACCAAGTGAGAAACAAGGGGAAAACACACAGCTAAAATACACAAGGGGAAACAAGGCACAGGTGACCTGGATCAAGCTAATTAGGACACATGAGGAAGAACTAAGGCAGAGGGGAACACAGATGACCTCTAGAGGCCCGGAGACAAACAGGAGGCAGGAAGCTGACACACACGAGGAAGAACTAAGGCAGAGGGGAACACAGATGACCTCTAGAGGCCCGGAGACAAACAGGAGGCCGGAAGCTGACAGGACCCCCTCCTCTAGGAACGACTCCTGACGTTCCTTCCAGAACACCCTGGCCCCAGGGTGCGAAAATCTCGGATCAAACCTGGGTCCAGGATGTCCCTGGCTGGAACCCAGGAGCGCTCCTCCGGCCCGTAGCCCTCCCAGTCCACCAGATACTGCAGAGAGTTCTGGACCCTCCGGGAGTCCAGTATCCGGCGGACTGTGTAGGCTGGCTGGCCGTCAATGATCCTGGGAGGTGGCGGGGGTCTGCGTGGGGGGCAAAGGGAGAAGACAAGACAGGTTTAAGGAGTGAAACATGGAAAGTGGGGTTAACTCTAAGGGAGCGAGGGAGAACCAAACGATACGACACAGGGTTAACCTTTCTAGCAATGCGGAAAGGCCCGATGTATCTCTGGGAAAGCTTCCTGGATTCGACCCGGAGGGGCAGGTTCTTTGTGGCCAACCAAACTCTCTGACCAGCTCGGAAACTAGGGGCGTCCGGCGGTGGCGATTAGCCTGACTTTGGTATCTCTGGGAGGTCCGAAGGAGGGCACGCCTGGCCTTCTTCCAGGTCCGCCTACAGCGTTGGACAAAGCGCTGGGCCGAGGGAACACCAACTTGCGCCTCCTCCTCTGGAAACAATGGAGGGTTGTAACCGAACTGGCATTCGAAGGGGGACAATCCGGTGGCTGAGGACTGGAGGGTGTTGTGGGCATATTCAGCCCAAATGATATAGGTGGCCCAAGACGTGGGATTACTGGCTGCCATACACCGCAGGGTGGTCTCCAGATCCTGATTAATCCGTTCCGTTTGGCCATTAGACTCTGGATGGAACCCCGACGATAGGCTGGCTGTGGCCCCAACAAGCCTGCAGAAGGCCCCCAAAACCGGGACGAGAATTGGGGACCTCGGTCAGAGACCACGTCCAGGGGAATACCAAATATCCGGAAGACATGGTTCATGAGGAGCTCAGCAGTCTCCTTAGCCGAGGGCAGCTTGGGCAGGGGAATAAACCGGGCAGCCTTAGAGAACCGGTCTACCACCACTAGGATGACGGTGTTGCCCTGGGATAGAGGAAGTCCCGTAACAAAGTCCAGAGAAAGGTGTGACCATGGCCTTCGAGGAACAGGTAAGGGATGGAGCAGTCCCTGGGGTCGCTGGCGTGTCGACTTTCCCTGGTTGCACACAGGGCAGGCCTCAACATAGACCTGCACGTCCTTCTTGATGGACGGCCACCAAAACCGCCGTCGGAGGAACTCCAGTGTGCGAGCACTGCCTGGATGGCATGTCAAGGGCGACTCATGACCCCACTGCAAGACGCGGCCCCGAACAGAGAGAGGAACGTACAGGCGACCGGCAGGACCACCGCCTGGATCGGGCTCCTGGACAAGAGCTTCTCGTACCCCTCTTTCTAGTTCCCACTGAAGAGGTGCGACGATCCTAGACCTCGGAATAATCGATGCCAAGGGCTTCTCTTGTAACTCGGGAGAATAGACTCGAGACAGAGCATCCGGCTTGACGTTCTTGGTGCCAGGTCGGTAAGTCAGGAGGAACTGGAATCGATTAAAGAAAAGGGACCATCGTGCTTGCCGAGGGTTCATCCGCTTAGCCTGTTGGAGATATTCCAGGTTCTTGTGGTCTGTGAGAACTGGAAAGGGTGCTGAGCCCCCTCAAGCCAATGGCGCCACTCTTCCAATTCCAGTTTTACCGCAAGCAACTCTAGATCCCCCACGTGGTAGTTGCGCTCGGCCTCAGACAGGCGGCGAGACATGAAGGCACAAGGGTGTAATCTCCCATCCGCACCCCTCTGTGACAGGACGGCTCCCACCCCCACCTCTGAGGCGTCCACCTCCACCACGAAAGGTCTCTCTGGGTCAGGGGTCACCAGAATCGGAGCCGACGTGAAGCGGCGCTTGAGATCCTCGAAGGCCCCTGCTGCTTCCGGACCCCAGTGAATCTTGGTCCCTCCTCCCTTGGTAAGCGTCGTCAAGGGGGCTACCACCGAGCTGAAATTCTTAATGAACTTCCGATAGAAGTTAGAAAAGCCAATGAACCGTTGAACCTCCTTGACCGTGGCAGGTGTGGGCCAATCGTGGACCGCCTTGACCTTCTTGGGATCCATCTCTAGGTGCCCGGGAGTGACAATAAACCCGAGAAACTGAGTCTGAGAAACATGAAATTCACACTTCTCAGGCTTAACGTAGAGGTGATTGTCAAGGAGCCTCTGGAGAACCCTGCTAACATGCCCTTCATGCTCCTTCAGTGACCTCGAGAAGATGAGGATATCGTCCAGGTACACGAAGACGAACAGATTAAGCATATCCCGGAGAACATCATTAATCAGGGCTTGGAATACTGCGGGGGCATTGGTGAGCCCGAAACGGCATCACCCGATATTCATAGTGCCCCGTGGGCGTGTTGAAACGCCGTCTTCCATTCGTCTCCTTGCCGGATCCGCACGAGATGGTAAGCATTGCGGAGATCCAGCTTAGTAAAAATGGAAGCCCCTTGAAGCAGCTCAAAAGCAGTGGCCATGAGAGGAAGGGGGTATCGATTCCGAACCGTGATCTTGTTGAGTCCCCGTAATCAATACAAGGCCTAAGACCCCCGTCTTTCTTTTTCAACAAAAAAGAAGCCCGCCAGCCGGGGGAAGTAGAGGCATAGATGAGGCCGGCTGCCAAGGACTCCTTAATGTAGGTGTCCATAGCTGCGTGCTCGGGGAGGACAAGGAAAAGATCCGACCTCTAGGAGGGCAGCACCCAGGGAGTAGATCAATGGCACAGTCATACGTGCGATGAGGCGGTAAGGAAGTAGCCCGGGCCTTGCTGAACACTGCCTTGAACCGATGGTAAACACTGGGGACTCGGGAGACGTCAACAGACTCTTGAAACTGGGTACTAGGGGCTGAGGGACTCTGAAGCATGCAGGTGAGTTGGCAGGCGGGACCCCAGCTTAGAATGGTGCCCGTAGGCCAGTCGATCTGGGGATTATGTCTGCATAGCCAAGGGTGACCCAGGATAATAGGATACTCGGGAGAGTCAATGAGATAGAAGGTCTCCTCCTGCTGGTGTTGAGAGATGGTAAGTCGCAGGGACTGAGTCGCCTCGGTAACCTTTCCTGGTGCCAGAGGTCTGCCATCTAAGGCTGTAACTGCCTGGGGTTGAGGAAGTAGTTGGGTAGGGATCTTAAGTTCCTTAGCCAAGGTTACATCCAGGAAATCACCTGCGGCACCGGAATCGATCATAGCCTGGACCCGATGCTGGTGGCCCCCCAGGACAGAGTGGCTGGAATAGCCAGGACAGCGTTAGTAGGAGGCGCTCTAACTCTCCCCCATCACAGCCCTCCTGTAGCTGGGCGGGGACAGGCGTTTCAAAGCTCGGGGCAAGTGGAGCGGAAGTGGCCGGCAACCCCGCAGTAGAGGCACCGACGTTCCCTCATGCGACGTTCCCTTTCGTTGGGAGAAAGCCTGGAACGGCCTAACTGCATGCTCTCCGGGGAATCCTGGAGCAGTTCAGGAGCCGGGGCAGCTCTGAATGACGGAGTCCAAACAGGAGAAACAGAGCTGCTCAGAGGAACTTGGGAATGAGACACCTGACGGCGAGCCGTTCTCCGCTCTCTTAGACGATTGTCCAGGCGGATGGCCAAGGCTATGAGGGACTCGAGATCACCAGCTGGTTCTCGGGTGGCTAACTCATCTTGAAGGGGCTCAGATAACCCTCCCTGAAAGCAGACCCTCAGCGCTTCATCATTCCATCCGCTCCTTGCTGCTATGGTCCGGAAATCAATGGCAAAATCTGCCGTGCTTGGGGCCCCCTGACGGGAGAGACAGTAGGCGCTTGGAAGCCTCCCGCCCACTGACAGGATGATCGAACACCCGCTTGAACTCTTCTACAAATGCAGCGTGGGAGTCACAACAGGCCTCCTGGGACTGCCACACCGCAGAAGCCCAGGCGAGCGCCTTGTCTGAAAGAAGGGTAATGATGTAGGCAATCTTGGAACGGTCTGTGGGAAAACTTGAGGGTTGGAGCTCGAAGGTGAGGGAGCATTGGGTGAGGAAACCCTGGCAAGAGCTTGGATCCCCAGAAAAGGGCTTGGGAGGTGGTAGTCGGGGCTCCGCCAACCGAGACGACCTGTCGTCACTGGGGGGTGACCTGGGGGAAGGGAGAGGACCAGGGAGGCGTTCAAAGAGCTGGCGGAGGGAACTCATCATTTCGGCCAGGAGTTGAGAATGACTAGCCATCAGCTCCTCTTGTCGGCTGAGAACGGCTTCATGGCGCTGGAAAGAAGCCTCATGTCGAGTGATCACCGCCAACAGGTCCGGGGAACTGAGTGTTTCTGGGTCCATGATTGACTTGGTTATTCTGTCACAAACCGGGCTAGAAACTCCGGTCTCAGATGTGGAGAGCTGGGGGTACTACCCCTTAGCCACAGAGGAGGTGTTGTAGGACCCAAATGAAACACCCAAGGCAATACACCAGGCAAGTAGATTTAATGTTCCAAAACAGGAGGCAAAACAAAACAACTCCACGAGGGGAGAAAAACAAACTAAAGATAACTTTGAACAACTTACTAGGACAGACACGGTGGGACAAAGCAGGAGACACATAGTCAGGACGCAATAACCAAGTGAGAAACAAGGGGAAAACACACAGCTAAAATACACAAGGGGAAACAAGGCACAGGTGACCTGGATCAAGCTAATTAGGACACATGAGGAAGAACTAAGGCAGAGGGGAACACAGATGACCTCTAGAGGCCCGGAGACAAACAGGAGGCAGGAAGCTGACACACACGAGGAAGAACTAAGGCAGAGGGGAACACAGATGACCTCTAGAGGCCCGGAGACAAACAGGAGGCCGGAAGCTGACACTGAGCTTGGTGTCGAGCTTGGAGGGAACATTAGTGTTGAATTCTGAACTGTAGTCAATGAACAGCATTCTCACATAGGTGTTCCTCTTGTCCAGATGTGATACGGCCGTGTGAATAGAAATGGAAATTGCATCTTCCGTGGATCTGTTGGCGCGGTAGGCAAATTGGAGTGGGTCCAGTGTGCCTGGCATGCTGGCCTGGATGTGGGCCATGACCAGCCTCTCGAAGCACATCATTATGACCGGGGTGAGTGTGGCGGGGCGATATTCATTTGGCCATGTCACCTTTTTTTCTTGGGCACTGGGACGATGGTGGTCTCCTTGAAGCAGGTGGGGACTACAGCCTGGGACAGGGACAGGTTGAAGATGTCAGAGAAGACTCCCACCAGCTGGTCAGCACACACTCTGAGGACACGGCCAGGGATGCCATCTGGGCCGGCGGCTTTGTGAGGACTCACTCTTTTGAGAGGGGAGGGGAGGGGAGGGGAGGGGAGGGGAGGGGGAGCAGAGGAGGGGGATGAGGGGAGAGGATAGTAGTGTAGAGCTGGGGAGATGTCAGACAATGAGATGTCAAACATCAAAAGGTTTGAATTTAGATCTGTGACGGCTTCATCTCCGAACCTATTTCTGTCGGCAGAAGGGAAGGCATAGACAAAAGCAATTTTTTATTATCTTATTCTGTATCGTAGTTTCCTAAATTAAACCCTTGCTACCTACTGTATCATGTAACATAATAAATTCATGAGGGGAAGCATGGCTAAATATGATGTAACTGAACATACTGTATATAGACTCTCCCAAAATATATTTGATTGTACATATGCTAATTCATCGTCCTAATTAGGTATTTTATAAATACCAATGACACCGCAACATTGTATTATCTTATCTCTCATTGCACACGGCAAATCACAGTATAATTTAAATCATAACGAGAAGGGAAAACAGACGTAAATGAGTAAGACAAACCATGTAATATCGATAGTCAAAGAGAGAAAGAGAGAGGGAGAGAGAGAGAGAGAGAGAGAGGATGAGAAAGAGAGGAGAGCGAGAGAGAGAAGGCTTTGATGGCAGTCCCGGCTCTGGGAATCCTCCTGTGCCTTGAGGGGAAAACTCCCCTCCTCCTCTCCTCTCCTCCCCACACCCCTCACATAGCATCAATAATGAATGGAAGATATCTTGTTCAGTGGAAGGCAGAACTGAGCTGGCATACTGATTTCTTTGACGTTGTCAGTGAGTGAACCTTATGTAAAAATTGCATCAGGGTCTGTGTTTGCTTTGCTTCATTAAATCTATGGCTCGTTGGTTCTTGAGTGTTGTCAGATTATGGAAATTGAAGTATAAGAGTGTGTTAAACACAAATAGTACACATTCTGGCCTTGGTTTTCTTTCTCAAATTTTTTTTCTCAGATCTTTTATTTTTATTTAGTATTTTATTTCACCTTTATTTAACTAGACAAGTCAATTTAGAACAAATTCCTATTTACAATGACGGCCTTCCAAGAGGCAAAAGGCCTCCTGCGGGGATGGGGGCTGTGATTAAAAAGACAAATGTAGGACAAAACACACATCACGACAAGAGAGACACCACAAGACCTAAGACAACAACACAGCATGGCAGCAACACATGACAACACAGCATGGTAGCAGCACAACATGGTAGCAGCACAAACATGGTACAAACATTGTTAGGCACAGACAACAGCACAAAGGGCAAAAAGGTAGAGACAACAATACATCACGCGAAGCAGCCACAAGCTTCAGTAAGAGTGTCCATGAGTCTTTGAACGTAGAGATGGAGATAAAAATGTCCAGTTTGAGTGTTTTTTGCAGCTCGTTCCAGTCACTAGCTGCAGCGAACTGAAAAGAGGAGCGACCCAGGGATGTGTGTGTTTGGGGACCTTTAACAGAATGTGACTGGCAGAACGGGTGTTGTATGTGGAGGATGAGGGCTGCAATAGGTATCTCAGATAGGGGGGAGTGAGGCCTAAGAGGGTTTGATAAATAAGCATCAACCAGTGGGTCTTGCGTCGGATATACAGAGATGGCCAGTTTAGGAGTATAGAGTGCAGTGATGTGTCCTATAAGGAGCATTGGTGGCAAATCTGATGGCCGAATGGTAAAGAACATCTAGCCGCTCGAGAGCACCCTTACCTGCTGATCTATAAATTACGTCTCCGTAATCTAGCATGAGTAGGATGGTAATCTGAATCAGGGTTAGTTTGGCAGCTGGGGTGAAAGAGGAGCGATTACGATAGAGGAAACCAAGTCTAGATTTAACCTTAGCCTGCAGCTTGGATATGTGCTGAGAGAAGGACAGTGTACCGTCTAGCCATACTCCCAGGTACTTGTATGAGGTGACTACCTCAAGCTCTAAACCCTCAGAGGTAGTAATCACACCGGTGGGGGGAGGGGCATTCTTCTTACCAAACCACATTACCTTTGTTTTGGAGGTGTTTAGAACAAGGTTAAGGGCAGAGAAAGCTTGTTGAACACTAGGAAAGCTTTGTTGTAGAGCGTTTAACACAAAACCTGGGGAGGGGCCAGCTGAGTATAAGACTGTATCATCTGCATATAAATGGTTGAGAGAGCTTCCTATTGCCTGAGCTATGTTGAGTATAGCATGGCTTGTATTGCAGCAGCATCTTTACTAGGGCGTTAACTCTGTTTCAATGACATTGTAATTATATTGTAATGACATAGTTATTACCATAGTCCTTGATGTGAAATTTGCTATTGTGACCTAAATGTCATTCAGCATTGACTTACAAATGATTACAATTGAGTTAATTTCAAGTGCTTATTGATGCCACAAAACCTCAGTTCAGAGTGTAGTCTACACTAAGCGATGTGGATGAATTAATCAAACATGTGAAGCATGTTTCTCACCTCTTTGCAAAACCATCTATTAAATGCTTATGACACGTTTCTCTGCGTCTGAGGGGAGACGAGAAGCCAACGTTAATTCAGTGTGATGGTTATGTTAGACGTGGATCCATCACTGGCTCGTTCATGTTCCGCTACTGAGCTACACTCCCCCTCCTGCATTCGAACTATTTTAATAGAGAGAAGAGAGAGAGAGGGTGGGGGGAAGGAGAGAGAAAGAGAGTGAGAGAAAGGGGGGAGGGAAAGAGAGAAAGTGAGAGCGACAGAGAGAGAGAGGAGGTGTGATGGGATTTCTCCTCTCAGCAGATGTTAATTTAAGGGCATGTTATTCTGCTTTAAATACAGTATTCATTAGCAATGCAATTTACTTCCCATGCTCATCTGAATAATCCTCTTTGTTACCTAATGCTCTGGCATTTCAGCCACGCGCAACTGCAGTATGGGTACAGGCACACGACTCGTACTATAGCGAGAGAGCACTCGCTCCCTTTACTCGTTCCCATCTCTCGCTCCAATCTCTCTCTGCCTTTTTGGTTCCAGATAGGTTCCAGGTAGGGTTTTCCTACAGTACGGGGACAGCCGGAGAACCGTTTTAGGTTCCAGATAGCACCTTTTATCTCGCTTCAGTCATGTCAATCCTGTTCAACATCTTTAAAGTTAATTTGCCTTGCGTGCACACTGATTTCGTCACGTTTCACCGTTGTTGTGAGTACAGCATTCAGTCTGGTTTAATCAGTTCATGGGACTGCAGCTGCAAAAACAAGCGTGCTCCTTGATGTAGGCCATGCATACAAGGCTGAGAACCATCAATGGAGGTTTACTGTGGTTTACTTTTCCTGTTGTGTAAATGTTTTGATGAGAGTAATGTGAGTTTTATATAATCAAAGTTTACTCTCAGCAGCAACCAATAGTATGTGAGTATTTAGTTTTGTAACCAATAGTATGTGAGTATTTCGTTTTGTAACCATGAATCATATACTGTATTTATAACAGTGCACGTGTGCTATATGATTAATTCATACAGTAGCCTATATCTGTCAGGGGTTTGATTGACACCAAGGATTTACATGTCACACCTGTGACACAGAGGTTGTGTGAGTGTGAGTTCGAGTGTGTGTGTGTTGTGTAAAGGGCAGATTTTCTGGCCTAAACCATATGTATTTGACAATATACACTGTATAGGCCTATATACAGTATATACAGTTGAAGTCGGAAGTTTACATACACCTTAGCCAAATACATTTAAACTAATTTAATCCTAGTAAAAATTCCCTGTTTTGGGTCAGTTAGGATCACCACTTTATTTTAAGAATGTGAAATGTCAGAATAATAGTAGAGAGAATGATTTATTTCAGCTTTTATTTCTTTCATCACATTCACAGTGGGTCAGAAGTTTACATACACTCAATTAGTATTTGGTAGCATTGCCTTTAAATTATTGAACTTGGGTCAAACGTTTTGGGTAGCCTTCCACAAGCTTCCCACAATAAGTTGGGTGAATTTTGGACCATTCCTCCTGACAGAGCTGGTGTAACTGAGTCAGTATTGTAGGCCTCCTTGCTCGCACACGCTTTTTCAGTTCTGCCCACACATTTTCTATAGGATTGAAGTCAGGGCTTTGTGATGGCCACTCCAATACCTTGACTTTGTTGTCCTTAAGCCATTTCGTCACAACTTTGGAAGTATGCTTGGGATCATTGCCCATTTGGAAGAACCATTTGCGACCAAGCTTTAACTTCCTGACTGATGTCTTGAGATGTTGCTTCAATATATCCACATAATTTTCCTTCCTCATGATGCCATCTATTTTGTGAAGTGCACCAGTCCCTCCTGCAGCAAGCACCCCCACAGCATGATGCTGCCACCCCCGTGCTTCATGGTTGGGATGGTGTTCTTCGGCTTGCAAGCACCCCTTTTTCCTCCAAACATAAAAATGGTCATTATGGCCAAACAGTTCTATTTTCATCAGACCAGAGGACATTTCTCCAAAAAGTACGATCTTTGTCCGCATGTGCAGTCTGGCTTTTTTATGGCGGTTTTGGAGCAGTGGCTTCTTCCTTGCTGAGCGGCCTTTCAGGTTATGTCGATATAGGACTCGTTTTACTGTGGATATAGATACTTTTGTACCTGTTTCCTCCAGCATCTTCACAAGGTCCTTTGCTGTTGTTCTGGGATTGATTTGCACTTTTCGCACCAAAGTACGTTCATCTCTAGGAGACGGAACGTGTCTCCTTCCTGAGCGGTATGACGGCTGAGTGGTCCCATGGTGTTTATACTTGCGTACTATTGTTTGTACTGTCATGATTTAACTGGATTTGAACCCAAATGCAGACAACTACAGCGAGCCAGAGAAGGTTTAACAGGTTTATTTACAAAGTTCAATTTGTCCAGGTTTCCAATAATAGGGGAAGAGCAAGTCCAGGTTTACAGGGAGGGTAACAGATCCAGGTTCAGAGCAGGTGTGGTACCGTAATGTCCTAGTGTCCGTGGTGAGTCCAAAAGGGAGGTCCGGTAGTGGAAAGCAGGATGGTGGTGGCAGGAGTGAAGCGGAGGCAGGAGTCAGGTTCCAATAATATGGTCGTCTTGACTATGATCTGACGATGAGTGGCAAGTTTGACCGAGTCTTAAAGGCTGAGGTGATTATGGTGAATGAGCTGCAGCTGGAACCCTGACTCCCGCACACCAGACTTCACTCCTGCAATCAAGGACAGACAGAGGGGAGGGGGAGAGCAGAGAGAGAGCTACCTAGCAGCAGTAGGCCTAACAGTACCCCCCCCTCTACGAACGCCACCTGGCGGCCGACAGGGTTTATCGGGATGTAACCTATGAAATTCACGGACCAGAGCAGGATCCGCAATGAAGCTCCTGGGCACCCAGGAACGTTCCTCAGGACCATAACCCTCCCAATCCACCAGGTACTGGAAACCAAGACCCCGGCGGCGAACATCCAGAAGTTGCCGGACAGTGTAGACAGGACCCCCTCCCACGATCCTGGGCGGAGGAGGGGGACGAGAGGGCGGGCACAGAGGGCTAACCGACACAGGCTTAATCTGGGAAACATGAAAAGTGGAATGAACCCGTAGGGAGGCAGGAAGCTGTAGCTTAACCGCGCAGGGGTTAACAATAGACAGTATCTTGAACGGTCCTATAAAACGCGGCGCCATCTTCTTAGACTCCACTTTCAATGGAAGATCACGTGACTTAAGCCATACCTCTTGACCAGGAGAGTAACCGGGAGCCTGGGACCGGTGACGGTTGGCTTGCCTCTGCATGTACGACGAAGCTCGGGACAGAGCTACCCTGGCCTTCCTCCAGACCTTGAAGCAGCGGCGCATGTGGGACTGCACCGATGGTACCGCCAGTCCCCTCTCTTGAGAAGGGAACAGGGGAGGTTGATAACCCAGAGCACACAGAAAGGGAGACAAACCAGAGGAAGCGTTAGTCAAGGTGTTATGAGCATATTCCACCCAGGGGAGCATGGAGCTCCATGACCCAGGGTTAGACCCTGTGACACAGCGGAGAGCGGTCTCCATCTCCTGGTTCGCTCTCTCGGCTTGCCCGTTGGTCTGGGGGTGATATCCAGAGGACAGGCTGGATGTGATGCCCAAAGCTTTACAGAAAGCTTTCCATACCTGGGAGACAAACTGGGGACCCCTGTCAGAGACATTATCAGTGGGTAGACCATGAGAGCGGAACACATGTTCAACCAAAATATCAGCCGTCTCTCTGGCAGTGGGCAGTTTAGGTAGGGCCAAAAAATGAGCGAACTTAGAAAAACGATCAATCACAGTAAGAATGACAGTCTTTCCAGACGAGGGGGGAAGTCCAGTGACAAAATCCATAGCAATGTGCGACCAGGGCCGGCTGGGTATTGGCAGAGGTCGTAGATGACCAGCGCTGGCCTGGGTGGAGTTCTTACTTCGTGCACATACCGTACAAGCAGCAATGAAGGCTCGAATGTTCGCCTCCATCCTGGGCCACCAGAACTTCCGTCGCACAAAGTCAAGGGTCCGCGTAACTCCAGGGTGACAGGTAAGGGGAGACGAGTGAGCCCACTGAAGTACCTGGGAGCGAGCAGACTCAGGGACAAACAACCGGTTAGGAGGACCCCTCCCAGGGTCAGCTTGATGATGTTGAGCCTGTCTAACAATCCCTTCGATGTCACATGTGATGGCCGCAATACTGCAGGTAGGAGGCAAGATGGGTTCAGGGTTACTACCAGTATCAACAGCCGAATGAACACGAGACAGGGCGTCAGGCTTGACGTTGTGTGACCCAGGACGGTAAGACAGAGAAAAATTGAATCTCCCAAAAAATAGTGCCCACCTGGCTTGACGGGGGTTGAGCTGCTTCGCTGACTGGATGTATGCCAGATTTTTATGATCCGTCCAAACGATGAAGGGT
Organism: Coregonus clupeaformis; assembly: GCF_020615455.1. Classification (NCBI taxonomy): domain Eukaryota; kingdom Metazoa; phylum Chordata; class Actinopteri; order Salmoniformes; family Salmonidae; genus Coregonus; species Coregonus clupeaformis. The sequence goes on along the minus strand of NC_059199.1, from coordinate 51,659,975 downwards.
TGTTCCGCCCCCTCCAACCAATGCCGCCACTCCTCGATAGCCAGCTTAACGGCGAGCAGTTCACGATTGCCAACATCATAATTCCTCTCTGCCTGAGAAAGTTTCCGTGAAAGAAAAGCACAGGGATGCAGTTTGTTATCTTCAGGAGAACGTTGTGACAACACCGCACCTACCCCAGTGTCGGATGCATCCACCTCCACGACAAACTGGCGGTCGGGGTCCGGCTGCATCAGAATGGGAGCCGAGGCGAAGCGATGTTTCAGTTCTTTGAACGCTGATTCGGCCCCTTCATTCCAAGCGAACGGTAGTGAGATGGAGGTGAGAGCGGTGAGTGGCGCCGCAATGCGGCTGTAGTCCTTGATGAACCTCCTGTAGAAGTTCGCAAACCCCAGGAATCATTGAAGTTGTTTGCGGGTGGAGGGGGCTGGCCAGTCCGTGACAGCAGAGATCTTAGCTGGGTCCATCCGCAACTCCCCCTGAGCTATTATGTAACCCAAAAAAGAGGTCTCAGACACATGAAATTCACATTTCTCCATCTTCACAAACAGTTTGTTCTCCAACAACCTTTGCAACACCTGGCGCACATGCAGTTCATGTTCCTGGGAGGACTCTGAGAAAATCAGGATATCATCCAGATAGACAAAAACAAACCGATTCAACATGTCCCGAAGGACATCATTGACTAGTGCCTGAAAAACAGCAGGGGCATTGGACAAACCAAAAGGCATAACCAGATACTCAAAATGTCCCAAGGGTGTGTTGAAGGCAGTCTTCCATTCATCACCTTTACAAATGCGCACCAGGTGATACGCATTTCGTAGATCCAGTTTGGTAAAGATAGTTGCACCATGAAGGAGGGGAAAAGCAGAATTAATTAAAGGCAGAGAATATTTGTTCTTAATGGTGATGTTGTTAAGTCCACGGAAATCAATACAGGGTCTGAGGGTCTTATCCTTCTTTCCAACAAAAAAGAATCCCGCTCCTACAGGTGACGAGGAAGGACGAATAATACCTGCCGCCAAGGAGTCCCGAATGTAGTTCTCCATAGCCTCCGTCTCCGGGCGGGAGAGATTGTACAGGCGACTGCTGGGGAGAGGGGCTCCTGGCTGGAGGTCAATGGCGCAGTCGTAAGGCCGGTGAGGAGGAAGAGAAGTAGCTCTGTGTTTGCAGAAAACGGATGCCAGGTCATGATACACGTCAGGGACAGCAGAGAGATCCATGGACTCCAGTGGAGGTTGAGGCACAGTGCTGGCAGGGGTCTGAGCAGAACACAAACAATTCACATGACAAAATGTGCTCCATGAAACAATTCTACCTGTCACCCAATCAATGTGTGGATTGTGTCTTATGAGCCAGGGGATACCAAGGACCAGGGGGTCTGTGGGCAGTCAATGATGTGAAACTGAATGTTCTCCTGATGATTACCCGACACTCTGAGACAAACAGGCACAGTCTGATGAGTAATACGGGTCAACAATTGTCCATTTAGACCCTTAGCCTGCAGCGGATGGTCCATAGGTACAGTCTCTAAATCCATTTGTTGAGCCAACTCTCGATCCAAAAAGCTTTCATCGGCACCAGAGTCAACCAGCGCACTAACAGGGAAATCCTGGGACTGCCACTGGAGGGATGCCTGGAGCAGAATGCGGGGAGAAGAGGAAGAATCCGCTGCTCGGCTCACCAAAACTTCTCCCATTAATGATGAGCCGGCCCTTTTCCCCGGACGAACTGGGCAGGAAGGAACGAAATGACCAGCTTCTCCACAATACAGGCAGACCCGAGCCTGAATATGACGTGCACGCTCCTCTGAGGACAACCGTGCACGACCCACCTTCATGGCTTCGGGTTCAGTGCTCCTAGTATCGACTCGGGAAGACTCGGCCTTCTCCGTAGGGAAGAGGCGGGGAGGAGTTGGTTGACGACAGACAGGTTGCTTGGAACTACCACTCCTCTCCCGGCGGCGCTCCCGAATCCGATTATCCAACCTGATGGTGAGTGAAATAAGATTATCCAGCGTAGGCGATTCATCATATGACACCAATTCATCTTTCAAGGTCTCAGCCAAAGCATTAATGAACACTCCTTGTAATGCCTCGTCATTCCAACCACACACTGCCGCTAAAGTCCGAAACTCCACTGCCATCTCCGCCACACTGCGAGACCCATGCCGAAGAGAAAACAAACGTTTAGCAGCCTCCTTGCCCCGTACGGGGTGGTCGAAAACCTTCCTCATCTCAGTGGTGAAGGCAACGTAAGCGTTGCAAATGTCCGACTGACTCTCCCAGACCGCGGATCCCCAGGAACGAGCGGAACCGCTAGTAGAGTTGATAAGGTAGGCAATACGGGCTCTTTCTGAGGCATAGGTGAGGGGCTGTTGTTCAAACACCAACGAGCATTGAGTCAAAAAATCACCACAGGTTCCCATGTTCCCGTCATAGCGCTCTGGAGCAGGAACAAAAGGCTCTCTGATCTGGGCTGTAGGAACCGGAAAAACTGGCGGAGCATGAGAAGGAGCAGTTTGTATGCCATGAACGAGGGGTGCATTATTAACTTGGGTAGTAAGGGCAGACACTTGATTGGTGAGTAATTGAACCTGATTAAGCAGCACCTGACTGTTCTCGGATATAGTCTTAAACAGGGTATCATGTTGGCCAAGTAAAATGCCCTGATTGGCTATGGCAGTCCGAATTTGAGTGCACTCTGGGGTGGTATCCGAGCTACTGTCTGCTGGGTTCATCATGGTCAGATCATACTGTCATGATTTAACTGGATTTGAACCCAAATGCAGACAACTACACCGAGCCAGAGAAGGTTTAACAGGTTTATTTACAAAGTTCAATTTGTCCAGGTTTCCAATAATAGGGGAAGAGCAAGTCCAGGTTTACAGGGAGGGTAACAGATCCAGGTTCAGAGCAGGTGTGGTACCGTAATGTCCTAGTGTCCGTGGTGAGTCCAAAAGGGAGGTCCGGTAGTGGAAAGCAGGATGGTGGTGGCAGGAGTGAAGCGGAGGCAGGAGTCAGGTTCCAATAATATGGTCGTCTTGACTATGATCTGACGATGAGTGGCAAGTTTGACCGGGTCTTAAAGGCTGAGGCGATTATGGTGAATGAGCTGCAGCTGGAACCCTGACTCCCGCACACCAGACTTCACTCCTGCAATCAAGGACAGACAGAGGGGAGGGGGAGAGCAGAGAGAGAGCTACCTAGCAGCAGTAGGCCTAACATGTACAGATGAAAGTGGTAACTTCAGGCGTTTGGAAATTGCTCCCAAGGATGAACCAGACTTGTGGAGGTCTACAATTATTTTCTGAGGTCTTGGCTGATTTCTTTTGATTTTCCCATGATGTCAAGCAAAGAGGCACTGAGTTTGAAGGTAGGCCTTGAAATACATCCACAGGTACACCTCCAATTGACTCAGAAGATTCTAAAGCCATGACATCATTTTCTAGAATTCTCCAAGCTGTTAAAAGGCACAGTCAACTTAGTGTATGTACACTTCTGACCCACTGGAATTGTGATACAGTGAATTATAAGTGAAATAATCTGTCTGTAAACAATTGTTGGATTCATGGTGTCATGCACAAAGTAAATGTCCTAACCGACTTGCCAAAACTATAGTTTGTTAACGAGAAATTTGTGGAGTGGTTGAAAAAAAGTTTTAATGACTCCAACCTAAGTGTATGTAAACTTCCGACTTCAACTGTAGATGTAACTTTGCAATCCTGTTCGGATTGGTCACCGTTTTCTCTTCCTCCTCTCTTCCTCCTCTCTTCCTCCTGCCATCCTCCTCTCTGGGTGTGTAGGAGATTTGGATTCAGAATTAGGCTAGTCTGATGCTGCTGCTGTTGAGACATTCAGAGCAGCGGTGCAATGCAGTACTTTAGTTTGGAGGCTTACAAACTGAAGACCACAGCAAGAAATGACTACCACAATCCTCTCTCTCTCTCCTACTCCCCCCATCTCTCTCTCTGTCTATCTCTCTCTCTCTCTCTCTGTCTCTCTCTCTCTCTCTCTCTCTCTCTCTCTCTCTCTCTCTCTCTCTCTCTCTCTCTTTCTCTCTCTCTTTCTCTCTCTCTCATCCTCTCTGATGAGTTAATTCTTTCTCATCTTGGGGGTTCTCTAGAGGTAATTACATACCCTGTTCAAACACACACACACACACACACACACACACACACACACACACACACACACACACACACACACACACACACACCCCCCCACACACACACACACACACACACACACAATGAGTCATGTTTCCTCTATTATACATGATGTAGGCGGCCAGCCTTAATGAACCGAACGGAATAAATCTCATTAACAACTGATGAACACACTCCAAAGATGTGATTCTCTCTTTTCCCTCTTTGTGGAATAGCTGTTTCTGTAGAGACCTAGGAGACCGTTAATTACGGCAGGTCTAAATAAAGCTGTCAGAGTTTTAACTACTCTCCTCTTCCTGCTTCATCCTTAGAACTTAGAACTCAGTTTTCGTTCCACATTCTGAATGAGACACTGACAGCCTCATCACAGTTTGTGTGCATCTGAAACATCTGAAGAATGTGGTGACTGTTAGGCTGGGTAATAAGCCTAATGTATTATGGGTAAGTGTGTCTTACCCGTATAATGTAGTAGTAATGCCTGTTGGAATCGTCGAATGTCTGCGTTTTCATAATCTTCATCATACTTAGCCTGCTCTCATCAAATCTGATGACTAACTTGAGATATTGAGTATCACTTGCATTTCTTTCTCTCTTTAATAACAATGTGCAGCAATCACTCTCACAACGAGGAAGTGCTTATGTTAGCTTTGATTTCCAGCGGATTATATTTCAGTCAAATCACTGTGTTTTTTCTCCCAAGCTTGCAGTGTGTGTGTGTGTGTGTGTGGGACGTGTACATGTCTGTGTGTGTATGTGTGTGCATATTGTATGTAGCTTGCAGTGTGTGTGTGTGTGTGTGTGTGTGTGTGTGTGTGTGTGTGTGTGTTTGTATGTATGTATGTACTGAAGCCTGCATGTGTGTGTGCATTCTGTATGTGGGTTGTTGTGAGTGTTGAGAGTTTACTGGTGGCAGTATGAGATGTGATTCACCTCTCTCTGAACTGCTGGAGTAGGTGGATGCCAGTGAGGCTGTTGGCACATTCTCTGCCAGCCCGTGCCAAGCGTTTGTACCCATCCGCCATCCGCCACGTCTGGCGAGGGGCATCCCTGGCACCATACCCAGTACCCCCTCTCCTCTCCGCTCGCTCCCCAAAGAAGAGGGGGATGGAGAGAGAAAATCCTCTTCAGAGATAAGTGAGCTGCCTAGTGTATGTGGAGCCAGATCCATTCAATGTGTTCCTGAAAATCCCCTCTCCATTCAGTCAGTCAATGAGGAAAAAAATTGCTGAGCGTTGCCACTGTATCAACAAGCCATGCCGTGAGCTCTCTCACCCACCCACCCACCCACCCACCCACCCACCCCCCCTCCTCTCTCTCTCTCTCTCTCTCTCTCTCTCTCTCTCTCTCTCTCTCTCTCTCTCTCTCTCTCTCTCTCTCTCTCTCTCTCTCTATCTCTCTCGCTCTTTCTCCGTCTCGCTCACTTTCTCTCGCTTTCTCTCTCTCCATCTCAACAAGCCTACTCCACCCTCTCCTTTCTCGTTCTCTCTCTTTCTCTCTGGCTTCTCCTTCCTTTTCCCCTGCCCAACTGCTGGACTTCCTGTATGGTCACATGACAAGTTCCTGTCAGTCTATGGAAGAAGGCCAATGTGGTGTTCATTAGGGCACACAATGGAAAACCTTTTAACACATTTTGCAACAGAAAACAAACATTTCTGTTTCTCATTGGACAAGTCCAGGTTGTCCCTCTCCCTGTTTGTCTATTTTCATCCATTTGGTGCCTATTGAATATGACCCTGTCACACCCTGATCTGTTTCACCTGTCTTTGTGATTGTCTCCACACCCCTCCAGTTGTAGCCCATCTTCCCCATTATCCCCAGTGTATTTATACCTGGGTTCTCTGTTTGTCTGTTGCCAGTTTGTTTTGTTTCGTCAAGCCTATCAGCGGTTTTCACCTTGCTCCTGCCTTTCTCAAGTTCCTGTTTTCCCTGTTTTGACCATTCTGCCTGCCCTGACCCTGAGCCTGCCTGCCGTTCTGTACCTTGTCACACAATCCTGGATTATTGACCTCTGCCTGCCCTGACCCTGAGCCTGCCTGCCGTTATATACCTTGTCACACCACCCTGGATTATTGACCTCTGCCTGTCCTGACCCTGAGACTGCCTGCCGTTCTGTACCTTTTGGACTCTGATCTGGATTTCTGACCTCTGCCTGCCCTTGACCTGTCGTTTGCCTGCCCCCTGTTTTGTAATAAACTTTTGTTACTTCGACACTGTCTGCATCTGTGTCTTCTCCTGAAACATGATAGACCCAGCTCAGCCTCCCACAACTGAGACAGACCAGACCAGATGATGCAGAAACTTGAGCAAACATGCCTTAGCAAATATTGGCTAGTATTGTCGTTGATTTAATAAAAACCTATGCAGCAGCTAAAGGTATACTCTTGCTACCTACATCTCATCAGCAGAATCCTCTCTCTCTAGTTCTCTGGAAATCCTCTCAGGATTGCTCCAGTTTCTAGTTGTCTGGAAATCCTCTCAGGATTGCTCCAGTTTCTAGTTGTCTGGAAATCCTCTCAGGATTGCTCCAGTTTCTAGTTCTCTGGAAATCCTCTCAGGATTGCTCTAGTTTCTAGTTGTCTGGAAATCCTCTCAGGATTGCTCTAGTTTCTAGTTGTCTGGAAATCCTCTCAGGATTGCTCCAGGGAAAAAGAGGAGTCCTCCACTCGGCTAGCAGAACTCTGGAATGTAAATTAGGCCTGGTCCCTCTAGTCTCTTCAAAGCAGCATTCCCGGGCCGGGCCGGGTGAAGATTCCTAACATTCCGGATCATTCCGGCAAATTTTCAGAGAACGGGTGGGTTTGATTATGAGGTTGTGATATCACTCAGCAGGAGTGGTCTGGTCGATCACAGTTTCCGCTGAACACCTGTTTACAATGAACCCTTCCTCCTTCTGGATTGACAAGTAAATAACAGTATTCAGGAACCACCAATTAACTCCACGTGATTTAACTGGTGACCAGATTAGCTGGCACAGTAGCCTCCATTGACATCCATTGATCTGTTGGAATTGGCCTCGATGCTGAACACATTTGATACAAAGTTCATGATAAACAGTTGATGCTGATTCAAACCGTGGTTGAGGGTTATCACTGTCCCATGAGATTATACTGTTGTTGGTGACGACTGGTTAGGAACTGTCTGTGTAGGCCTCCTACTAGTAAGTGGGAGATTCCCTGCTATTATCAGGGTCTGCAAGGCGAGAATTTCCCTCCCTTCATCTACAGCACTAATCAAGAATGACAAGAAGATTTTGCATGAACTCGTTAGTTAAAATTGGTGACAGATCAGTCAAAGGGGTGGCTAGTTCAAACCAGGTCCGTCCCCCTAACTGAGACTGAGACAGAGTTTTGTTTCCAGCTGCGTTGATATCAGACATACAGACAGACATAAATAAATAAAGAGACAGATAGAGAGATGTTTGAAGACTGTGTGTGTGTAGCTGCGTGTGTGTGCGTGTGTGTCTAGCTGAAAACGGGGTCGGTCATTTATCTGACTGTGACTTGTCAAGCTGATGTATATTTTCTCCTCTTCTCAGAAGGGTTGCTGCGATCATCAAGTGCGTTAGGAATGACAGACCGAATTGCCTTTGAACATCATGAGGGAAAAATGCATCTTTAGATTCTTCAAACTGTCAAACAATTTGTGAAGAAAGAGAGAGAGAGAGAGAGAGAGAGAGAGAGAGAGAGAGAGAGAGAGAGAGAGAGAGAGAGAGAGAGAGAGAGAGAGAGAGAGAGAGAGAGAGAGAGAGAGAGAGAGAGAGAGCACTGATGCCAACCCGACTGTCTGTCTTATTTATTCTAATAATAATAATAATAATAATTAATACAATTCTAAACGCGCTTTGCATACAATCTCAAAGCGCTTCAAGAGAAAAAAATAAACAAGGAATATATCATGATCAACCAATAGAGGCCAAGTCTTTGAAAGCTGCATCCTTCAAAGATGGGTAGGGTCAGTTTATGACTTGAGCGGAGTGAGCTGGTCAGAGGATGGTAGATGATGGTGCTGGAGTCTGCTGATGATCTTGTAGAGGGCAAGTCTGGGAACCAGCCTGAGTCATATAGCCACTGGACATCTCCTTTCCCACTCTGTGTAGCACCCAGTTGGGTGATGCCTCAGCAGCTCTGGGCGCCAGAAAGCTCACCACACACAGTTGAGAATAGTAGCCACTTGTCCTCACTGCTGTATTTCTCTATCTCTCATTCCTCTCACGCTTCAGGCGACTCCTCAAATGATGTTCTCAGAAGATCAGAAATTGGCAGCCAGAAGATAGCCCTATATTAAGTCCATATTATGGCAAGAACAGCTAAAATAAGCAAAGACATGAAGGTCAGTCAATACTGAACATTTCAAGAACTTTTAAAAATAGTTATCCTATGGGGACAGACGAAGAACCCTTTCGGAACCCTTTTTCTAAGAGTGTAGGCTGTTGTACTATTGAATGTGTCATAGTGGAGTGTCAGTATAAGTAACTGAGCAGTGCATTGGTTTCATCCATATTTTATGCATGCTATATTATGCCTGTGATAAAGTCCATCACCTCTACAGACTGAGGCCTGTAGCACACACACACATGCACGCACAGACACACACACACACACACACACACACACACACACACACACACACACACACACACACACACACACACACACACACACACACACACACACACACACACACACACACACACACACACACACACACACACACACGCCTTCGACCAGGTTTGAGCAGTCCAGTCAGGTCCGCAGGCCCTGAGCACTATCTAAAACGTTACACAGATCATCAGGCCTGATCCTCTTTGATCTCCAGCTCACAGCCCAGAGAATACCCATGGAGCAACTTCACTCCTCAGCACTGAAATCTATACTGGAGGCTTTGGACTTCACTATGTGAAGGAGGAGGGATCTCAGCAAATGATTCTCAGCTTTGAGAACTCTTTTAAGAGAGAGAGAGAGAGAGAGAGAGAGAGAGAGAGAGAGAGAGAGAGAGAGAGAGAGAGAGAGAGAGAGAGAGAGGGGGGAGAGAGAGAGAAATAACTTCTAAGGATGAGTCAAGAACTGATGCACCCTGTGCCACCAAAAGAATACAAATGACTTGTCTCATGTCGGCTCTGGGGAGAGCTGCTTTCCATGTGTAGCATGCTGCTCTATGTAACCTATGTAGGCTATTTACACCTACTTTGTATGTATGTATGTATGGACACTTTGCTTTTGCTTTGCTTTTGTCCTAAAGACACTATGCTAGGGACACTTACACTACATGGCCAAAACTCCTTCAAATTAGTGGATTCGGCTATTTCAGCCACACCCGTTGCTGACAGGTGTATAAAATCGAGCACACAGCCATGCAATCTCCAAAGACAAACATTGGCAGTAGAATGGCCCGTACTGGAGCTCAGTGACTTTCAACGTGGCACCGTCATAGGATGCCACCTCTCCAACAAGTCAGTTTGTCAAATTTCGGCCCTGCTAGAGCTGCTCCGGTCAACTGTAAGTGCTGTTATTGTGAAGTGGAAACGTCTAGGAGCAACAACGGCTCAGCCGCGAAGTAGTAGGCCACAGAAGCTCACAGAACAAAAAATAATAATTCTGTCCTGGATTGCAACACTCACTACCGAGTTCCAAACTGCCCCTGGAAGCAACGTCAGCACAAGAACTGTTCGTTGGGAGCTTAATGAAATGGGTTTCCATGGCCAATCAGCCGCACACAAGCCTAAGTTCACCATGCGTAATGCCAAGCTTCGGCTGGAGCGGTGTAAAGCTTGGACTCTGGAGCAGTGGAAATATGTTCTCTGGAGTGATGAATCACGCTTCACCATCTGGCAGTCCGACGGACGAATCTGGGTTTGGACGCTACAGCATACAATGACATTCTAGACGATTCTGTGCTTCCAACTTTGTGGCAACAGTTTGGAGAAGGCCCTTTCCTGTTTCTGCATGACATGCACCCATGCACAAAGCGAGGACCATTCAGATATGGTTTGTCGAGATCGGTGTGGAAGAACTTGACTGGCCTGCACAGAGCCCTGACCACAACCCCATCGAACACCTTTGGTATGAATTGGAACGCCAACTGCGAGCCAGGCCTAATCGCCCAACATCAGTGCCCGACCTCACTAATGCTCTTCTGGCTGAATGGAAGCAAGTCTCCACAGCAATGTTCCAACATCTAGTGGAAAGTCTTCCCAGAAGAGTGGAGGTTGTTATAGCAGCAAAGGGGGGACCAAGTCCATATTAATGCCCAGGATTTTGGAATGAGATGTTCGACGAGCAGGTGTTCACATACTTTTGGACATGTAGTGTATGTACACTTACCTGTCCATGCTTTTGTCCTATATACAGTATCATGTACACTTACATGTGTAGCTGTCCTATGCTTTCAGTGGGTCATGGCCACGGAATCAAGCCAGTGTAGCATCATTTAAAGAGGCCTTCTCCAGTGATCCTTTGAAGAACATACGAGTACAAAGAGAGTGTGACGTGTGTGTTTGTAAGGATGTGGGAGAATAAATGCAATGTTCTTTTCAGTGAGATTCAGCAACAGAGAACGTCAAACCACCAAAGGTCAGGGTTACCCAGCAGCCTTGAAACAGGTTGCTTTGCTGTTGAAGAATTGAGGATGAATACAACATTCAACAATGGCACTCGGAACCTCTGTGATGACTGTATGCTTCAGTGGGACATGATATAACATACCATTGTCTTATACTATAAGTGTATTGACATGTAATAGTCATTTAATCATATTCTTACTTTGAGTCTTTTTCTCTTTCCTCTCCCCTATATACCGACCCTGTTGAGGTGCACACATAGCTACAGTGCAGAACACATTCTCTCTCACACACACACTCACACACTCCTCCCTGATTAGTTTTCGCTCAGCGCTGATAGATGAATCTCCCTCACACACACGCACACACACACACACGTGCACACACATGCACATGCAAATACACACACACAAACACACACGCGCACACACACACACAGACTCTCCCCCTTCTCGCTCGCTCTCTGCTATACACGGTGATTGATTGTGACCTTACGTTCCCCTTAGGCATTGTCATTGTGCCGTACCATGAAGGATGGACATGAGAACACAAACCAATGATCTTTTTCACATCCAGCAGTAAGCCTGAAGAGTCTGAATAATTCAATTTGTATCGAACCAAAGCTCTATTTGTCATAGTTGGGCTTGCCGGGGGCACTCTTAGAATGCATCTCAAATGGCACCCTATTCCCTATATAGTGCACTACTTTAGACCATAGCCCTATGGGCCATGCAGGAAATGTTTAACTTGTAGTGTATTTTAGGTTTAAAACACTTTTACATTTCAGACTTGATTTACCCTTACGAAAAATGTATCAACCTCTACAAAAATGTCCATTAATTGTAATCCACATAATAATTCACATTTCCTGTTGCTGCAGGATTATTTTCCTGCTGTAGCAAACTGGCTCAAATCCTCAAGATCCTACATCTGTATACTATATAGGGAAAAGGGTGCCATTTGAGACGTAGCCTTATGCTTTTACCCAGCATGCTCTTCATGTGTCGTAGACTGTGGCAAACGGGTCCTTTGTCTGGTTCTTCTTATGTTCTGCCTCTCTGTCTCAAAAGATACATTTTCTGAGTGATGGCAGGATGACGCTAGCAGGATGCTGGCATTTTAGGGCTGAAAAACAACTGTTATGTCACTGTAACTTTTAGTCTATGCATTATATTACTATTAAAGGCAAATGTATATTATAATACCCTCACGACTCTACATCTTGGCAAAGAGGGGAAAAAGTTCAAAGCAAAGCACACATATGAACATGGTTTTGTCAGACTTATTCATTCCTCTCTCTACTTTGAATCTACCAGTTGATTATCTCTCGGAACATATGGACCTTTTATTTATTTTAGGCCTAATATTTAGTGTGTAAGTAAGCCATTTTATATAGCTTACTGTTAAACTTTTATTCAGGCCCAATCAACAGTGTGTTTTATCTATCTTTCATTAGTTAACTTTTTGTACCCTGTTACTGGATGTGCAAACACAACTTCGGAAATACTGATCAAATATAAATATAAAACGTAAGTATAAAATAACTGTGTGACTGATGGCTGTGACCTCTGTGTGAACGTTGTATGACCTCCTATAGAAGGTCATGGTGATGAGAAACAGATCCAGGGACAGATGTTCTCTGTCTGTCCATCCATCCACTAAACCTAATAAACATAGCCACCACTCATTACTAGTACTCATTATGTAAGGAAAGGCACGTTTGAGAGAAAAATACATGTTGGAGGAAGAGATAGACCACAGATGGACACAGTCTGTCAGTCGGTCGTCTGGAAACAAGATCTCCAGGGAAAACTGGTGGCGGAGGAAGGAGACTGTGGGTGTGTGTGTGTGAATGAGTGAGTGAGTGTGTGTCTGTGTGTTTGTGTGTGTGTGTGTGCTATCCATAATTGTCTAAGTTGTTTTTTATCTCTCTTTTTTTAAATGTTTGTGTCCTTGTAGCCTACAGTCACAGGAAGTGAAAGCCACAAACACAAGTGAAAGCGTAAATGAGTTTCTGGATTTACAACTCCTCCAGTCCTTCTCTCTCTATATATGTCTACGTCTAGTTTATCCTCTAGCCTCCATCTTTCTACTCTCTCCTATCTGCTCCCGGCCACCTGTGGTTTTAAATGGGAGGTTTGTTCCACCACCTGTTGACACAGCTGGGGTTTTACTAGAGAAGCGGCCGGGCCAGGGTAGAGTACGGGACACAGGGTTGTGACGACTGGGGTTCAAGCCAATGAACCTGTCACAAGAGGGTTTGAACAGTTATAGGACAAGGTTGCGTTTATCCCACAGTCCTACTAGCCCCCCCCCAAATAAAACCATCTAATGGTGATTACAAGAGTCAAATTTAGTTTAGTTCAATACGGTGTGTAGGCCTACTTACTGATTTTTAATACAACTAAGATAGTCTCACAACAAGCCAGACTGGAAGTCTCCTGCTAGCATGTAAGTCGGACCAAACAAGACTACAATGATGGTGATTTTGGATGTTAAGCTACATGTTCATCCTCAGGGTAGTAACCGGAAGATTGCTGGTTCGAATCCCCGAGCCGACTAGGTGAAAAATCTGTCGAAGTGCCCGTGAGCAAGGCACTTAACCCTATTTACTTCTGTAAGTCGCTCTGGATAAAAGTGTCTGCTAAATGACTAAAATGTAAATGTAGTTCCATAAAACCAATCACAAATTCCATCCTGTCTGAGATATTGGCCCTTACAACCACATCCACAGCTGAATACAAGACTTACGCATGGATTATACTGTTCTATCACTCATGTTTATGTTGTCTGAGATCACATTGGATGTCTCCCGAGTGGCACCTTATTCCCTTTATAGTGCACTACTTATAACCAGGGCCTATAGGGAATAGCGTGCCATTTGGGACGTAGCCATTGAAGAAATAACAACACACTGAGAGATGGCAGTTCTGTTTTGACTTGAGTACCACATTCTATTGCCCCAATAGGGGCAGTTAGGTTTTATTGCCAATGAGTGGCTCTGTTAGCAGCTTAGTAAATTGAGAAAGCATCTTGGTAGGGTGCTGTTTGTGTGTGAACCCGGAGCTAGCTCAAGGTCAATCCTTATTATGCCCTTTGTAACCCTTTTGGACATGGAGTCGGAGAGGTCATTTAAGAAGTCAGTGCTTGTATTTACTTTCTGTCGTGCAATGGAGAAAAAAATTACTTGGCATGTGACTGCAAAGCGCCTTTAGGCCTATCCTTTAGATCTTAGCTGTAGTACGACCAGCCAGTTCTACCCAGAGTATCTCTCTCTATCCTGATTAGACCATGTGTCTGCAATGGTGATTTTTGTGCCATTTAAATGAGCATTAAGGCGTGTGGTTTGGTTAGCCCAAAGACACAGAGAGTTAGATGGATGAGGCCTAGGGGGCAGCACGGGACGTCACTCCTCCTGGGCTGGTCAATATGGGAGCTCCTGTACAACACCATTGATAGGGGAAGAGGAGTGTGAGTGTGTGTGTGTGTGTGTGTGTGTTGTGTGGGTGAGGCGGTATCTATCACACCAAGCAATTATACTTCTGTAATTTATTTCATATTTTCCATTCTAAATGTCAGACTTGGATTATGTTTTTGCAATCTGCGATGATATGGTTTAGTTTGTCGTTATGTAAATGAATAACAGATTGCTGTAGTACCTTTTAAATGTGAAGATGTCATATTATATGTTGCGAAGGATCTTTCGTGTTATTTTGCAAAATGATTGCATTGTGTTTGTGTCACGATCGTCAGGGAGAGACCAATGCGCAGCGTTGAAGGTGAACATATTTATATTTATTTAATGATCACACGATCAAAACAACAAACGAAAACGTGACGTCTACGGTTTAAACACAAACCAACACGAACAAGAGACCACAAACACAAAGTGAAAGACAGACAGTTAAATATGGCTCCCAATCAGAGACAACCAGCTGACACTCGTTGCCTCTGATTGGGAGTCACTCAGGCCAACATAGAAATACAAACATAGAATTACACACCCTGGCTCAACATAACAGTGTCCCCAGAGCCAGGGCGTGACAGTACCCCCCCCTAAAGGCGCGGACACCGACCGCGTCAACTAAATACCACAGGGGAGGGACCGGGTGGGCACTCCGCCTTGGCGGCGGATCCGGCTCCGGGCCTGATCCCCACTCCCTCTCCAACCCCCCAAAGTACCCCTGGTCCGGTCTGGCCCCGCTGGCCGGAGCTGGACTGCACACTGATGGAGCGGATTGCTCTAGCTCCGGCGTAACGCATCTGACCGGTGCCGGACCAGGCACCAGTGGAACAGGCACGGGCCGTGCCGGACCGACGACGCACACCACTGGCTTGGTGTGGGGAGCAGGAGCGGGCCGGACCGGGCTGACGAAGCGCACCACTGACTTGGTGCGGGGAGCTTGGATGGGCCGGACTGGGCTGGCGACGTGCACCACAGACTTGGTGCGGAGAGCAGGAACGGGCCGGACAGGGCTGACGAAACGCACCACAGACTTGGTGCGGGGAGCAGGAATGAATTACACACCCTGGCTCAACATAACAGTGTCCCCAGAGCCAGGGCGTGACAGTTTGTGACTATGATGAGCTCAAAAGGTCTCAGAGAGAAATACTGTATCAGCATTTAGACAAACAAACAGCTCACTCAATAGGAGTGTGTGGGTGTGTGCACGTTTGTATGCGTGTGGGTATATGTGTGTGCGTGCATGCGTGTGTGTGCTTGCATGCGTGTGTGTGTGTGTGTTTGTGTGTTGCTGTCTTGTGATCTTGATATGAATTAGATCTCTAAGTCCATAAGATGTGTCTCCAAGTCCAGAAACTGTGTCTGAAATGGCAGCCTACTCTCTATAAACTCTGGACAAAAATAGTGCCCTATGTAGTGATTAGGGTGCCATTTCGAACACACCCATGGCAGGGCACCAACCCATGATTTGGTCGCACCCAAAAACTTGTGCCGTCATACAATTGAAAAAATGTCTGTCATCTTATAAAGTCAGTGCTTTATTAAAAAGTGTAATAGACTACAGAGATGGTATTCAAGAAATACATTGCTTAATAATCTTTTCATGTTGTGATTAAACATATTTTAATGTGTAACCTAATCCAGCGATTGTCTTGCATATTGGGATGACAATTAAGCTATTGTTGTGATATTTTACTGTTAAAATAGTGCTCCAGAATTTTCGTTTTTTTCTCAATATATATGAATTTGCTTGCATCTTTATATGCACTAGGTGATAGAGCAACGACCCTGGAATAAAACAACATGTGTGTCGGTGGAGAGAGGTTTGGTTTTACAGGTTTACTCGCTCTGGATTGTCAGTACTGCATGTATGCTTGGCTATTGTGCCATGGTTGTGTCAGGGTCGATTGTAAGTTAAACTTAGGTATTCCTTTATGGGTAGTGTGATGCCTAAAACACATTTTACTGGCAGTCATTCATTAGTGGCCGCTAGAATCTATGTTCCTTTTTCCTTCCTCCTTTTTTGTCGGAATGAAACAGGATATAATGAAGACTACATTAAATATGTCTTACATGTAATGGACATACAGTTGAAGTCTGAAGTTTAAATACACTTAGGTTGGAGTCATTAAAACTTGTTTTTCAACCACTCCACAAATTTCTTGTTAACAAACTATAGTTTTGGCAAGTCAGTTAGGACATCTACTTTGTGCATGACACAAGTAATTTTTCCAACAATAGTTTACAGACAGATTATTTCACTTATAATTCACTGTATAACAATTCCAGTGGGTCAGAAGTTTACATACACTAAGTTGACTGTGCCTTTCAACAGCTTGGAAGATTCCAGAAAATGATGTCATGGCTTTAGAAGCTTCTGATAGGCTAATTGACATCATTTGAGTCAATTGGAGGTGTACCTGTGGATGTATTTCAAGGCCTACCTTCAAACTCAGTGCCTCTTTGCTTGACATCATGGGAAAATCAAAAGAAATCAGCCAAGACCTCAGAAAAATAATTGTAGACCTCCACAAGTCTGGTTCATCCTTGGGAGCAATTTCCAAACGCCTGAAGGTACCACTTTCATCTGTACCAACAATAGTACGCAAGTATAAACACCATGGGACCACGCAGCCGTCATACCGCTCAAGAAGGAGACGCGTTCTGTCTCCTAGAGATGAGAGATGCAAATCAATCCCAGAACCACAGCAAAGGACCTTGTGAGGATGCTGGAGGAAACAGGTACAGAAGTATCTATATCCACAGTAAAACAAGTCCTATATCGACATAACCTGAAAGGCCACTCAGTAAGAAAGAAGCCACTGCTCCAAAACCGCCAAAAAAAAGCCAGACTATGGTTTACAACTGCACATGTGGACAAAGATCGTACTTTTTGGAGAAATGTCCTCTGGTCTGTTTGGCCATAATGACCATCGTTATGTTTGGAGGAAAAAGCGGGATGCTTGCAAGCCGAAGAACACTATCCCAACCGTGAAGCACGGGGGTGGCAGCGTCATGCTGTGGGGGTGCTTTGCTGCAGGAGGGACTGGTGCACATCACAAAATAGATGGCATCATGAGGAAGGAAAATTATGTGGATATATTGAAGCAACATCTCAAGACATCAGTCAGGAAGTTAAAGCTTGGTCGCAAATGGGTCTTCCAAATGGACAATGACCCCAAACATACTTCCAAAGTTGTGGCAAAATGGCTTAAGGACAACAAAGTAAAGGTATTGGAGTGGCCATCACAAAGCCCTGACCTCAAGCCTATAGAATATTTTTGGGCAGAACTGAAAAAGCGTGTGCGAGCAAGGAGGCCTACAAACCTGACTCAGTTACACCACCTCTGTCAGGAGGAATGGGCCAAAATTCACCCAACTTATTGTGGCAAGTTTGTGGAAGGCTACCCGAAACGTTTGACCCAAGTTAAACAATTTAAAGGCAATGCTACCAAATACGAATTGAGTGTATGTAAACTTCTGACCCACTGGGAATGTGATGAAAGAAATGAAAGCTGAAATAAATAATTATCTACTATTATTCTGACATTTCACATTCTTAAAATAAAGTGGTGATCCTAACTAACCTAAAACAGGGAATATTTACTAGGATTAAATGTCAGGAATTGTGAAAAACTGAGTTTAAATGTATTTGGCTAAGGTGTATGTAAACTTCCGACTTCAACTGTATATGGACACTTTTTAATGGTAAGTTTACGAACATTGGTTGTGGTAAGTATAATTGAAACTTGGGTATCATTATGGTAAGTGGGGAAATAAGTATAGCCAGTTACAATTGTAATGGTTTAGCAGATCATAAAAAAATAAGATCACTTTTTACCTGGCTAAAAGAGAAATAATCAAATATATATTGTTTACTTAAAACTCACTCTACAAATATAGATGAGGTTGGGTGGAAAAAGGACTGGGAGGGTATTAGGTTGGGTGGGGGACTCAGGTGCAGAGACGGACACACGGACAAAGAGGGTGGATTAGGATGTAATTTATTCAGCGTGTCTTGGCAGAGAGAAGCAGTTCAGGGTGGAGTAGCTTCAGGCCGGGGTAGGAGCTGAGTGGGGTGGAGAGCCAGTAGTCCAGAGAGCTGGATGACGAGGATATCAGACAACAGAGGAGCAGGTTGCGGCGTGGGAATGGCAGGCAGGCAGGCAGGCAGCAGGAACAGACGGGATCTGGTCGAAGGAGAGACAGGTTACAAATGTGGCAGAAACAACTATAATACTGAGAGAGTACAACTAAACTGAGATTTGCTGTACGGAGCCAAGTTACCACAGGTAGTGTAGGAACGAACTGGCGCTGGAGAGGTGTCCAGCCCGGGTAGATAACTGCTGGTTGATTGATGACAATGAGCCGCAGCTGGAAGTAACGGAGCATGAGAGAGAATGGCCACGCCCCTGACCTAGATCCTCTGACTGCACAGCAGGGGGAGACAGACACAGACCACACACACACAGGGGAAAAAGGAACAGGGAAACAAGCGGGAACCGGACCAACAGTGCCGAACCGTAACAGTACCCCCCCTCAACGGGCGCCACCCGGCGACTCCACCCGGCTTGTCAGGGTGGTCCCTATGAAGTCAGCCACCAGCTGCGGATCCAGTATAAATCGTCGGGGGAATCCAGGACCTCTCCTCGGGACCGTATCCCTCCCAGTCCACCAGGTACTGAAGCCCTCTACCACGCCTCCGGACGTCCAGCAGTCTCCGCACCGTGTAGGCTGGATGGTCGCTCAGTCTACGCGGTGGCGGAGGGGGATCCACAGGCGGACACAAAGGGCTGGAGGAGACCAGCTTCAGCTGGGACACGTGAAATGTAGGATGGACTCTCATGGCCTGGGGAAGCTTCAACCGAACAGCCGAAGGGTTGATGATGGAGTCGATCTCGAAAGGACCCAAATACCGGGGCGACAGCTTACGGGAGTCAGTGCGCAGGGGGATGTTGCTGGAGGAGAGCCAGACTCGCTGACCAGGCTGGAACTGGGGAGCGACTACCCTGTGCCTGTCCGCCACCCTCTTGTTACGCTCTGCTGTCCGTAGAAGGGCCTCACGGGTGTCCACCCACACCTTGCGGCAGCGACGAAGGTTATCCTGAACTGACGGGACGGCTAACTCCCTTTCTTGAGACGGGAACAATGGCGGTTGATACCCCCAAAGCCGCCTCAAAGGTGAGAGGCCGGTGGCAGATGAGGTGAGGGAATTGTGGGCATATTCGACCCACGGGAGATGTTTGGCCCAGGTGGACGGGTTCTGGGATGTCACACAGCGTAGAGCAGCCTCCAGGTCCTGATTGGTCCTCTCAGTCTGGCCATTGGATTGGGGATGGAAACCTGATGAGAGACTGACAGAGGCACCCAGAGCCGAACAAAACTCCTTCCATACCCGAGAAATGAACTGTGGACCTCTATCGGACACTATGTCCACAGGGATTCCATGGGGACGGAATACATGTAGGACAAAGAGGTCGGCTGTCTCACTGGCAGACAGTAATTTTGGTAATGCAACAAAATGGGCAGATTTAGAGAATCTGTCCACGATGGTGAGTATGGTGTCCTTACCCTCAGACATAGGAAGTCCAGTGACGAAGTCCAAGGCCACGTGAGACCAAGGACGACTCGGGACTGGGAGAGGCCGCAGCAGGCCCGAAGGAGCCCTGTGGGAAGCCTTATTTTGGGCACAGATGGAACAGGCCGCCACGTACTCCCGGACGTCAGCCTCGGCGGATGGCCACCAAAAGTGCCTCTTAAGTAGCGACAGTGTACGGTTCATACCAGGGTGGCAGGAGAATCGTGAGGTGTGGATCCAGTTGAGCACTTGCGGCCGCCGGCCGCGGGAACATAGAGAAGGTCGGGGGGCCATCGGCCGGTCCAGGTTCCAACTCTTGTGCCGATCGGACGAGGGACTCCGATTTCCCAGTGAACAGCCGCCACCAAACAGGAAGCGGGCAGAACAGGTTCAGGATTGCTGAAGTCTTCATTGTCTGTAAACTGGCGAGAGAGAGAGCATCAGGCTTGACATTACGTGTGCCAGGACGATATGTTAAAATAAACTTGAACCTGCTGAAGAACAGAGCCCATCTGGCCTGGCGGGAGTTCAGCCTCTTGGCTGACTGGATGTAAGCCAGGTTCTTGTGGTCTGTCCAGACTATGAAGGGTTGCTCTGCTCCGTCTAGCCAGTGCCTCCACTCCTCCAACGCCAACTTGACAGCAAGCAACTCCCGGTTACCCACGTCGTAGTTCTTCTCAGCAGGGGTCAATCTCCTGGAGAAAAAGGCCACCGGATGGAGCTTCTGGTCCGTGGGGGAACGTTGTGACAGGACTGCCCCCACCCCCGAATCAGAGGCGTCCACTTCCACAATAAACTGCAAACTAGTGTCTGGATGAATAAGAACAGGTGAGGTGGTGAACAGTTCCTTCAATGTACTCACCGCTGACTCGGCCTCAGGCGTCCACAGGAATGGCACCTTAGGGGAGGTGAGCTTGGTCAGGGGGGCAACCACTCGGCTGAAACCCCTGATGAAGCGGCGGTAGAAGTTGGCGAAGCCCAGGAAGCGTTGTAGCTGCTTCCGAGACGTGGGTGTGGGCCACTCCACAACCGCTCTGATCTTGTCAGGGTCTGGTGACACTTGTCCCCGCTCGATAATAAAGCCCAAAAAGGGGACGGACTGCCGGTGGAACTCACATTTTTCTGCTTTCACATACAGTTTATTTTCCATGAGGCGTTGGAGAACCAGACGGACGTGGGAGACGTGTTCATCCTGTGACTTAGAGAATATTAGAATGTCATCCAAATAGACAAACACAAAACGGTGTAGAAAATCCCTCAACACATCGTTAACCATGGCCTGAAACACTGCTGGGGCGTTAGTGAGACCGAATGGCATGACTAGGTATTCAAAGTGTCCGAGAGGGGTATTGAACCCAGTCTTCCATTCGTCTCCCGGCCTGATCCTAACGAGGTGGTAAGCGTTACGTAGGTCGAGTTTGGTAAACACGGTGGCACCATGGAAGGGGTTCGAATGCTGAGTTGATGAGAGGCAGGGGGTACGTATTTCTGACTGTGATGTTATTAAGTCCTCTGTAGTCAATGCAGGGGCGTAATGTTTTGTCCTTCTTCTCAACAAAAAAGAACCCAGCACCAACAGCGGAAGATGAGGGACGAATGATGCCAGAGGTTAGGGGAGTCGCCTATGTAGGTTTCCATAGCTTCTCTCTCAGGACGGGACAGATTGAAAAGCCGACTGGACGGCAAAGGGCTCCAGGCAGTAACTCAATAGCGCAATCGTATGGCCTATGAGGTGGTAGTGAGAGTGCTTTGGATTTACTGAATACCTCGGCCAGGTCCAGGTACTCCTCAGGGACTGAAGAGAGGTCTGGGGTTTTGACAGGGGAAGCAGGGGGAACCTACCGAGGGCGAATAGCCGACCCAAGGCAAACAGAATGGCAGTGAGTGCTCCAACTGTGTATTTTGTGGTTTTGCCAGTCAATATGGGGGTTGTGAATGCTAAGCCAAGGGAAACCGAGGATAAGGGGGAGGCCGAGGAGGAGACTACTTTAAACTGGATGGTTTCTTTGTGATTGCCGGACAGCATGAGAGAAACGGGGACAGTTTGATGGGTGATGTTGGCAAACTGATGGCCGTCAATAGCGGTTACTGTTATAGGCTTAGGCAGGGGCTTAACAGGGATCTCAGCCTGAGTGACCAGGTTAACGATCAAGGGAAACTATCCTCAGCACCAGAGTCGATGAGAGCAGCTAGTGGGAGAGATAGATTCCTGAACTGGACTGTAGCTGGGATAACTAGACGGGGTGCTGTGGGCATTGAGTCAGGTGTAGCACTCGCAAGTATGCCCACTTTTACCTGCGAGCTTGGTCTTTTGGGCGAACCGGACAGTTAACCAGGAAATGAGTGCGGTCCCCACAGTACATGCACTCACCAGCCCGCATGCGCCCGTTCCCTTTTCGGCAGGGGACAGACGAGCACGGCCCAGCTGCATGGGCTCGTCTAGTTCCGTGGAGGGATCCGCTGCGGTGTGGACCCGACCGCCCCTCTCCTGTCTCCTCTCCCGTAGCCTGTTGTCTATTCGTGTAGCAAGGGAAACGAGAACATGAAGGTTAGCAGGCTCATCACGAACAGCTAGTTCATTCTTAATCGTGTCACTTAGACCGTTAACAAACGCTCCCCTGAAGAGCTTCGTCATTCCACTTGGAATCGGCTGCCAAGGTCCAAAAATCAATGGCGTATTCAGCCACGCCTACCCGTGCCCTGTCGTAGCTTCAATAGTCTCTTTGTGGCGGTCCCGGCATGGTCCGGGTGATCAAACACAACTTTCAATTGAGAGGAAAAATCGTCCAAACGACAGGCTGGCAATCTGCTGAGTAGAACAAGCCGCTTCTGCCCAAATCAAAGCTTTGCCCCTCATTAACCCCAGTGCGTAATGTACCTTTGAGGATTCCGTGGAGAAAGACAGGGGCTTCTGTTGGAACAAGCGGCACTGAAGCAGGAAACCACGGCATTTGTTCAGGTCCCCGTGAAAGGTTCGGGTGAGGTTGTAGGGGGTTCCCGAAGGGCAGGAGCGAAGCCGAGCCTGGAGCCACTGTAGGAGGAACAGGCGGAGGAGAAGCAGAGGAAGGAAGGGTAGTGAGTGTTACCAGGTTAGCTACCTGAGAGGTGAGATGAGATACTTGATCCAACAACTGCTGGTTGTTATCCACAAGAGTCCGGATGAGTTGGTCGTGTTGTCCCAATAACATTCCCTGTGAATGGAGGGCGCGTTATACGCCATCACCCGTTGTTTCATGTGGCATCTCTGCTGAGTCCATGTTTGGCCAGTTCGTTCTATTAGGTTGGGTGGGGGACTCAGGTGCAGAGACGGACACACGGACAAAGAGGGTGGATTAGGATGTAATTTATTCAGCGTGTCTTGGCAGAGAGAAGCAGTTCAGGGTGGAGTAGCTTCCAGGCCGGGGGTAGGAGCTGAGTGGGGTGGAGAGCCAGTAGTCCAGAGAGCTGGATGACGAGGATATCAGACAACAGAGGAGCAGGTTGCGGCGTGGGAATGGCAGGCAGGCAGGCAGGCAGCAGGAACAGACGGGATCTGGTCGAAGGAGAGACAGGTTACAAATGTGGCAGAAACAACTATAATACTGAGAGAGTACAACTAAACTGAGATTTGCTGTACGGAGCCAAGTTACCACAGGTAGTGTAGGAACGAACTGGCGCTGGAGAGGTGTCCAGCCCGGGTAGATAACTGCTGGTTGATTGATGACAATGAGCCGCAGCTGGAAGTAACGGGCATGAGAGAGAATGGCCACGCCCCCTGACCTAGATCCTCTGACTGCACAGCAGGGGGAGACAGACACAGACCACACACACACACAGGGGAAAAAGGAACAGGGAAACAAGCGGGAACCGGACCAACAGTGCCGAACCGTAACAGAGGGAGAATATATATATCACTCAAAAGGGGTGAGTATACTAATTAATACAATATTTGATCCTATTGTGCAAACTGCAAACAGATCCTCAAGGAAGATGGATTATTTTAAAATATGCTATTGGACCAAAAACAGATCTGGCTAATTAATCTATATAGACCAAATAATGATGATCCACACTTCTTCAAAAATATATATAATAATCTATTGAGCTCACAAGCAACCAATGAATCTATTATTATGGTGGGAGATTATAATACGGTTTTAAGTACCTCAATGGATCGTAAAGGAAATCACACTACAAACTATCACCCTCATGCACTTAAGGAGATCATGAATATCATGGATACATTATAACTAGTGGATATATATGGAGGCTGAAAAACCCTGACCTAGTGAGATATACAGTGAGGGAAAAAAGTATTTGATCCCCTGCTCATTTTGTACGTTTGCCCACTGACAGAGACATGATCAGTCTATAATTTTAATGGTAGGTTTATTTGAACAGTGAGAGACAGAATAACAACAACAAAATCCAGAAAAATGCATGTCAAAAATGTTATAAATTGATTTGCATTTTAATGAGGGAAATAAGTATTTGACCGCTCTGCAAAACATGACTTAGTACTTGGTGGCAAAACCCTTGTTGGCAATCACAGAGGTCAGACGTTTCTTGTAGTTGGCCACCAGGTTTGCACACATCTCAGGAGGGATATTGTTCCTCTCCTCTTTGCAGATCTTCTCCAAGTCATTAAGGTTTCGAGGCTGACGTTTGGCAACTCGAACCTTCAGCTCCCTCCACAGATTTTCTATGGGATTAAGGTCTGGAGACTGGCTAGGCCACTCCAGGACCTTAATGTGCTTCTTCTTGAGCCACTCCTTTGTTGCCTTGGCCGTGTGTTTTGGGTCATTGTCATGCTGGAATACCCATCCACGACCCATTTTCAATGCCCTGGCTGAGGGAAGGAGGTTCTCACCCAAGATTTGACAGTACATGGCCCCGTCCATCGTCACTTTGATGCGGTGAAGTTGTCCTGTCCCCTTAGCAGAAAAACAACCCCAAAGCATAATTTTCCAACCTCCATGTTTGATGGTGGGGATGGTGTTCTTGGGGTCATAGGCAGCATTCCTCCTCCTCCAGACACGGCGAGTTGAGTTGATGCCAAAGAGCTCCATTTTGGTCTCATCTGACCACAACACTTTCACCCAGTTCTCCTCTGAATCATTCAGATGTTCATTGGCAAACTTCAGACGGCCCTGTATATGTGCTTTCTTGAGCAGGGGGACCTTGCGGGCACTGCAGGATTTCAGTCCTTCACGGCGTAGTGTGTTACTAATTGTTCTCTTGGTGACTATGGTCCCAGCTGCCTTGAGATCATTGACAAGATCCTCCCGTGTAGTTCTGGGCTGATTCCTCACCATTCTCATGATCATTGCAACTCCACAAGGTGAGATCTTGCATGGAGCCTCAGTCCAAGGGAGATTGACAGTTATTTTGTGTTTCTTCCATTTGCGAATAATCGCACCAACTGTTGTCACCTTCTCACTAAGCTTCTTGGCGATGGTCTTGTAGCCCATTCCAGCCTTGTGCAGGTCTACAATCTTGTCCCTGACATCCTTGGAGAGCTCTTTGGTCTTGGCCATGGTGGAGAGTTTGGAATCTGATTGATTGATTGCTTCTGTGGACAGGTGTCTTTTATACAGGTAACAAGCTGCGATTAGGAGCACTCCCTTTAAGAGTGTGCTCCTAAACTCAGCTCGTTACCTGTGTAAAAGACACCTGGGAGCCAGAAATCATTCTGATTGAGAGGGGGTCAAATACTTATTTCCCTCATTCAAATGCAAATCAATTTATAAAATTTTTGAAATGCGTTTTTCTGGATTGTTTTGTTGTTTTTCTGTCTCTCACTGTTCAAATAAACCTACTATTACAATTATAGACTGATCATTTATTTGTCAGTGGGCAAACGTACAAAATCCGCAGGGGATCAAATACTTTTTTCCCTCACTGTACATGGACGAGACTTAATCAAGCTGGCTGTCTTGATTACTTCCTGGTCTCAATCTTGCTGGCATCAAAAAAAAAAAAAAAAAAGTATTAATAGGAGACCGAATGCGATAGGACCACCATCTAATTAGCCTCCATATAACTCTTACAGAATTTCTACGTGGACGGGGATATTGGAAATTTATTCAAAGCCTATTGGATGACAATTTGTTCTTAACCAAGACAAAATAATTCATAATTGACTTTTTTCTGTACAACATAGGTACAGCAGATCCCCTTATTGTATGGGACACTTTTAAATGTACTTTTAGAGGCCATTCAATGCAAAACTCATCATTAAAACAAAATCAGTTTAGGTCAAAAGAGATTAGACTAATAAAGGAAATAGAGGAAATAACAGGGCAGGTAGATGGTCATGGAAACTGTACTATAGAGGCACAAAATAGGTTACAGGAAAAACAGAAAGAATTGGAGGTACTTATTCAAGAACGATCAAGTGTAACATATTACAAAAATAAAGCGAATTGGATGGAACATTTAAAAAAATGCACAAATGTTTTTTTGAATCTTCAACATAGAAATGCTACCAAAAATAATTTACAGAAACTCGTTACAAATGATGGAGTCATCCATGATTCACCAAATTATATTTTGAAAGAGGAAGCAAAATATTTTAAGTGTACGTTTTCTTTTCAGTCTCCTCCATTTCCACTGAATGATGTTAACTGTAAGGATTTCTTTCCTAATAATAATAATGTAAAATTAACAGATTTACAGAAAGACCGGTGTGAAGGTCAACTCACAGAAGAGGAACTTTTTGAGGCAATTAAATATTTTCAGTCTGGAAAAACACCAGGGCTTGATGGTATACCAGCAGCAGTATATCAGACCTTTTTTGCTTTTACATTTATTTATTTTTACATTTTTAGTCATTTAGCAGATGCTCTTATCCAGAGTGACTTACAGTTAGTGAGTGCATACATTATTTTATTTTTAATACTGGCCCCCTGTGGGAATTGAACCCACAACCCTGGCGTTGCAAACGCCATGCTCTACCAACTGAGCTACATCCCTGCCGGCCATTCCCTCCCCTACCCTGGACTATGCAGGGCCAATTATGCGCTGCCCTATGGGTCTCCCGGTCACTGCCGGCTACGACAGAGCCTGGATTCGAACCAGGATCTCTATTGGCACAGCTAGCACTGCGATGCAGTGCCTTAGACCACTGCGCCACTCGGGAGGCCAAAGAAGGCAAAAATGTACTCAAAGATCCATTGATTGTTTTAATTACTCCTTTAAAAATGGTAGACTTTCAGGTACTCAACAAGAAGGTCTGCTTTCATTACTTCTAAAACAGGACTCAGGTGGTAAGTATAAAGATCCAGTCCATTTAAAAAACTGGAGGCCTCTTACACTTCAATGTTGTAATGCGAAAATCCTGGCGAAATGCATAGCACATAGAATAAAAAAGGTTTTACCAGATATTGTTCATCCTGATCAGACAGGTTTTTTACATGGACGACATATTGGAGATAATATATGACAATTACTTGAAACAATTGAACATTATGAAACATCAAAGATACCAGTCCTGGTGTTCATAGCAGATTTTGAAAAGGCGTTTGATAAGGTACGACTAGAATTTATATATAAATGCCTGAATTACTTTAATTTTGGTGAATCTCTTATACAATGGGTTAAAGTTATGTACAGCAACCCCAGATGTAAAATAGTAAATAATGGTTACATCTCAGAAACGATTGAGCTTTTAAGAGGAGTAAAACAAGGCTGTCCGTTGTCTCCATATCTATTTATTACGGCCATTGAAATGCTAGCTATTAAAATTAGATCCAACAAGAACATCAAGGGGTTAGAAATCCAGGGGATAAAAACAAAAGAGTCAATGTATGCCGATGACTCAAGTTTTTTCTTAAGTCTGCAATCTGGATCCCTGCACAGTCTCATTGAAGATCTTGATCACTTTTCTAGCCTCTCTGGACTAAAACTTAATTATGACATGTGTACCATATTATGTATTGGATCGTTAAAAGACACAAAAATAGATAAGATTCTGCAACCATGGAGAGGTAAATACTTGTCTATTTATGGAAAAATCACATTGATTAACTATTTGGTCCTATCACAGTTTACTTACTTACTAATGGCACTGCCTACTCCAGACGACTCGTTTAAAAAAATCATATGAGCAAAAAATATTTAATTTTATTTGGAATGCTAAGCCAGACAAAATTAAATGTCCCTATTTATATAATGAATATGAGCTTGGGGTGCTAAAATTATTAAATATTAAAGCTTTAAACCTCTCACTAAATGCTTCACTCATACATAAGTTATACTTAAACCCAAAATGGTTCTCCAGTAGATTATTAAGAAAGGCTCATCCTTTGTTCAGAAATTGCCTCTTTGCTTTTATACAGATTATTTCTAATTTCTGACTAATTGAAAATGAAATGTTGTTTAAAGTATCGCCCCTTTCGTAAACAAGCCATACAAAGCTGGTTACAATTTCAATTTTATCCTCCAGAAAAGATAGAACAAATATTACAACAAATGTTATGGTTAAACTCAAATATACCGATTAATAAAAAAATACATTATTTATGGATTTAAAAAAATTATTATATTTAGTAATGATATTATGAATATAAACGGTGGAGTTATGTCATATATGCAGCTATCGAAAATATATGGGAATGTCTGCTCAATCCAAACTTATAACCAACTGATTGCAGCATTACCACAAAAATGGAGGAGGCAAGTGGAAAAGGGAGAAGGTAGGGAACTTGTTTGCCTGCCATATATTAAAGATACAAATTGGCTGAAAGGAATTGTAATAAATAGAAAAATATACCAGTTTCATTTGAGGACATAAGTGTTGACAGCTGCGCCATACAGGTACAAAATAAATGGAAAGAGATTTTCAATGTACCGATTCCATGGCACATGGTCTATGAACTGTTACAAAAAACAACACTTGATTCAACACTTCGAGCTTTTCAATTTAAATTATTATGCTAAATTCTTGCCAATAACAGAATGCTATATATATGGGGCATGCAACAATCTCAGCTCTGTAGATTTTGCTGTAAAGAGACAGAATTACTAGATCATTTATTCTGGTATTGCCCCTATGTAGCTTGTTTTTGGTCACAGGTTCAGGAATGGTTAAAAAATCACAACATACACTTAAAATTAACCTTACAAATAGCAGTGTTGGGTGATTTGGAAAGCCATAGTCAGTCAATAAATAATATAATAATACTCGTATGATAGGTTCCATCTTTAGCTCACAATCTGTGGATACTATACGATTAGAAAGGCTCAAAATATATGTAAAACATCACAGCACAATTGAAAAATATATGACACATGGAAACCAAACAAGGGTTGTCTATGTTGATAGGTGGGATGAGCTAAGAGTGGCTGAGGGGTGAGATTAAAGAGCTTATGTTTGGTAATGTATTATTGTTATGTGATTGCTTTATATAAAAGTACAATGTATGTAAAATATGTATGCAAAATGTATATGTAAAATGTATATGTAAAATGTCATTATATGTAGCAGAAAAGCTGTAAAAAACAAACAAGATTTGTGTCCTACGAAGAGGGGGGGTGGTGGATGGGTTAACAAAAAACTAATCATAGGCTAATTTATTTGGGGCTAATTCACCACCTGAGTAAGTGGAAATGCAAAACACATTAACTAGATTGCTAACTCTAAACATAATACCCACTGCTAGTAGCCATGTATTAATCTAATTAACAGTAAATGTTTTATGTCCCAAAAAACTGCAATCGCTTGCTCCTTATCTCAAAGCCATTTAAAATATATTGGTTGTAAAAATGTTGCTATTGAGTTCAAAATTGAGAGCTGATAAATAAAAAGTATACCTACAGAAAGCTGATAACCTAATTTCTTCAACTATGACAACAGGATAGCTGTGTTTTCCCCGCAATAGGAATTAAAAAAGTTACACAATCAGAACACTTTTTTTCTCCCAGAGCATTTTATTTCCCGGAAAGGGAGAGAGAGTGTCGCACACTCAACACAGCAGCAGGCCCCAGTGAAACAGGTACAGTGTGGTGAGTGATTTTGAAGGAGTAAGGCGCAGGAGGGTGAATCACAGAATAAAAGGGTTTATTGCTGAAAACACAGTAGTACGCAGCAATGTGTCAAACACTCCAGTGCATAAATCAGGCGCACTGGGAAACAACAAGGCACACGGGGAAATATCCCGGCAATATAAAATACAAGGAGCTCCACCGAGCTAATCTAACCTCCACAATAATCAATCACACACAAAGACAAGGGGGCAGAGGGAACACTTATACAGGTACTGATGAGGGGATATGAACCAGGTGTGTGTAATAAACAAGACAAAACAAATGGAATGATGAGATGAGGAGCGGCAGTGGCTAGAAGGCCGGTGACGATGAACGCCGAAGCCTGCCCGAACAAGGAGAGGAGGCAGCTTTGGAGGAAGTCGTGACATACAGCTTCAAGGGCAGTCAGACACTTTCATTACAGGAATCATGAGGATAATGTACTTTACTGTTTGACCAAATCATGGCTTTAGCCTCTTAAAAAATAAGTTTTGAGTGAGGTTACCATGCAGAATGTGCAGCTCGCACTGATGCGACCAATTAAAATGTAACTCGCACAGCCAAGTCAAAGGGTCAATAGTGTGCAATTGCAGCCCGCAATTCGGGGCGTTCCTGCATGTGGGCATTACTACCTCTGCTGGAACACTCCCCAAAAGGGAAATAAAAGTATCCCCTGATTTTCTACTCGCACCTGTTGAACACCTGCCCTTGCTGTCGCTAACAGAATTGTGTGAAAGCAGTGCCCGACAGGAGGAGGCGAAGGTCCTAGCTAGCTACCTGTGTCAGAGCCACCTCTTCCTCTTCTGTGGGGTTTATCGGCGGTTGGCATCCAACATTCTGGTGCATTACCGCCACCTACTGTACTGCAGCACCCCCGTCTTCCGCCTGTTTACTGTAGTCCTAGCTTAGAAGTGGACAAATGCAGATGCAGGAACGCCCACATGCAGGAACGCCCCGAATTGCGGGCCGCAATTACACCCTTCTCCAAAGGGTCGCAAAATGCGACTATATGGTCGCAGTCTGGAGCCCTGCATGGTCTGAAGTGGACTTAGGGGTCCAGGTGTGTTTAGGGGCCAGAAAGATATAGGGGAGGGGATAGAGGGATGGATGGATAGATGGAAGAACGGAGTGAGTTATGTGATTGTTATACACTTAGCAGATTTTAAATCCCGTAGTCATTTGCCAGACCGACCCTTCCTTTTCAAGTCGCTGACATCACTGGGACTGTCTACGATCTCCGGTTAACCCCTGTATGTGTGTGTGTGTCAGTGTGTGTGTAGGTGCGTGTGTGTATGTGTGCGTGTGTGTGTGTGTCTACGGTTAACCACTGTAACTTTAGGGAACACCCACAGTGAGAGTCAGTCTCCATTCATTTGGACCAGGGAGAAGGACAGGAACTTTGATGTGCATCTCGGCACATATGGAAGCAATCTCAGACATTCCAGCTAGATTAAAGCATGTTTTGAGAAGGCCTTTCACTAGCCCTGTTTCTGGCCATGGTGAATAGAGTTTCAAAGAAGGTAAAGATTCAGTTACTGTTAATATGGGCCTGGGAGAGGAGTGAAACGCAGGTCAGTAGAGCGAGAGGGAGAGAGAGAGGGAAAGAGAGTTAGAGAGAGAGAGAGAGAGAGATTCAGAGAGAAAGAGAAAAAAGATAGGAGATTGTGAAAGAAAAGTCTGTAACAGAGAGAGAAACAGAGTTTTGCCTCTGACATTAGAATTCATTAAAACATGCTTAATTGCGGTTGGATGGTTGGCGCCAAGAATGGATTGTTCTAGGAACATTTGGAAATAATAAATAAGTAAAATTTTATGTTCTGAGACACACATTCAACATGTGAGGTAAGGAAAAGTTCACAGAAACGTCCCGCTGTTTCGGAAAATGGGGATTTTTCTCCCCAAATTCATCAGAGGTGTCGAGAGAAATGTAGTCACAGTATTTATGAGTAGCTTCACCAAGGCAGATTTTTTCTTCCTTGACACATCAAGGACACAGTAGTCAAAAAACAAACAGAGAATTTATGAGAACCCCTATTTGTGATTCTGGGGGGATATTTTGACACTCCTTCTGAGTATTCACCAGAGACAGACAGTATTTTATTATTTTTTCAATTAGGTCTGACTTTGTAATGCATTGCATGGACAGCTCTTTTATCTGTGATCATGGCTCTCAGATTTTGTTTAATGCCTGTAAGCATGTATTAGGCTGTTATTTAAAAACTCCTTATAAAGACCAATGAGTCTGCACTGGGATATTGAAATGCTATACTGTTGAGAGGGAAAGAGAGAAGGAGGGAAGAAGAGAGCGAGAGGGAGAGGGAGAAAGAGAGAGGACAGACAGACAGACACACACACACACCAAGACCTTTAGACTTACAGGTCTGCTAACCCTCCGAAACAGCCAGTGAAATGGATCCCATAACTGAACAAATTAGAAGTCTAATTCTTAAATGTAAATGCTCTAATACTTTACACTCTGCACTGATTTGATAATGAAATAGCTGTTCATATTTTCAGGATATCTATAAATACTATGACCCAGGTCTCCTGTGTTCCACAAGACTGCATTAACCCGCTGAGTTTGGGGAGCTAACTTAAGTCTTCAGGTTTCAGGCAACGTTACGAATCATTCGAGCATGGTTCACAAAACATCGTAGGTCGGGTCCACATCATTAGACCCTACAGTATGTTTGAGATCTTCCAATTCCTTTTCCCTTGATCTCTTCTGTTTACTCAGCGAGCTTCTTGTTTATTTGTTCATTTTATGTTTGTCTGAAGGTTAGTGAAGAAGACATTTTCTCTTTATTCCCTTTCAAGACAAACACATATCTCTGAAAACAGTCTCTCTCGCTCTTTGGTTCTCTATTTATCTCTCTATTTCCCTCTTTCTCTCTCTCTCTCTCTCTCTCTCTCTCTCTCTCTCTCTCTCTCTCTCTCTCTCTCTCTCTCTCTCTCTCTCTCTCTCTCTCTCTCTCTCTCTCTCTCTCTCTCTCTCTCTCTCTCTCTCTCTCTCTCTCTCTCTCTCTCTCTCTCTCTCTCTCTCTCTCTCTCTCTCGCTCTCTCTCTCTCTCTCTCTCCTCTCTCTCTCTCGCTCTCTCTCTCTCTCTCTCTCTCTCTCTCTCTCTCTCTCTCTCTCTCTCTCTCTCTCTCTCTCTCTCTCTCTCTCTCCCTCTCTCCCTCTCTCTTTCTCTCTCCCTCTCTCTGTCTCTCGCTCTCTCTCCCTCTCTCTCATAATAATGTTGAAGGCTGTAGGAACAAAGGTGTTGAATGATGAATAGTCCCTATACTTCCTGTCCTATGTGAGTAGGGCTAATGTTTTAACTCTCTGACACTGGAAATCATCCTTTGTCAGCGGCCGACAAATGATCATCATACTGACACGATACATAGATTATACAGTCATATCAAAACCACTTAGACATTCACACACAATATTAACTAACTGCAAATGAACGTTAGTAACAGCCATTTGCAGCGCTGCTCTATATAATTGGATTTGCTTTCATGCGTTGTGAATGAACGGCCTAAACATTATGGCTCCATCATTGTATTCTCTGCTCATATGAAATAAAATGTTATCCATAACTTGTCAATAGAAATATAGTTCATTTATCTGTCCCTGGTATGAATGAGTGACTGGAATAACTCTCATTACAGAAAATAAGAGCCTATTACTCTATGTGAGCTTTTAGATATTTGATGACCATGAATCACTGTTGCCCCTGACGATGAATGCCTGTGTGTGTGCGTGCGTGTATGACGTTGATTGTGTTTCCTTACTTTTCCTATAGATGAATTTAATTTTGACGTTCTCTTCAGAATTTGTTTAGTCCTTGTGGTCAAATAGAGTATTGACTTTTTAGAATCATTTTTCTGACTGAAGGCCTTCTGATAAGTCACTGTACACTAGTCAACATATAAAGGCTTTGTCAGGTCATATCTTGAATACCATCTTGATTACAAAGACTATATCATGACAATATACTGTATTACTGCTATGTGTACTGAGTGTGATATGTATTTATTTCTGAAGAACCGTAACAAGCCCAAACTAAGTCACCCTGACTGAAATGGCTTTGCTCAAAACCAAACACAAATGAAAGATAAACACAGTACCAATAGACTTTCATTTTTCCACAATTTAATAAGAGACATGGGGAAACTCACATACGTATTACAGTAACCTATACTACCCGCCTGAACGGCATCTGTTCAGCTGAGATGAGTGTTGAAAAGTAGACAGCATATGCTTACCAGAGCCCTGCTTGTCAAAGTGAGTCTTAATATTTCAGAGGCTATGTGTGTGAAACCACCAGCCACAGCACTTTCTATGGCCGTGTGTGTGTGTGTTACTTCAGGCAGCTGAAGCTTCATTACAGAGTGAAGGCCCTTATCGTGGTGTGTCAGGAGTCATGTTTTGAATCTTTCATCTGTCTCTAGCCTGCTGGAGAACAGCTGAGGACAAGTCTTGAGGCGCTGGGTATGAACACTGTAGGTGTGTGTTATTGTGAGTGTGTGTACAGCTCCCTCCGGTCGCCGGCTCACTTCCCAACATATCTTTCCCATCAGAGCTGAGATTTGAACCAGCATCCCTCCGACTGCTGGCCTGCCTCTCTAACCTCCAGGCTACCTGCCTGCTCCATCAAACATTGATGTCCGATTGTGTTCTCATGCTTTGTATCAAACCAGTGGGATTCCTCCTTCCAAGTTATAAACGTATGATTTATTAATCCATGGTGAAATTTCTCACCATGAAAAATCTCCCAAAAACGTCCTGATGATGAGAATAATATTTGGTGGAGGAGGATGAAACTGACTCGTGTTTGTGTTTTCAATTGAGACAACAGCTATTATTACATATTTATCCCTTTTAATTTATAATGAGAATGATAAAAGAGTCAGTATCTACTATAGCTGGCGTTTTGTGGGAAAGATTACAGGCAAATGAAGGCTGCTTGAATCAATTATTTAGGCTCAAATAAAAAGTACAAAGCATCATACACAGCATCGCAGCAGCCTGCAGCGAGTGAGGGAGCGAGCAGCGGAGGAAAATTAGGTCAGTTTCATAAAATTCTAGTGGGATCTCTCGCAGCACTGCAGCTGCACAGTTAAAGGGGAGCTCTGGAATAGAGATAAACCCAGGACGATTTGGTGCCATCAAACCCTATTTTTTAAGTAATCTAGATCAATTAATATTTTGAATATTTCGTTATATTTTATTCCAGTTGTGTTGAATGATTTATCATTTATTTCCCCCTCCCCTTTAAATCCAGCTAGTTGTCGGCCTGCAGTTAATTTTGGGAGCACGGTTGGGCAGTGGGGGTAGCCACAAAATAAAGGTTGAACTCAAAATAAGCCCAGAAACACTTATGTACTGTACCAAAATAATGGTTAGAAGAGGCCTACTTTAGTAACTGTCATTTGTACAGTAGACTCTAACTTATTCAAACACTGATTTGAAGATTTTACTGGTCTGAGGATAATATTTATGACAATCAGACAAAAACATTTTCTCTCTCTCACTCTCACAGTCTCCAGCATGTACAAACTTTTCAGTAAAGTAGTTGAGTTTTCAGACTGACTGTCTGAGTGCTGTCAGGTGCGCCCTGCCTGTCCTGCCGTGGGCCCTGTGCTACCCTGTGGCTGAGTTTTAATGAATGCTTGAAGGGTGGATCAGCCTGGCAGAGCTCCGACAGAGCGCCAGGGTTCTATCAAAGAGAGGGGGATTTTAAAGGATGATTATCCTGCCTGTGAGAGCTCCATCTCCCCTAGACTCCCCGAAACTACAGCCTGATACTCTGGAGCTCACTGGAGCACACTCAGCACACATAGAGTACAACCATACTGCCCGACCTGCAGTCTACAGTCTGCACACCGTCTGTCTCTGTCTCAAACGTCTTAGAGGACTGACTGAGAATGGGGAGATGAGATGTGGTTGGTTTCTCTGCTTTTGCCTAAGCTGAAGCCATAACGGTACCACAAAGTTGAAGTTTTTCTCGGAGTACAGTACACCCGCCGACACTTTTGGATAGGCTAAGCCAAGGGAACCTAAAAATACACCATTGCCTGTTCTGTATTGAATGCCCTGTCAACAGCAGTCTGTGAGACTTACATAGACTTACATAGACAAAGGGCTGTTACTTTGTGAACATATTTCTTTTTTATTTCACAGCTCTTATTACAAGACTTACCCTACAGTCAATTAGCCTGGTCCCACATCTGTTTGTGCTGTCTCTCCAACTCCTTTAAAAAGGAGTTTGTAAGACAGCATTAACAGATCTGGGACCAAGCTAACAGTCATAAGTATTTCAGAAAAATTGAATAAAGTTGTTTTGGTGAACACAATTCCTCCAGAAGAACATTCTTTTTAAATCAGTGAAATGCCTCTCAACTCAGTGGAAAGTGTGGTTGGAGGGAACTGTCAACTATATGTTTCAGCCAGCCAGCCAGCCAATCCACTATAGGGCATAACTTTCTTTCTCCCCCTCCCCTCTGGGTTATGTTCAGCATTTTTGCTTGGGCCAATTTTGAAATGCCTGCACTGGTCCAGACACCTTGGAAAATGAACATCAGATAGCATTGATATGTTAAATGATAATAGCATACTATAATATTGATGATATCTCAGCAGACTCATTGGTCTTTGATGTTGACATTTTCCTGGTTCAATAGAAACTGTCCCTGTACTGCAGTCAGCAGTTTTCACTATCATGCATCACTTCCTGGAATGATGTGATGTCTAGTAGCTGTTTTGCTAAATCTACTACTGATGTAGCCGAAGTGTCTGATGAAAAGTGTTAACATAACTTTTAAAAGCTTTATTTATTATTTATTTATTTATGTAGCCTAGTTGTTAATGTTGTTAAATAAAATATGCCCTAGACACAACAGTTCTGTAGCTTTATGTTATGGATATTTGTGTTACAGTGCGGGACCAGTGGGTCTCTTTCATTGTAGATCTCATTTTCCCTCTTTGTTGAAGGCATTTTCTGTAAGAGAAAATGATATCTTATTCTGGCATTGGCCATCCCTACCAACACATCTGCCACATCTAAAGTTCACTACCAGTTAGTCTGATTCCGCTGTGACTTCTAAATCGCTCTGACAGAGCTGGATCAAATCTACGAAGCACATGAAAAGAAAAAGAGAGACAATTCTATTTATTCATTTTTTTGTGTTTTCATTTCTCATGTCCCCTCATTGCCTCCACCCCCTGCTGGTTCACCGTGAAAATTGGCAAAATGAATTGATTCCAGGCCAGCCAGGCGAGTTAGTTAAACAGAGTGTATCGTGGTAGAACAGAGTTTTGGCAGATGACACAAATGTAGCCTTGACGCATCGCTTCTATCCACTTCATTTCTCCCTTCCTCCTGTCCCAATCCTCACTCCCGCTGAATGACAATAGCCTAACGTCGTTGTCCGGAGAGACAAGTCGTCTAACTCGGTGCTCGCTTCGCCATGCCTGGATGATGGCGTGTCGGGAACAGGAAAAGGAAGATGGAGCTCTTCTCTCTGGGTTTGATGCGTTTTTCTGGTGGCACGTCCCCAAACACAATCAGCAAGGTTACAGAGCAGTCAGAGCAGCCACCAGAATGCGTCTCCACCCCCGGGGGCAGGGGGAATTTACATGCCGATAACGTTGATCAAAGCTTCCCATTCTCCCTCCCGGCTGCATCAATGGCAGAACAGTTGAAAAGAGTATCATGGTATTTTAGTGGTAGAGGAGCTATTCTATATCTGTGAAGAGGGGTTGGACGAGGGTGACAGCCGATGCTGAATCCTCTGAATGGGTTTGGTGGCATCTAACCGCATGAGAGGTTGCTACGGTTGCCACACTGTTGTGCTTTAAAGAGATGAATACATCCAAGTATAAAAGCATCATATCTTAAGGCAGCGTTTCCCAAACTCGGGGTGCACGTTTTGTTTTTTTGCCCTAACACTACATAGCTGATTCAAAGCTTGATGATTAGTTGATTATTTGAATCCGCTATGTGGTGCTAGGGCAAAAAAACAAAACATGCACCCCTTAGGGTCCCGAGGACCGAGTTTGGGAAACCCTGTTTTAAGGCGTATTGTATCGTTGCCTCATACACAACGTGTGCAAGGCATGGCATTGGCAGAGTGAATGTAGACCTATTGTTGTTGTCACATGGCTATTGACTTCCTCTCCTTTGAAAGTGCAGATGGTCTCTTCACCTAAGCATCTTCAAAAGAAGATATGCCTATTTTTTTCTCAGTTACTTTTTTCAGAAATAGAGTTGTGTACCTTAAAACCGAATATGGAGGAATCGCTGATGTTACTGCTTGGGTGTTGTGTAACGTGTGTAATGTGTGTAACCCCTACAAACAAAATAAGGTTGTCACAACATTGTCATATGGTATTTCATTACCAACCTTCTCACAACCTATTTGCGACGTTGTGACAATGTGATATGTTAGTAGATACCTTGCTTATAATGTATTTTGTCTCATTAACCCCTTAACAAAATGACCCACTTTTACGCTCTATCTCTCTGTTCAGGCCGACTGGGCATCAGCAGGTGAATATCTAACCAGTAGTTCCTAAGCTACTACACTACACCTGTCATGTCTCTCACTCCAAACCCCCCATGTCTTTACTTCAACCTCAAACCATCTTAATTAGCAGAAAGAGAGAGGGAGAGATAGAGAGAGAGAGATACAGAGAGAGAGAGAGAGAGAGCGAGAGAGAGAGAGAGAGAGAGAGAGAGAGAGAGAGAGAGGGAGAGAGAGAGAGAGAGAGAGAGAGAGAGAGAGAGAGAGAGAGAGAGAGAGGGGATCATGAGCGAGGGTGTGTGTGAGCCAGAGAGAGGAAAGAGGAGAAAGAAAAGGAGAGAGAGAGAGAAAGAGAGAGAGAGAGAGAGAGAGAGTGGGGGAGAGAGAGAGAGTGGGGGAGAGAGAGAGAGCGAGAGAGAGAGAGTGGGGGAGAGAGAGAGAGGGAGAGAGAGAGAGTGGGGAGAGAGAGAGAGGAGAGAGAGAGAGAGAGAGAGAGAGAGAGAGAGAGAGAGAGAGAGAGAGAGAGAGAGAGTGGGGGTGAGAGAGAGAGTGGGGGAGAGAGAGAGAGAGAGAGAGAGTGGGGAGAGAGAGAGAGAGAGAGAGAGAGAGAGAGAGAGAGAGAGAGTGGTGTGTGTGTGTGTGTGTGTGTGTGTGGCAGGCCGGGAAGTCCTTGGAAAGACAGATGAGGAGCCCCTCCAGGGGAAGAGAAGAGCTTAGATTTTTCTTTCTTCCTTCCCTCCTTCCTTCCCTCCCTCCCTCCCTCCTTCCTTCCTTCCTTCCCTCCCTCCCTCCCTCCCTCCCTCTCTCTCTCTCTCTCTCTCTCTTTACCTCTCCCTTTTACATTCTCCCCTCTCTTTCAATTTCAACATGGATTATAATGAGTCATTGGGCTCAACCATTAAGAGCTTCATGCAGCTCCTAAGAAAGAATAAGATAAGATAGTACTTTATTAATCTCCCAGAGGGGAAATTTGACTGCACCAGCCAATACATACATTACCAATAAATGCACCATAAAAACACAACAAGGACACACAGACATTAAAAGCAGCACATCATCAATGAATATAAAAAAACAAAGTGTTTGTGTTAAAAAGCCTCATACCATATGGTAAGAAGGATCTGCGGAAATGTTCTGTTTTGGCCCTGGGTAAAATAAATCTGTCTGCCATCGCACTGCAATGCTCCAGGCAGGTACTGTGGAGGGGGTGGCTAGTGTTGGCCTCTATACTTCTGCGCTTTTTGAGGAGGATGAAGTGGTCCATTGTTCTGTAGATAATTTTTCCCCCTCTAATATGATATTTTCTGATGAGGGCATAGCTGCTTACTCATCACCAACATCCAACAATATGCCAGCTCAGACTGATATTGTATGTTTTATTATGTTGAGAAGTTATTTAAAGCTTTTTCCGTTTTTGTGCAGTGTACCACTGGTTTAAATACGGTAGATTATCGGATGTTGAAAGTGAACAGGTTCCGTCCGAAATAGCACTCTATTCCCTATGTAGTGCACTACTTATGACCAGGGCTCATATGGCTCTGGTCAAATGTAGTGCTCTATATAGGGGATAGGGTGCCATTTCTGACGCAACCCATAGGCTATAATTGACTTGGCCTGCTGGCGCTCTCTCAGTTGCCCATGGAAACGTACACAATACCATAATTGATTACAGTGTTCGACGTCATCAGGATATTATTTTCCATCTAAATGGGGTTTGTTTGTTATGATGAGGAGTAAGAAAAAGCAGGGGAGGAGAAAGATAATAAGAAGTGGAGGAGTAAGAAGGAAAGATGAGAGAGAGGGACAGAGCTAAGAGCAGAGATAAACTAAGACCAAGCTCTGAAGATCATTTCAACCCATCTTGTGTGTTCAAGTGTTTAATTCATAAAGCCTATGGATTTATTTTCACAGGCCAGCTGTGCCTTCAGCTCTATTTTTACATACTGGATATAATGTACTCCGCTAGCTGTGTATAGTATGCTACACACGCAAACATACACACACACAAACACACACACATACGGCACGCTTGTCTAACTCTCTGTAGCGCATGGCATCCTCCCTCCTCCTCTCTATATTAGATGAATTGGCCTCTCGTCTCTGTTGCATTATGTTAATCTCCTTCCTGCTGATTCTGTTTGCCTAGGCATTGAGTTGATGCATGCAGGCGCTAGCTAGCTATTCCTGGGGATTTGAGCTTCACCATGCATTGTGTTGCTACTGGCATAAGAGGAAAGAAAATAACAAAAGAAGAGAGAGAGAGAGAGAGAGAGAGAGAGAGAGAGAGAGAGAGAGAGAGAGAGAGAGAGAGAGAGAGAGAGAGAGAGAGAGAGAGAGAGAGAGCGAGAGAGAGAGAGAGAGAGAGAGAGAGAGAGAGAGAGAGAGACAAGATAGTTAAAGAGAGAGAGAGAGAGAGAGAGAGAGAGAGAGAGAGAGAGAGGAGAGAGAGGAGAGAGAGAGAGCAAGATAGTTAAAGAGAGAGAGAGAGAGAGAGAGAGAGAGAGAGAGAGAGAGAGAGAGAGAGAGAGAGAAAGACATGGGGAGAGAGCATGGGGAGAGAGCGAGAGACAGCTGTGACAGCAGGGTGACTTTTGCATTAGCAAGAATAGCGGTTAAGTGGCTCGTGTGCTGCAAATACATGCACACACACACACACGCACACATACCCACAGCCTATACTTTTCCTCCATCTTCGATCATCATGACTAGTATAATCTATTACTCCTCTCTATGGTTACAGTGCATGATGCTCATTGTTGCTGTTTTCCATCACCACCATCACCCTCGGCCCAGTTTACGATGCATCACTAATCACTTACCCTGTTTGGTTGTTTGTTTGTTTAAAATGTTCATGGCTATAATCATCTACTCAGGTGTGT
This sequence comes from Coregonus clupeaformis, assembly GCF_020615455.1. NCBI lineage: Eukaryota > Metazoa > Chordata > Actinopteri > Salmoniformes > Salmonidae > Coregonus > Coregonus clupeaformis. The sequence goes on along the minus strand of NC_059199.1, from coordinate 51,618,815 downwards.
TAAATGTGGTAGGCCTAAACACTCAGATAGATCATCAGTTGCTCGTTCAATGGGAGAATGAAGCTATTTAACATGATCATAGAAGACCCAGCAAATGTCCCTACCACTGGAGAATATCATAATCTGCAATGTTAACCACTGGCCATCTGAACTACTGTAGGTCTGAATCCAATACCACAAGGCACACTTCATAAATTATCGTCAGAACTAGTTATTGACATGGCTGACTTTAGGGTGTTCTGGAGAAAAGTTGTATTGAATGAAAACCTTTCTGTAAATTATCACATTTGACAATGTTGAAAAATAACACAGCACACACGCGCACGCACACGCGCGCACACAGACACACACACACACACACACACACACACACACACACACAAACACTCACACACACACACACATCCTGGAGACAGCTTCTTCTACCCACTATCTCTCTCTGAATCCCAAGCCTAGCTCAAAGCCAGGGCGGCCATTAGCTGTCTTGCCAACGTTGTCTTTTCAAATGATAAGGTTAGACACTAAGCTCTCACCTCTGGCCTAGCTGCCTCAGGTAAATCTGTCTTAACATCAGCAGCCTGCTGAGTCCCTAGCTGGTTGGTGTAGGAGGGGTTGGAGGTCACTGTTATGTGGGCAGCTTGTCTCTCCCTTTTCTGTTTCCCTTCCTCCTTGTTTTGTCCCCTCTGTGTCTGTTGTATCTGTATGTGTGTTTGTCCCCTTTATGTGGGTGTGTCTGGAGTGGATCAGGGGGCGTGCTCAGGATCTGCCTCTCCTGTGCAGCTGCGGGTTGTTTCCAGTGATTCCTGCCTACGCAGCTGCATCCTATTCTCTAATCAACCTGCACTACTTATTCCGGGGCATGGCTCTCCACCGGCGCCAGATCGTTGTTCTTACCAGAGCGGTAACTTGGCTCACCAGTAAAGTTATTTTGTCTTTGTCTTCAGCCTGGCTCTCCACTCTCCTTAACCTGTCGTTTGTTTTGTCTTTAGTTTCGGACATACCTCCCAACCTGCCTGCCTTCCTGCCTGTCGGTCTGCCTGCCTGCCTGCCTGCCTGCCTGCCTCAGCCTCTCCTTCCTCCGGAGCCGACTAGCCCACTCTGTTCCTTTACTTCAGTTGTTTTTTGGACTAAGACAATTTTAACTTTTATTAAATATTTTTGTTTCTTCCACTCCCTTTGTCGTGTTTGTTTCTGAGTGCTGGGTTGAACCATAGCCTAACAGAACGATCTGGCCATGGACCCAACAGAGAAACAGCACGGGGCAAACGAAGACAGCTTCCAACAAGCTATCCAGGCTCAAGGAACGTTGCTAGGACAGCATGACCAATTGATTCGGACTCTTGTGGAAGATAATCATCAATTGCTGAACCAGGTGACTCAGTTAACTACACAAGTCTCTAAATTGTCTGTTATCAGTTCTCCATCTCTCTCTGACCCCCAGTTTGATGCACCCCAAGTTGTTTCCTCTGACATTATGCAGGCGTCGTTCCGTCGGGAACCCCCTGTCACGTCGCCTGAACCGTTCAATGGAGAATTGGAAAAGTGCCGGGGATTTTTGCTTCAGTGTGACTTGATTTTTCGGCAGAGACCACTGTCGTTTTCTACTGATTCCTCTAAGGTACATTATGTTCTGGGGCTGTTAAGAGGGAGAGCTCTGGTTTGGGCTGAGGCTGTGTGCTCAGATCAAACTTTGACTGGATTGACTTTTGCTGATTTTTCTGCTAAATTGAAGACTGTTTTTGACCATCCTGACCATGTGGGTAATTCCTCCAAGATACTTTTTAATTTGAGGCAGGGTTCTAACAGTGTGGCTGAGTACTCTATTGAGTTCTGGACTTTGGCAGCGGACTCCAAGTGGAACAATGTGGCACTTCAAGGAGCATTTCTAAACGGTTTGAATGAAGCCATTAAGGATGAACTGGCTGCTCGTGACGAGCCACATGATTTACATTCTCTCGTTTCCCTGTCCATTAAGCTAGACAACCGGTTGCGGGAGAGGCGTCGGGAGAGAGGCGGTCGGCCGCATCTAGGAGGACGAGTTCCCCAGCCGTCAACCACTCGAGTCTCGCCTCCCCGGAGCCGGCAGCTTCTTGTTCCTGATTCCATCCCGAGCACAGAGGAGGAACCTATGCAAGTGGGTCGAGCTCGACTACCTCCAGCAGAGCGGCAACGGCGCCTCCAGGCGGGTGAGTGCCTGTACTGTGGAGACGCCACACACATTCTGGCTACATGCCCTAAGCGGCCAAAAGACAAGGCTCGCTCGTAACGGTGGGTCTACTTGCGAGCCCAGAGTTAGATCCTGAACCCATCATTCCCCGATTACAAGTACCTGTAACCTTACGTTTCCAGAGTCATTCCCTGCCACTCTCAGCTCTCATAGACTCAGGTGCAGAAGATAACTTTATTAGCCACCAGTTCGTTACACAAGCTCGTATCCCCATGGAGCCACTACCTACCCCCATTCGGGTCACAGCCCTTGATGGGCGCCTCCTCGCGGAGATAACTCATCAAACCACCCCGTTTCCCTAGTGATTTCTGGCAATCATTGTGAAAGCATTCAGCTAAGAGTTATGTCTGGCTCAGCTACCTCACTAATCCTTGGCTTCCCCTGGTTGGCTCTTCACAACCCACAAATTGATTGGACACGTCACACCATTCTCAGTTGGAGCACTAACTGCCATTCAGAGTGCCTTAGGTCAGCGGTACCCCCCACTTAGTGTAACCCAACTCATCCCTCAGCTCCTCTTGATCTGTCATCTGTCCCCAAAGAATACCATGACTTAGCGGAGGTTTTCAGTAAGGACAAGGCTCTGTCTCTACCACCACATAGGCCTTATGATTGCCCTATTGAACTGCTTCCTGGTGCTCCCTTGCCCTCTAGTCGCTTATACAATCTGTCCCGACCGGAAAGAGAGGCAATGGAGCAGTACATTGGTGATTCTCTGGTCTCGGGCATAATCCGTCCCTCGTCGTCTCCTTTGGGTGCAGGTTTCTTTTTCGTGGAAAAGAAGGACAAGTCGTTACGCCCCTGTATCGATTTCAGGGGTTTAAACAACATAACTGTTAAAAACAAGTATCCCCTTCCACTCATCAACTCTGCTTTTGAACCTCTGCATGGCGCCACGGTTTTCTCCAAGCTCGACCTCAGGAACGCTTATCACCTTGTCCGGATCCGTAAGGGAGATGAGTGGAAAACCGCTTTCAACACTCCACTGGGACATTTTGAGTATTTGGTCATGCCCTTTGGGCTCTCAAACGCCCCTGCTGTTTTCCAAGCCATGGTGAACGATGTTCTTAGGGATTTTTGAACCGTTTTGTCTTTGTATACCTGGATGATATTCTTGTTTTTCCAAGTCACCCGAGGAGCATGAGTCACACGTCCGTCAAGTCCTTCAACGGCTCTTGGAAAACAAGCTGTACGTCAAAGCAGAGAAGTGTGAGTTCCACAAACAGTCTACATCGTTCCTGGGGTTCATCATTGAGAGCGGGCAGGTGAAGGCGGACCCCGAGAAGATCCGGGCAGTGACGGAATGGCCCATACCCACCACCCGTAAGCAACTTCAACGATTTTTGGGCTTTGCTAACTTCTACCGTAGGTTCATTAAGGGTTTTAGTAAAGTGGTGGCACCCCTTACTAGACTCACATCCCCAAAGGTCCCTTTTCTGTGGTCCCCTGAGGCGGAGCAGGCGGTAGGGGTTTTGAAGGAACTGTTTTCCACCTCCCCTGTGTTGATACACCCCAATACCTCTCTGCAGTTTGTTGTGGAGGTGGACGCGTCGGACTCAGGTGTGGGAGCCGTCCTCTCCCAGCGCTCCCCCACTGACCAAAAGCTTCACCCCTGTGCTTTTTTCTCCAAAAAATTGTCACCCACAGAACGGAATTACGACGTTGGAAACCGAGAGCTGCTGGCGGTCAAGCTAGCACTGGAAGAATGGCGGCACTGGCTGGATGGAGCTGAACTGCCGTTTGTGGTCTGGACTGACCACAAGAACTTGGCTTACATCCAAGCCACTAAGAGACTCAACTCACGCCAAGCCAGATGGGCCCTGTTTTTAGTAGGTTTAACTTTATTCTTACATACAGACCGGGGGTCAAGAAATGTTAAACCAGATGCTTTGTCCCGCCAGTTTGCTGACCCTTCGGAGACCAGCGAGCCTGAGGCAGTCCTGCCTTCCTCATGCGTCGTGGCGGCTGTTCAGTGGGAGATCGAGTCTCTTGTGAAGACTGCACTTGCCACGGACCCGGGGACCGGGTGATGGACCTCCCAACCTACTCTTTGTTCCCGAGACGGTCCGGTCTCAGGTGTTGCAGTGGATTCACACCTCCCGTTTTGCTGGTCACCCTGGGATGAGACGCACGTTGACGCTGCTTAGGAGACATTTTTGGTGGCCTTCAATGGAAACTGACGTTCGGGCTTTTATGGCAGCCTGTTCAACCTGTGCTCGGGGCAAAGCCTCCCATCAGTCCCCTTCGGGGCTGCTGCTACCCCTCCCAGTTCCCAGCCGTCCCTGGTCCCACATAGCCTTGGATTTTGTCACCGGCCTACCCAAGTCTGAAGGTAATGATACTATACTTACCATTGTGGACAGATTCTCTAAATCTGTTCACTATATAGCATTACCAAAATTACCGTCTGCCAGTGAGACAGCGGACCTCCTAGTCCAACATGTATTCCGTCCCCATGGAATACCTGTGGACATCGTATCTGATAGAGGCCCACAGTTTACTTCCCGTGTTTGGAAGGTTTTCTGTTCTGCTTTGGGTGCTTCCGTTAGTCTGTCCTCAGGGTGTCATCCCCAGACCAACGGTCAAACAGAAAGAGCCAATCAAGACCTCGAAGCAACCCTTCGTTGTGTGGCTGCTCAACATCCATCATCCTGGGCCAAACATCTGCCTTGGATAGAGTACGCCCACAACTCCCTCACCACCTCTGCCACTGGTCTTTCACCCTTCGAGGTTACCATGGGTTATCAACCCCCTCTGTTTCCTGCTCAGGAGAAGGAATTGGCTGTTCCTTCGGTTCAGGAGAACCTCCGCCGCTGCCAGAGAGTGTGGCGCGACGCTCGGGAAGCGTTGCTCGGACCACTGACAGGAACAAGATGACAGCGGATAGGAGCAGGACTCCCGCACCTGTGTTTCATCCTGGTCAAGAGGTTTGGCTGTCGTCTAAGAACGTACCTCTTCGTACCAAATCACGCAAGCTGTCTCCTCGGTACCTGGGTCCGTTTGTGGTGGAGTCCATCATTAACCCCGCTGCGGTTCGTTTGAAGTTGCCTTCAGCCATGAAGATACACCCTACTTTCCACGTCTCCCAACTGAAACCTGTGTCCTCCAGCCTTTTGTGTCCGCCGGCTGTTCCACCTCCACCTGTTCGTCTCATTGACGACCATCCGGCCTACACCGTCAGTAGGCTACTGGACTCTCGGAGGCGGGGTAGGGGTCTCCAATACCTAGTCGATTGGGAAGGTTATGGACCAGAGGAGAGGTCTTGGGTCCCGAAGCGTTTTGTGTTGGATCCTCAGTTGATCACGGACTTCCATCACGACAACCCTGACAGGCCTGGTGGGTCGCCAGGTGGCGACCATTGAGGGGGGTACTGTTATGTGGGCAGCTTGTCTCTCCCTTTTCTGTTTCCCTTCCTCCTTGTTTTGTCCCCTCTGTGTCTGTTGTATCTGTATGTGTGTTTGTCCCCTTTATGTGGGTGTGTCTGGAGTGGATCAGGGGCGTGCTCAGGATCTGCCTCTCCTGTGCAGCTGCGGGTTGTTTCCAGTGATTCCTGCCTACGCAGCTGCATCCTATTCTCTAATCAACCTGCACTACTTATTCCGGGGCATGGCTCTCCACCGGCGCCAGATCGTTGTTCTTACCAGAGCGGTAACTTGGCTCACCAGTAAAGTTATTTTGTCTTTGTCTTCAGCCTGGCTCTCCACTCTCCTTAACCTGTCGTTTGTTTTGTCTTTAGTTTCGGACATACCTCCCAACCTGCCTGCCTTCCTGCCTGTCGGTCTGCCTGCCTGCCTGCCTGCCTGCCTGCCTCAGCCTCTCCTTCCTCCGGAGCCGACTAGCCCACTCTGTTCCTTTACTTCAGTTGTTTTTTGGACTAAGACAATTTTAACTTTTATTAAATATTTTTGTTTCTTCCACAACCCTTTGTCGTGTTTGTTTCTCTGAGTGCTGGGTTGAACCATAGCCTAACAGTCACACTGCCCTGGTAAACTGGAACTGAGACTGTGGCAGAGGGCCCAGTATCTTTCTCTTTCTCTCTTCCTCTATCTTTCTCTCTCTTTTTCCATTCCTCTGTCTTTCTCTCTCTCTTTCTCTTTTTCATTCACATTTACATTTACGTCATTTAGCAGACGCTCTTATCCAGAGCGACTTACAAATTGGTGCATTCACCTTATAGCCAGTGGGATAACCACTTTACAATATGTTTTATTTATTTATTATTATTTATTTTTTTGGGGGGTGGGGTAAGGGGGGGTAGAAGGATTACTTTATCCTATCCCAGGTATTCCTTAAAGAGGTGGGGTTTCAAGTGTCTCCGGAAGGTGGTGAGTGACTCCGCTGTCCTGGCGTCGTGAGGGAGCTTGTTCCACCATTGGGGTGCCAGAGCAGCGAACAGTTTTGACTGGGCTGAGCGGGAACTGTGCTTCCGCAGAGGTAGGGGGGCCGGCGGGCCAGAGGTGGATGAACGCAATGCCCTCGTTTGGGTGTAGGGACTGATCAGAGCCTGAAGGTACGGAGGTGCCGTTCCCCTCACAGCTCCGTAGGCAAGCACCATGGTATTGTAGCAGATGCGAGCTTCAACTGGAAGCCAGTGGAGTGTGCGGAGGAGCGGGGTGACGTGAGAGAACTTGGGAAGGTTGAACACCAGACGGGCTGCGGCATTCTGGATAAGTTGTATGGGGTTTAATGGCACAGGCAGGGAGCCCAGCCAACAGTGAGTTGCAGTAATCCAGACGGGAGATGACAAGTGCCTGGATTAGGACCTGTGCCGCTTCCTGTGTAAGGCAGGGTCGTACTCTGAATGTTGTAGAGCATGAACCTACAGGATCGGGTCACCGCCTTGATGTTAGCAGAGAACGACAGGGTGTTGTCCAGGGTCACGCCAAGGCTCTTCGCACTCTGGGAGGAGGACACAACGGAGTTGTCAACCGTGATGGCGAGATCATGGAACGGGCAGTCCTTCCCCGGGAGGAAGAGCAGCTCTGTCTTGCCAAGGTTCAGCTTAAGGTGGTGATCCGTCATCCACACTGATATGTCTGCCAGACATACAGAGATGCGATTCGCCACCTGGTTATCAGAAGGGGGAAAGGAGAAGATTAGTTGTGTGTCGTCTGCGTAGCAATGATAGGAGAGGCCATGTGAGGATATGACAGAGCCAAGTGACTTGGTGTATAGTGAGAATAGGAGAGGGCCTAGAACTGAGCCCTGGGGGACACCAGTGGTGAGAGCACGTGGTGCGGAGACAGATTCTCGCCACGCCACTTGGTAGGAGCGACCGGTCAGGTAGGACGCAATCCAAGAGTGAGCCGCGCCGGAGATGCCCAACTCGGAGAGGGTGGAGAGGAGGATCTGATGGTTCACAGTATCAAAGGCAGCAGACAGGTCTAGAAGGACACCTATATCTTTCTCTCTTTCTCTCTCCTATCTATCTATCTATCTATCTATCTATCTATCTATCATCTCTCTCTTTCTCTTTCTCTCTCTCTTTTTCTTTCTCTCTCTCTCTCTCTCTCTCTCTCTCTCTCTCTCTCTCTCTCTCTCTCTCTCTCTCTCTCTCTCTCTCTCTCTCTCTCTCTCTCTCTCTCTCTCTCTCTCTCTCGTTCTCTCCTCCATCTGAGGGGTCTCTGCTGTGACATGCTCTAGTTATCAGAGGGTCATCATCTGTTGTATTAACCCCCTGCGGTCAAGTGGCCAAGAAGACCTCTGGCCAACCATGAAGTTCACTTAATAATGCTCTTGAAAAAGTCAGTGTGTACGCACAGAAAGCTTATTTATCTCACATTTTGTGCACAAATTTGTTTACATCCCTGTTAGTGAGCATTTCTCCTTTACCAAGATAATCCATCCACCTGACAGGTGTGGCATATCAAGAGGCTGATTAAACAGCATGATCATTACACAAGTGCACCTTGTATGGGGACAATAAAAGGCCACTTTAAAATGGGCAGTTTTGTCACACAACACAATGCCACAGATGTCTCAAGTTTTGAGGGAGCATTCAATTGGCATGCCGGTTGCAGGAACGTCCACCAGAGTGGTTGCCAGAGAATTGAATGTTCTCTACCATAAGCTGCCTTCAACGTTGTTTTAGAGAATTTGGCGGTGCGTCCATCTGGTCTCACAACCGCAGACCACATGTAACCACGCCAGCCCAGGACCTCCACATCTGGCTTCTTCACCTGTGGGATCCTCTGAGGGGGAGTGTCTGTAATAAAGCCCTTTTGTGGGGAAAAACTCATTCTGATTGGCTGGGCCTGCTCCCCAGTGGGTGGGCCTGGCTGCCAAGTGGGTGGGCCACCCATGGCTGCACCCCTGCCCAGTCATGTGAAATCCATAGATTAGGGCCTAATTTATTTTTTTCAATTGACTGATTTCCTTATATGAACTGTAACTCAGTAAAATCTTTGAAATTGTTGCATGTTGTGTTTATATTTTTGTTCAGTATAATAAATAAAATAATTTGTGAACGACCTGACTATAGGCTATTTGTATTACTTTCTTTATTAATAAATAACAAAAAACACAGCTGTTTTCAAATATAATATAGGCTTCTTTAATTTAATTTAGCCTAGGCATGAACATTTTAATTATGCCTAATAAATAACAAAACATGTCTGTTTACGAACACTAGGGCCGGCCGGTCATGGCTAGAAGGGTTCCAGCAATTGTGAAATTAACATCAGATTTGACTTTTCGTAGCAGGTTAGGAGAATTTACGCAGCAGGTTAGGATAATTAATGTAGCAGGTTAGGATAATTAGGTTGGTTAGGAAAAGGGTTAGGGTTAGGGTTAGCTAAAATGCTAAAATAAAATATGCTTTTGACGTTAATTTGACAAAAGCTGGATCCCTTCTAGCCATGACCGGGCCTTCCCGCCCAACTACCCATTCCCACTACGATTCAGCACCACAGCAGTGGAAAGAGGACACTCTCTAGGCGCCCACAAAATGAATAAATTATAAAACTGATGTTGGACAATCAAATTCCATATGTAAATAAACTAAATTCGTTAAGGCTGGTTCAATGAGAGAAAACGTATTTTACAATGCTCCTGTGAATTTATGAAAGCACTTGTTTCCAAAGCTCTAATTATATCTCACTCTTTTTAGGGTTCTACTGGATGTTAATAAATGTTATCTTTATTGTCATTTGAACTATCGTGGGGTTGTGACTCCTGTCATGTGTGATATATACGTGGCTTATTGACCAGGGCCGGCCCGCTCATTAGGCGGCAAATTGACGAGGGCAGCATTTTCTGAGCTAAACTGACCAAGACGCACCTCCAACAACAAACCTCACATAATTCTGCCCAAAAACAATGACAATTTCTCTCAACCAGTGTCACGTTCGTTTAAGGATGGGTCAGACCAAGGCGCAGCGTGAAATGCGTACATGTTTATTCAAATGTTAAACACACGACAAAACAACAAACCAACGAAACGCATTCCGTCAAAAAAATTATCGAATAAATCATGTAGGAGATATAGCATATGGTAGAAAGAGTATGTGGCCTTTTCTGTAGCCTACAGGCTGGTGATAAAAATGTATGACAATGTAATGAGACAGAAACGTTTTACATCATGCAGGTTTCTCCGATCAAATAGCCTAACCTAAATAGTGCCCAATCAAATAAAAAATCAACAATCAACATATCCTAAAAACAGGACAGGTCAAAGTAAAATGGACAGTATGGAATGGACAATCAGGCTACACACAACTGCTGTCCAGGAGTTTCATCCGTGGGCTATATTGTCATGATCAGTGGTTTCAAGTTTTGATCTGTAAATCTTTTATGAGCTGATCATAGTGAAAAATATTATACCTCTGCATTTCCTGCTGTGTAAACACATTGCAAATATGCTCAGGATAACTCCTCCTGATAAAGTTGGGTAGCTGATATTCAGAGCTTGAATAGCCAAAATTGTCACAGGAAACAGGACTAATAAAGCCAATGCAACGGCCTGTTTTACAAACGGTGGGGCCTACCACATGGATGGGCATTAATAAAATTCCATTGTGGGCCAACATGGTAGGGCCGGCATATGTTGATCTTGCCTAGGGCGGCAGCAGAACTGCTAGGACTGGGCCTGACAAACACAATAATTTGCCTCTAATTTACTTGCGTTTACGGCGGACCTTGGCCTGCTCAAAGTGATCCGCTGCTGTTGGGAAGTCAAAACAGTCCCAACTCCTTGGAACAGCTTGCGATGCGCATCAGCCTCGTTACATTGTCCTCAAGAAGGCGTGATCTTGAGGCCGTCTTTACTCTGTTTTGGAGAAAGAATCCCCTCTCGTCGGGCACACTGGAAACGGGGATAATAAACACAATCTTCGCCAATTTTGCCCAGTCGGGGTACACTTAGCTGAAGTCCCTTATGAGGACCTCACGTATTTTGCATGAGTAAAAATAGAAGCACACGCACCCGACACTAATGTTAAAGCAGCTTGAGGATTTATTGAAGTTGGATCACTTCGACTCGGTTTGAGATTTTTTTTTAAATATAATAGTTGATAAGCTAAACGTTCTGATCTATTGCATCAGCCTCATTGCTTTTTAACGTTTTTGTTGATGTACTGGTTATATTAATTTGGGATCTATCATCCCACAACTGTTCTAGAGTCAGTTTGGAATAGGCCATTTCTTTCTCGCACAGAACGACAAGCTGACCAATAGAATACGTAAACTTTTCTACTATGGGGGATAGCAGATTGACATGGGCTAGTGATTTTGCTGTTCGTTACTCATCTTGTTGGCTGAGGAAAAGTAAATGTGGGCAGTTATTCTAACATCTTCAAAGCGCGCATCTGTGTTCAGTAAGAAGGACACACGTCGTTGCATCCATGAGTTGCATGTTCTGTTGAGATTAATTACTATAATCTAAATGTGATTCCTGTCATTCTACGCACCGTCGGGTTACACATCCAATGCATATGGGTCCGGTAAATATCTCAAATGTCTGGTAAATTAAAATGCTGCTGGTCAAATGTCCGGCTCCACATTTTCCTTATGGAAACCCTGACACACACACTGACAGTCCTTTCACACAAAATGCCCACAGCAGCAGAAGAGTAAAACAAACTGTTAGGCAAATCCAGTGACTATTCTGTACTGTAGATCATGATGAGATATGTTTCCGTCTTTAGTCCGAATCAAAATACGGGGTAATGTAGTAGATGTAGTGATTTTATCATCATCAGCTCGGCTAACTGGAAAAACATGCTTTCTTTCTTTCCAGAAGGAGAGGAGATCAGCAGTTCTGACACACAACTCTGACAGCGCCTTTATGAGTTAGCTGACATGTAATATAGTGAGCGTTATGGCTGGTGTGTATTTCATCCAGGGGTCAAAGGCCAGGGTCATTATAATAGGCTAATTAGAAAACGAAATGCCAGATAAGGAGGGATAAGAGGCCAATAAAGAGAGAAGAGAATGTAAGCACAGAGTGTTAAATGCCTGGCAACGCAGGGAAATAAACCCCTTTTAGGCTGGAAAAGCAGCTCTGAAAAGACAAGCTATTACAGTACAACATCAGGCAGTGTTTTCATAAACTCCCTGCCACCTCGAGTTCTGCCTGCCTGTCCTCTCTCTCACTTGGGTTGGAGCCACGCCAGGCACAATATTGCTCTGGATGAAAGAGGGCTTCTCTGAAAGTTTTACCAGGGCTCTACACACGCATACATACGTGTGATCGTACGCTCACAAGCATGCAAAAACTCAAGGATTTTTGTCCTTAGACAGTGTGTGTGTATGTGTGTGCGCGTGGGTGTGCAAATGTGCATGCTGCTCATGTGCAAGTGTCATGGAAATTCACCACTTGTGATGAGGTGTGAATGACGGAGTCAGGCGCAGGAGGTAAAACACTGAAATCCAGAGTTTATTCAGTGTACATAAATAAAGCGCAGCAAGCGTCAAAACGAAACTAGCACAAGGGAAAAATACACCTTGGCTACATACAAGGAAAGAGCTCAACCGAGCTACTCACTCTCACAATTAACAATCACTCACAAAGGACAAGGGGGCAGAGGGAACACTTATACAAAGACTAATGAGGGAATGAGTACCAGGTGTGTGTGATTGACAAGACAAGACAAGACAAATGGAGTGATGATAAATGGAGCGGTAGTGGCTAGTAAGCCGGTGACGACGAACGCCAAAACCTGCCCGAGCAAGGAGGAGGGGCAGCCTCGGCTGAATTCGTGACACCACTAAGGACTCAAACTCAATGTAAATTAATCAATCTTTATTATCACGGCCGGAGAGGTTCACAAACTCAATCCAAGCTTGATGAAAACTCTGACAAGGGCGTTCCCTTTCAGTCCTTATATACGGCTATACAAACAAGTCATATAAGCATGATTGACATTATTCATTATTAACGTTGGTTCCTCCATGTGACTGACGAGGCATCTTCTCTCAAAGCTTGGACCTTGAAACTGAGATACTCCTTTTCATTCCCAGAACAATGTTCTGGGCTTACTGCCAATTGGTCTGAGGAGGAGGTCACAGTCACCTGAATGAACCAAGATAGAGTGAGAGGAGATGCTGTGTACAATTCAATGCTAGCTCTTCAGACAACAAAATGTTCCCTCACACATGTGTTTGTGTTTTGAACATGCTCCCATCACTGCGACTGGAGAATGTCTGCTTACAGTAATATGGTTATGGGCTTGGGTAATAAAGGGTAAATCCCTGCCTGTAAAGCTACACTCCTCTGAAGTAGTTATCACAGCCAGCCGTACCTCTGTGAATGTGTGTCCCGAGGCAGTGTGTGTTTGTGTGTGTGTCCTTAGGAGCCAGCTGTCCCAGCTGGTTGGTCACACTTAGTATGATAACGGGGAGATTTAAACGTTGTCCTCATTGTCAGCTTTCTGAGAAGATAAAATCACCCAGAGGAACAACACTTCCAGGACCAGTATCACTCACCACTAGTCAGACAGAGAGAGAGAGAGAGAGAGAGAGAGAGAGAGAGAGAGAGAGAGAGAGAGAGAGAGAGAGAGAGAGAGAGAGAGAGAGAGAGAGAGAGAGAGAGAGAGAGAGAGAGAGAGAGAGAGAGAGAGAGAGAGAGAGAGAGAGAGAGAGAGAGAGAGAGAGAGAGACAGACAGTGTGTGTGTGTGTGTGTGTGTGTGTGTGTGTGTGTGTGTGTGTGTGTGTGTGTGTGTGTGTGTGTGTGTGTGTGTAGAGTTTAGATATGCATTGTGCATGTCAGGTACGGTGTGTTTGTGTATCTGTCTGTATTTAAATAGTGCTCTACTCTATGACATGAACAACTGACACACAACCCCTGAAGCAGATTCCAGGGTAGGGTTGTGTACTCTGCTGTGGGAAACCCTCACACACACACACACACACACACACATACACACGGCTCTGTCTCTCCCCCAGCCAATTTATCCCTCCATGCACGACATAAAACAACAATCACACCAGTCATGTCTAGCAAGCTGAAATGTTACCTTATTCATTAATGTACAGAAAGCTGGCTGGAGGGAATAGTCATTGGTCGCTAGATGAATAATGAAACTAACGTGTTTGCAGCACAGTTTGTCTGATTAGGTGTGTGTGTGTGCGTGTGAGCCAGCCATATATTAGTCCCTTAAGGGTGTGATCCAGGGCCCTTAGATTTTCCGGCGGGGCTCTGAAATGATGCGTAAATGATTTGGTAATTGATCCCTAGATGATTAATCTAGAATCAATCGTTGTTGTCCTGCTGTCAGGGCCAGAGGCTCTTTGATTGATGATGCTGTCGATACCTGTAATGCTTCTATTGACCTTGGGGGAGGGGGGGGGGACTTTAAGAGCAACACACTGCATGTGAGAGCTACCTCAAACTGCTATTTTCCCCACAATGGCTTGTTTATTATGCTTATTATATATTCTGTTCTGTTTATATACTGTGTTGTTCTCTTCTTACTCCGTCTCATTGTTAGTGGGTTGCTATCATCATAAATGGATCCCAAACCATCTCCATGGGTTGAGGTCGGGTGATTGTGGAGGCCAGGTCATCTGATGCAGTACTCCATCACTCTCCTTCTTGGTAAAATAGCCCTTACACAGCCTGGAGGTGTGTTGGGTCATTGTCCAGTTGAAACCCAAATGATAGTCGCACTAAGCACAAACCAGATGGGATGGCGTATCGCTGCAGAATGCTGTGGTAGCCATGCTGGTTAAGTGTGCCTTGAATTCTAAATAAATCACAGACAGTGTCACCAGCAAAGCACCCCACACCATCACACCTCCTCCTCCATGCTTCACGGTGGGAACCACACATGCAGAGATCATCCGTTAACCTACTCTGCGTTTCACAAATACGGTGGTTGGAACCAAAAATCTCAAATTTCCACCGGTCTAATGTCCATTGCTCGTGTTTCTTGGCCCAAGCAAGTCTCTTCTTCTTATTGGTGTCCTTTAGTAGTGGTTTCTTTGCAGCAATTCGACCATGAAGGCCTGATTCACACAGTCTCCTCTGAACAGTTGATGTTGAGATGTGTCTGTTACTTCAACTCTGTGAAGCAGAGGCTGGAAACTTCTGAGGCTGGTAACTCTAATGAACTTATCCTCTGCAGCAGAGGTAACTCTGGGTCTTCCTTTCCTGTGGCGGTCCTCATGAGAGCCAGTTTCATCATAGCGCTTGATGGTTTTTGCAACTGCAGTTGAAGTTTTCCATAATGACTGACCTTCTTGTCTTAAGGTAATGATGGACTATAGTTTCTCTTTGCTTATTTGAGCTGTTCTTGCCATAATATGGATATTTTACCAAATAGGGCTATCTTCTGTATACCCCCTACCTTGTCACAACACAACTGATTGGCTCAAACACATTAAGAAGGAAAGAAATTCCACAAATTAACTTTTAAGAAGGCACACCTGTTAATTGAAATGCATTCCAGGTGACTACCTCATGTATATACAGTTGAAGTCGGAAGTTTACATACACCTTAGCCAAATACATTTAAACTCAGTTTTTCACAATTCCTGACATTTAATCCTAGTAAAAATTCCCTGTCTTAGGGCAGTTAGGATCACCACTTTATTTTAAGAATGTGAAATGTCAGAATAATAGTAGAGAGAATTATTTATTTCAGCTTTAATTTCTTTCATCGCATTCCCAGTGGTTCAGAAGTTTACATACACTCAATTAGTATTTGGTAGCATTGCCTTTAAATTGTTTAACTTGGGTCAAACGTTTCGGGTAACCTTCCACAAACTTCCCACAATAAGTTGGGTGAATTTTGGCCCATTCCTCCTGACAGAGCTGATGTAACTGAGTCAGTTTTGTAGGCCTCCATGCTCGCACGCGCTTTTTCAGTTCTGTTCACAAATGTTCTATAGGATTGAGGTCAGGGCTTTGTGATGGCCACTCCAATACCTTGACTTTGTTGTCCTTAAACTATTTTGTGAAGTTCACAGTCCCTACTGCAGCAAAGCATCCCCACAGCATGATGCTGCCACCCCCGTGCTTCACGGTTGGGATAGTGTTCTTCAGCTTGCAAACAACCCCCTTTTTCCTCCAAACATAACAATGGTCATTATGGCCAAACAGTTATATTTTTGTTTCATCAGACCAGAGGACATTTCTCCAAAAAGTACGATCTTTGTCCCCATGTGCAGTTGCAAACCGTAGTCTGGCTCTTTTATGGCGGTTTTGGAGCAATGGCTTCTTCCTTGCTGAGCCGCCTTTCAGGTTATGTCGATATAGGACTTGTTTTACTGTGGATATAGATACTTTTGTACCTGTTTCCTCCAGCATCCTCACAAGGTCCCTTGCTGTTGTTCTGGGATTGATTTGTACTTTTCGCACCAAAGTACGTTCATCTCTAGGAGACAGAACGCGTCTCCTTCCTGAGCGGTATGACGGCTGCGTGGTCCCATGGTGTTTATACTTGCGTACTATTGTTTGTACAGATGAACGTGGTACCTTCAGGCGTTTGGAAATTGCTCCCAAGGATGAACCAGACTTGTGGAGGTCTAAAAAATGTTTTCTGAGGTCTTGGCTGATTTCTTTTGATTTTCCCATGATGTCAAGCAAAGAGGCACTGAGTTTGAAGGTAGGCCTTGAAATACATCCACAGATGTCAATTAGCCTATCAGAAGCTTCTAAAGCCATGACATCATTTTCTGGAATTTTCTAAGCTGTTGAAAGGTACAGTCAACTTAGTGTATGTAAACTTCTGACCCACTGGAATTGTGATACAGTGAATTATAAGTGAAATAATCTGTCTGTAAACAATTGTTGGAAAAATGACGTGTCATACACAAAGTAGATGTCCTAACCGACTTGCCAAAACTATCGTTTGTTAACAAGAAATTTGTGGAGTGGTTGAAAAACGAGTTTTAATGACTCCAACCTAAGTGTATGTAAGCTTCCGACTTCAACTCTATATAAATATTTTTCTGTCTCTCTCTCTCTCTCTCTCTCTCGCTCTGTCTCACTTTGTTGCAGATTTTTTTTAGACGGTTCTGAGATTCTAAGTGTTGAGTTCTGAGAGTCTAAAAGAACAGAGGAAATGTAAAGAATGATAAGGAGTGCATCTCCTCGGCTACACAGAAAAATCTACTCAGTAGGGTTGTTTTGCAGTTACCATGGGTTCCACTTCGATCTCCTAGGAGTCTTTTCAGATAGGAGTTAAAAGCTTTTTTTCTTTCCAAGTAGATTTCTTTTCCACCTCTATTCAGTTCTCAATTTCCAGTCTAGTATTGTATGAGTTCTGTGAAAACATTTTAACCAGTATGTTTTTCCTCAGTAATTGCGGGTGCTTTACTACAGTGAAGTACCCTAGCAGAGATAGGCTAGATGCATTAGCACAGGCTTGTTAAGACTAATGGCTCCATGTACAGTGGGGAGAACAAGTATTTGATACTTTTATTTTTATTTATTTCACCTTTATTTAACCAGGTAAGCCAGTTGAGAACAGGTTCTCATTTACAACTGCGACCTGGCCAAGATAAAGCAAAGCAGTGCAATAAAAACAACACAGAGTTACATATGGGGTAAAAAACATAAAGTCAAAAATACAACAGAAAATATATATACAGTGTGTGCAAATGTAGCAAGTTATGGAGGTAAGGCAATAAATAGGCTATAGTGCAAAATAATTACAATAGTATTAACACTGGAATGCTAGATGTGCAAGAGATTATGTGCAAATAGAGATACTGGGGTGCAAAAAGAGCAAAATAAATAACAATATAGGGATGAGGTAGTTGGGTGGGCTAATTTCAGATGGGCTGTGTACAGGTGCAGTGATCGGTAAGGTGCTCTGACAACTGATGCTTAAAGTTATTGAGGGAGATAAGAGTCTCCAGCTTCAGAGATTTTTGCAATTCGTTCCAGTCATTGGCAGCAGAGAACTGGAAGGAATGGCGGCCAAAGGAGGTGTTGGCTTTGGGAATGACCAGTGAGATATACCTGCTGGAGCGCAGACTACGGGTGGGTGCTGCTATGGTGACCAATGAGCTAAGATAAGGCGGGGATTTGCCTAGCAGTGATTTATAGATGGCCTGGAGCCAGTGGGTTTGACGACGAACATGTAGTGAGGACCAGCCAACAAGAGCGTACAGGTCACAGTGGTGGGTAGTGTATGGGGCTTTGGAGACAAAACGGATGGCACTGTGATAGACTACATCCAATTTGCTGAGTAGAGTGTTGGAGGCTATTTTGTAAATGACATCGCCGAAGTCGAGGATCGGTAGGATAGTCAGTTTTACGAGGGCATGTTTGGCAGCATGAGTGAAGGAGGCTTTGTTGCGAAATAGGAAGCCGATTCTAGATTTAACTTTGGATTGGAGATTCTTTATGTGAGTCTGGAAGTTGAGTTTACAGTCTAACCAGACACCTAGGTATTTGTAGTTGTCCACATACTCTAGGTCAGACCCGTCGAGAGTGGTGATTCTAGTCGGGTGGGCGGGTGCCGATTTTGCAGGTTTTCCTACTTACAAAGCATGTAGAGGTCTGTAATTTTTATCATAGGTACACTTCAACTGTGAGAGACGGAATCTAAAACAAAAATCCAGAAAATCACATTGTATGATTTTTAAGTAAATAATTTTTATTGCATGACATAAGTATTTGATCACCTACCAACCAGTAAGAATTCCGGCTCTCACAGACCTGTTAGTTTTTCTTTAAGAAGCCCTCCTGTTCTCCACTCATTACCTGTATTAACTGCACCTGTTTGAACTCGTTACCTGTATAAAAGACACCTGTCCACACACTCAATCAAACAGACTCCAACCTCTCCACAATGGCCAAGACCAGAGAGCTGTGTAAGGACATCAGGGATAAAATTGTAGACCTGCACAAGGCTGACGGTCAATCACCCTCGGTCTGGGGCTCCATGCAAGATCTCACCTCGTGGGGCATCAATGATCATGAGGAAGGTGAGGGATCAACCCAGAACTACATGGCAGGACCTGGTCAATGACCTGAAGAGAGCTGGGACCACAGTCTCAAAGATAACCATTAGTAACACACTACGCCGTCATGGATTAAAATCCTGCAGCGCACGCAAGGTCCAGCGCATGTCCAGGCCCGTCTGAAGTTTGCCAATGACCATCTGGATGATCCAGAGGAGGAATGGGAGAAGGTCATGTGGTCTGATGAGACAAAAATAGAGCTTTTTGGTCTAAACTCCACTCGCCGTGTTCGGAGGAAGAAGAAGGATGAGTACAACCCCAAGAACACCATCCCAACCGTGAAGCATGGAGGTGGAAACATCATTCTTTGGGGATGCTTTTCTGCAAAGGGGACAGGACGACTGCACTGTATTGAGGGGAGGATGGATGGGGCCAAGTATCGCGAGATCTTGGCCAACAACCTCCTTCCCTCAGTAAGAGCATTGAAGATGGGTCGTGGCTGGGTCTCCCAGCATGACAACGACCCGAAACACACAGCCAGGGCAACTAAGGAGTGACTCCGTAAGAAGCATCTCAAGGTCACTTTTAAATGTGCCTTTAGAGGCCATGCAATTCAATACTCATCTTTAAACAAAAGCAATTTAGGTCAAAGAGTTAATATAGAGAGACTAACAGTACAGATAGATAGAAACAAAAACTGTACTAGAGAGGTACAGAATAAGTTAGAGGAAAAACTAAAAGAACTGGAGGAACTTATTCAAAAAAGATCAAGTGTAATATATTATAAAAATAAAGTGAACTGGAATGAATATGGGAAAAAATTCACCAAATTATTTTTTTATCTTCAACATAGAAATACTACCAAAAGGAATTTACTTAAATAATTCACCAAACAATATTTTAAAAGAGGAAGCAAAGTACTTTAAGCATATGTTTTGTTTCAGTCTCCTCCATCTCCACTAACCGAAGGTAATTGCAAGGAATTGTTTCTATTAATAATGTAAAATGAACAGCTGTACAGAAAGACTCATGTGAAGGCCAAACTACCGAGGAGGAACTTCTTGATGCAATTAAAGCCTTTAAGTCAGGGAAAACTCCAGGGCTGGATGGCATACCAGTTAAGGTATATCAAACTTTTTTTTGATGTACTCAGAGGAACGTTATTAGCATGTTTTAACCACTCTTGGTATGGTAGACTATCAGATATTCAAAAAGAAGGTCTGATTTCACTATTACTGAAACAGGACCCAGGTGGTAAATATAAAGATCTAGTCTAGAGGCGTCTCTACAGCCTTGACCGGGAGACCCATGAGGCGGCGCACAATTGGCCCAGCGTCGTCTGGGTTAGGTGAGGGTTTGGCCGGCCGGGATTTCCTTTTCTCATCGTGCTCTAGCGACTCCTTGTGGCGGGCCGGGCGCCTGCAAGCTGACTTCGGTCGTCAGTTGGACGGTGTTTCCTCTGACACATCAGTGCGGCTTGGCAGGGTCGTGTTTTGGAGGACGCATGGCTCTCGACCTTCGCCTCTTCCAAGTCCGTAGGGGAGTTGCAGCGATGAGACAAGACTGTAACTACCAATTGGGGGTAAAAAAAAAACGTTTAAAAAATTTGAAAAGACAAGTGGAAGGGGGAGAAGGTAAGGAACCTGTCTGTCAGCCCTGCATTAAAGACCAAAATTGGTTAAAGAAAATTGTGATAAATAAAAAAGTATACAAGTTTCATTTAAGGACCAAAAAATTGACAGCAGTGCTATACAGGTTGCAAAATAGTTGGGAAGAGGTTTTCGATGTACCAATTCCATGCCACATGGTTAATGAACTGATACACAAAACGACGCTGGATTCAAAACTTAGAGTTTTTCTATTTGAATTATTATATACAATCTTGCAACCAATAGAATGTTATATATATATATGGGGGATACAACCATCCCAGCTCTTCAGATTTTCCTGCGAAAAGACAGAATCATTAGATCACTTTTCTGGTACTGCCATATGTAGCTTGTTTTTGGTCACAGAATGGCTGAAGAATTACAACATTTACCTGGAGCTAAGATTTGAAAAGTCATAGTCAATCGATCAATAATATAATAATACTCTTAGCAAAACATTTTATCTTTAATTTACAGCTGTAGAAACTAACGCTCCCTATACTTTCAACACATTTTTCTGCAAAAAGATGGGTAAACTGTGTTTACTTGCGTTAACCCTCCACTACACCACTGACTAGAATGGTACATTACAATGGCAATGTGACAATGTTGTCTATTTGCTACAAAAACACAGCGTTTGAGGAAAGAACAAACATCTCATTTAGGTCTATGAATGTTGAAATAAAACCTGTGTGTGTGTGCCTGCATTGGTGTGGGTCACTGTGTGTTTGTGTGTTCCTGGGTGAAGTGTGTGAAGTGTGTGTGTGTGAACGTACATGTGTGTGTGCGTGCGTGCATGTGTTCCGTGTGTGTGCTTTCCTACGAACATTTTAGAGGCTGTATCTGAGTGGCCCCCAGGGGAGAGAGCAGCCTCCTGAACCAGACTGACTGATAAGCAGTTCAATGACTTGGAGCTGTCTCTTATCTTTACCCCTCCCCCATCCCCCGCTCTCTCTTTCTCGCTCTCTCTCTCTTTCTCTCTCTCTCTCTTTCTCTCTCTCTCTCTCTCTCTTTCTCTCTCTCTCTCTTTCTCTCTCTCTCTCTCTCTCTCTTTCACTCTCTCTCTCTCTTCTTTATCTCTCCTCTCTCTCTCTTCTTTCTATCTCCTCTCTCTGTCTCTTTCTACAGTATCTTTTCTCTCGCATCTCTCTCTCTGTCTCTCTCTCTCTCTTCTCTCTCTGTCTCTGTCTCTTTCTCTCTCTTTCATCTCGCTCTCTCTCCCTCTCTCTCTTCAACCTTTTATTGAGAGTGTCAACGATTCCCCCCCTCACCATTCCCAGAGGCCTTGAAGTAGTGGCAGCAGCAGCATCAAACCTCTTAGGATTTTCTACATATTCTACATCCAGCCCTCCAACCTCCTATCTCTGCTCTCTCACAAGTAATGGCGGCAGAGTAAAATGAATGTGACAATATTGATGTTATTGCAACAAAGCTCATTGGAGTAGGATAGCAGGTGTCCTCTCCTCACAGGCATCTGCTTGCTCTCGCTCCCTCTCTCTCTCTCTCTCTCTCTCTCTCTCTCTCTCTCTCTCTCTCTCTCTCTCTCTCTCTCTCTCTCTCTCTTTTTTTTTTCTCTCTGTGTATTTATCCCCTCTCTCTCTCTCTCTCCCTCCGTTGGGAGTTCTTGAGGTGAGGTTAAACAGGCTGCAGTGCATCGATTGTTCGTAGTAACATGTATTTTGTATGAGTTTTGAATATTCTGCCGCTGTGTATTTGACCACAGAAAATGCCTCAGCTGAAAGGAGCATGCTGGGTTCATCACATTACAGGCCTAACCCGATAACCTGTTTGTGTGTATGTGTGTGTATGTGTGTGTGTGTGTGTGTGTGTGTGTGTGTATGTGTGTGTATGTGTGTGTGTGTGTGTGTGTGTGTGGGTGTGTCTGTCTTTCTCCCTCCTCTCTATCCCTCTCTCTTTCCCTCTTTCCATCTTTCTCTCCCTTTCCTCTATCCCTCTCTCTCTTTTCTCCCTCTCTCCCCTCTCTCCCTCTCTCAGACAGTGCAGGCCAGACAGTAAGACGACGGAAGGGACATTATCAGTCAGCCAGGTCGTTCATTATGACGTTTGGTTCCACACCACTTTAACAGCACCCTAACTGCAGATGAGTGTCTTATGACCTCCATTATCCTGCCACAGTTTATAACTATGTTAAAGAGGATTTAGCACTAGGGCCTGATGGTTCCTCCACCTCCACCACACCACCGCTCCTCCCCACTCGTTTCCTACAGTACTCCTCATCCGGAGGGAGATAGACTGGGGAGGAGGGAGACAGACTGGGGAGGAGGGAGAGGGCAGGGAAGGAGACAGACTGGGGAGGAGGGAGACAGACTGGGGAGGAGGGAGACAGACTGGGGAGGAGGGAGACAGACTGGGGAGGAGGGAGACAGACTGGGGAGGAGGGAGAGGGCAGGGAAGGAGACAGACTGGGGAGGAGGGAGACAGACTGGGGAGGAGGGAGACAGACTGAGGAAGAGGGAGACAGACTGGGGAGGAGGTAGACAGACTGGGGAGGAGGGAGACAGACTGGGGAGGAGGGAGAGAGCAGAGGAGGAGGGAGACAGACTGGGGAGGAGGGAGACAGACTGGGGAGGAGGGAGAGAGCAGAGGAGGAGGAAGACAGACTGGGGAGGAGAGAGACAGACTGGGGAGGAGGGAGGCAGAATGAGGAGGAGGAAGACAGACTGGGGAGGAGGGAGACAGACTGGGGAGAAGGGAGACATACTGGGGAGGAGGGAGACAGATTGGGGAGGAGGGAGAGAGACTGGGGAGGAGGGAGACAGACTGGGGAGGAGGGAGACAGACTGGGGGAGGAGGGAGACAGACTGGGGAGGAGGGAGACAGACTGGGGAGGAGGGAGAGAGCAGGGGAGGAGGGAGACAGACTGGGGAGGAGGGAGACAGACTGGGGAGGAGGGAGACAGACTGGGGAGGAGGGAGGCAGAATGAGGAGGAGGGAGAGAGCAGGGGAGGAGGGAGACAGACTGGGGAGGAGGGAGACAGACTGGGGAGGAGGGAGACAGACTGGGGGAGGAGGGAGACAGACTGGGGAGGAGGGAGAGAGCAGGGGAGGAGGGAGACAGACTGGGGAGGAGGGAGACAGACTGAGGAGGAGGAAGACAGACTGGGGAGGAGGGAGACAGACTGGGGAGGGGGGAGACAGACTGGGGACGAGGGAGGAAGAATGAGGAGGAGGGAGAAAGACTGGGGAGGAGGGAGAGAGCAGGGGAGGAGGAAGACAGACTGGGGAGGAGAGAGACAGACTGGGGAGGAGGGAGACAGACTGGGGAGGAGGGAGACAGACTGGGGGAGGAGGGAGACAGACTGGGGAGGAGGGAGACAGACTGGGGAGGAGGGAGAGAGCAGGGGAGGAGGGAGACAGACTGGGGAGGAGGGAGACAGACTGGGGAGGAGGGAGGCAGAATGAGGAGGAGGGAGGCAGAATGAGGAGGAGGGAGAGAGCAGGGGAGGAGGGAGACAGACTGGGGAGGAGGGAGACAGACTGGGGAGGAGGGAGGCAGAATGAGGAGGAGGGAGAGAGCAGGGGAGGAGGGAGACAGACTGGGGAGGAGGGAGACAGACTGGGGAGGAGGGAGACAGACTGGGGAGGAGGGAGACAGACTGGGGAGGAGGGAGACAGACTGGGGAGGAGGGAGACAGACTGGGGAGGAGGGAGGCAGAATGAGGAGGAGGGAGAGAGCAGGGGATGAGGGAGACAGACTGGGGAGGAGGGAGACAGACTGGGGAGGAGGGAGGCAGAATGAGGAGGAGGGAGAGAGCAGGGGAGGAGGGAGACAGACGGGAGGAGGGAGACAGACTGGGGAGGAGGGAGACAGACTGGGGAGGAGGGAGGCAGAATGAGGAGGAGGGAGAGAGCAGGGGAGGAGGGAGACAGACTGGGGAGGAGGGAGACAGACTGGGGAGGAGGGAGACAGACTGGGGAGGAGGGAGGCAGAATGAGGAGGAGGGAGACAGACTGGGGAGGAGGGAGAGAGCAGGGGAGGAGGAAGACAGACTGGGGAGGAGAGAGACAGACTGGGGAGGAGGGAGAGAGCAGGGGAGGAGGGAGACAGACTGGGGAGGAGAGAGACAGACTGGGGAGGAGGAAGACAGACTGGGGAGGAGGGAGGCAGAATGAGGAGGAGGGAGACAGACTGGGGAGGAGGGAGAGAGCAGGGGAGGAGGAAGACAGACTGGGGAGGAGAGAGACAGACTGGGGAGGAGGAAGACAGACTGGGGAGGAGGGAGACAGACTGGGGGGAGGGAGACAGACTGGGGAGCAGGGAGACAGACTGGGGATGAGGGAGAGAGCAGGGGAGGAGGGAGACAGACTGGGGAGGAGGGAGACAGACTGGGGAGGAGGGAGGCAGAATGAGGAGGAGGGAGAGAGCAGGGGAGGAGGGAGACAGACCTGGGAGGAGGGAGACAGACCGGGGAGGAGGGAGACAGACTGGGGAGCAGGGAGACAGACTGGGGAGGAGGGAGACAGACTGGGGAGGAGGGAGACAGACTGGGGAGGAGGGAGAGAGCAGGGGAGGAGGGAGACAGACTGGGGAGGAGGGAGACAGACCGGGGAGGAGGGAGACAGACTTGGGGAGGAGGGAGGCAGAATGAGGAGGAGGGAGACAGACCGGGGAGGAGGGAGACAGACTGGGGAGGAGAGAGACAGACTGGGGGAGGGAGACAGACTGGGGAGGAGGGAGACAGACTGGGGGAGGGAGACAGACTGGGGAGCAGGGAGACAGACTGGGGAGGAGGGACAGAGCAGAGGAGGAGGGAGACAGACTGGGGAGGAGGGACAGAGCAGAGGAGGAGGGAGACAGACTGGGGAGGAGGAAGAGAGCAGGGGATGAGGGAGAGAGCAGGGGAGGAGGGAGACAGACTGGGGAGGATGGAGACAGACTGGGGAGGAGGGAGAGAGCAGGGAAGGAGGGAGACAGACTGGGGAGGAGGGAGACAGACTGGGGAGGAGGGAGACAGACTGGGGAGGAGGGAGACAGACTGGGGAGGAGGGAGAGAGCAGGGGAGGAGGGAGACAGACTGGGGAGGAGGGAGAGAGCAGGGGAGGAAGGAGAGAGCAGGGGAGGAGGGAGAGGGCAGGGGAGAGCAGAGGAAAGGCAGCCAGCAGCCTGAGGACAAGGGCTTTGTGCTGGAAATCAGAGAGATTTTAATGGGGTAAATCCATTTATTTTTTCTTGTCCCTGGCCTGTTTAAAAATAAAAATAAATCTTACCATCTACTCATAGGATGTGTGCACTTGAAAGTCCTGCACGAACATTGTCTGATATTTTTCTGTATTTAGTACGGATGAAAAAGTGCTCTAAGGTTTGCTCGATCGATACTCAAGGCTAAATGAATTAAGAGGATACGAAAAGAAGAGAGAAAAAACATCCATCTAATCTTAGAGATATCATTCAGCAGTTCAAGGACAGTATTTGCGTATGAGGAAAAGTGGGTTGAGCCATTAACATTGGTTGGAGAGAACATTCATTTTCTTTCACTGAAATCTCAACTATTTCCTCTCAAATGATGTCTGTTGAAAGAAAGACTACAAGTGCTTGAGAGAAATGGGAGGATGAAAAGTAAAGAAACAGAAAAGCGGAAGTATATGCGTACATGTATGAGGGTCCATTAACATTGGTTGGAGAAAACATTGAAGAGAGGGTGTTGTTGTTGATGTGAGTTCATTCCGCTGCATTAGTTGGTATTGAACAGAAAATAAACACTTGCAATTCAACAGAACTACTAGTCAATCATAGCATATTGGATGTACAGTATTATATATAGTCAGGAGCGCAACTTTGGTTTTAGAAGTAGGGGGGACATAACTGGGGTAGATCAGCTTTAATATTGCAGATAGATTGTGGCTTCCATCAATGTAATTGTCTGCATCATTTCTAATCCCCCATATATTTTTTTACAAATATATTTTCCTTTATTATTTTCCCCTAACCCTACCATCCCTCCCCTAATTGGAGTAAACTAATGGACGACAACCTTTAGGCTTCTACTTCCAGCTTATAGATTTTACGGACACAGTATATTTTACAATAGTTATCTTTTGTTTGTTTTTAGTCCCATCCTTCAGCTCCACTCAACCCCTCCCATCTATCTCTGAACACCTTCCAGTTTTGATTTATTTTTGCCATATATTTTTCAACTGTGCTGTGATGTTTCACAAAACCTTTCTATTCTCATAGATTCTACATATTATAAATTAAAAATAAACGTTTTTGCTAAGAGTATTGTTATATTATTGATCGATTGACTATGACTTTTTAAATCACCCAGCAGTGCTATTTACAGAGGGGGACATAACTTGGCAGGCGGTCCTCCCATTTTTTTGGGCATCTAAAGCACATTTCCTGTATTTCTACACAATCTAATATGACCCGTGGCCCTTCTAGCGTCTCTATTTACAACAACAAAAAGTAAGCAAAAATGCCCACAGTCATCAAGCTAGGTAAGAGATTATTAAATATGTTTAAGTGATTGATAAGACTGAACTACATCCATGATAATTAAATAATCGATATTATATTGCAACTTTAACCAATAGCCTAACAAATGAACAACTCTTACAAATAAAGTACAAAGACAACTTTTGATTGTCTTTAAGACAGATTTCAGCCTGACTGCCCAGCCAACCCGAGCCGCCTACACGCCAGACCCCCACCAGTCTAGTCAATAACTAAATTCTCTCCCCAATACAACTTCCTTCCCATCTTTTTTTTATGTCTCAAGGGAAAGGTTTGGAAAACAAAAGTTGAATGAAAACACACATACACCTATACATTAACACACAGAACAGTACACCCTCCATATAATTCATATCATAGGCCTAATATAATATATAATATGCCATTTAGCAGATGCTTTTATCCAAAGCGACTTACAGTCATGTGTGCATACATTTTTACGTATGGGTGGTCCCGGGGATCGAACCCACTACCCTGGCGTTACAAGCAACATGCTCTACCAATTGAGCTACAGAGGACCAGTAATAGCACTGTAGAGCTCTTTTTACTTGCACACAATATAGCTGGGTCACCCCGTCCTGCCCCTAGGGGTCCACGGCCCTGTAGCGCCCCAACCCAACACACCCCACTCAGCTTTACGATCTTAGTGAAACATTCATTATTGGTTTCAGGCGTGTTAGGCCAAGGCCAGAGTGACAACAGTACAGCAGACCCCCAGGGCCAGGACTGAGCAGCCCAGCAGCTAGGAATTGCCTAAATAGGTATCTCCTTTTGTCGTACTGTATTCCATATAAGGCATCCAGACCTTGTGAAAGTTGCACAGTATACCCTTAATCTTAAAACAAATCTAGTGATACTGTATATAATTTGACATTTCTTCCATACATTGTTGGAGGATAACCAACTTCCAATTAATGGCAATGCATTTATTAGCCACTATAATTGCTCTTCTGATAACATTCTCAAGTATCAACATTTCCAAGCAAACAAAAACAGGGAGAAGAGAGAATCTGTAGACATGCTGAGATAAAAGAACATACTCTTTGCCAGAATTCAGTCAGCCTTCACAAGACCACAACATATGCAAATACAGTGGGGGAAAAAAAGTATTTAGTCAGCCACAAATTGTGCAAGTTCTCCCACTTAAAAAGATGAGAGAGGCCTGTAATTTTCATCATAGGTACACGTCAACTATAACAGACAAATTGAGAAAATAAAATCCAGAAAATCACATTGTAGGATTTTTTATGAATTTATTAGCAAATTATGGTGGAAAATAAGTATTTGGTCACCTACAAACAAGCAAGATTTCTGGCTCTCACAGACCTGTAACTTCTTCTTTAAGAGGCTCCTCTGTCCTCCACTCGTTACCTGTATTAATGGCACCTGTTTGAACTTGTTATCAGTATAAAAGACACCTGTCCACAACCTCAAACAGTCACACTCCAAACTCCACTATGGCCAAGACCAAAGAGCTGTCAAAGGACACCAGAAACAAAATTGTAGACCTGCACCAGGCTGGGAAGACTGAATCTGCAATAGGTAAGCAGCTTGGTTTGAAGAAATCAACTGTGGGAGCAATTATTAGGAAATGGAAGACATACAAGTAACATCAGTAACACACTACGCCGCCAGGGACTCAAATCCTGCAGTGCCAGATGTGTCCCCCTGCTTAAGCCAGTACATGTCCAGGCCCGCCTGAAGTTTGCTAGAGTGCATTTGGATGATCCAGAAGAGGATTGGGAGAATGTCATATGGTCAGATGAAACCAAAATATAACTTTTTGGTAAAAACTCAACTCGTCGTGTTTGGAGGACAAAGAATGCTGAGTTGCATCCAAAGAACACCATACCTACTGTGAAGCATGGGGGTGGAAACATCATGCTTTGGGGCTGTTCTTCTGCAAAGGGACCAGGACGACTGATCCGTGTAAAGGAAAGAATGAATGGGGCCATGTATCGTGAGATTTTGAGTGAAAACCTCCTTCCATCAGCAAGGGCATTGAAGATGAAACGTGGCTGGGTCTTTCAGCATGACAATGATCCCAAACACACCGCCCGGCAACGAAGGAGTGGCTTCGTAAGAAGCATTTCAAGGTCCTGGAGTGGCCTAGCCAGTCTCCAGATCTCAACCCCATAGAAAATCTTTGGAGGGAGTTGAAAGTCCGTGTTGCCCAGCGACAGCCCCAAAACATCACTGCTCTAGAGGAGATCTGCATGGAGGAATGGGCCAAAATACCAGCAACAGTGTGTGAAAACCTTGTGAAGACTTACAGAAAACGTTTGACCTGTGTCATTGCCAACAAAGGGTATATAACAAAGTATTGAGAAACTTTTGTTATTGACCAAATACTTATTTTCCACCATAATTTGCAAATAAATTCATTAAAAATCCTACAATGTGATTTTCTGGATTTTTTTGCCTCATTTTGTCTGTCATAGTTGACGTGTACCTATGATGAAAATTACAGGCCTCTCTCATCTTTTTAAGTGGGAGAACTTGCACAATTGGTGGCTGACTAAATACTTTTTTTCCCCACTGTATGTCCCCTTTTGTGCTTTACACCTCCAGCAGAATAATACCATTTCTGAGTGCATAATATTCCGTTTCACAGTATGTTCTATGGATGGTTTTAAACTGCAGTAATTTATTTCTGAGATTATATGAACATGACTGGGCATTCTAACATATCTGTATCAATTCATCATCATCAATAGTGTCTCCCAGGTCTTCCTCACATTTTTGTTTGACATGTTTTGCGTCAACTATTGATACAGTTTGGAAATCAACTTTGGAGGTTTGTCAGACTGCCTTAAAATAGCATCTGGCTTGTCCAGTGTTTGCTGGACAGAGAGAATAAAAATTCACCTCACCTCTGTCACAGACTGGTCTTCCCTGGCTGCCTGACCCTGCTGAGAACCCTGTCACCATCTGATCCTCCTATAATGAGGCATGACAAATAATTACCTTGGTGTACATTTATACATTATATTATCCAAGAATAAAATCAATGGTTCAATAATTGAAATGACCATTATACCCAGATCCCAGACTGTAGCTTTAAGCTTAAGATGCTGTCCTGTAGCTACTGTAGGTCTACCAATCAATTTAAGATGGAACTTTGTATCATTCACTGAATACAGTGCATTCGGAAAGTATTCAGACCCCTTGACCTTTTCCACATTTTGTTACGTTACAGCCTTATTCTAAAATTGATGAAATTGTTTTTTCCCCTCATCAATCTACACACAATACCCCATAATGACAAAGCAAAAATAGGTTTTTAGAATTTTTGCAAATGTATTAAAAATAAACAACTGAAATATCACATTTACAAAAGTATTCAGACCCTTTACTCTGTACTTTGTTGAAGCACCTTTGGCAGCGATTACAGCCTTGAGTATTCTTGGGTATGACGCTACAAGCTTGGCACACCTGCATTTGGGGAATTTCTCCCATTCTTCTCTGCATTCAAGCTCTGTCAGGTTGGATGGGGATCGTCGCTGCACAGCTATTTTCAGGTCTCTGCAGAGATGTTCGATCGGGTTCAAGTCCGGGCTCTGGCTGGGCCACTCAAGAACATTCAGAGACTTGTGTGCTTAGGGTCATTGTCCTGTTGGAAGGTGAACCTTCGCCCTAGTCTGAGGTCCTGAGCGCTCTGGAGCAGGTTTTCATCAAGGATCTCTCTTTACTTTGCTCCGTTCATCTTTCAATCGATCCTGACTAGTCTCCCTGTCCCTGCCGCTGAAAAACATCCCCACAGCATGATACTGCCACCACCATGTAGGGATGGTGCCAGGTTTCCTCCAGGCGTGACGCTTGGCATTCAGGCCAAAAAAGTTCAATCTTGGTTTCATCAGACCAGAGAATCTTATTTCTCATGGTCTGAGAGTACTTTAGGTGCCTTTTGGCTTCCGTCTGGCCACTCTATCATAAAGGCCTGATTAGTGGAGTGCTGCAGAGATGGTTGTCCTTCTGGAAGGTTCTCCCATCTCCACAGAGGAACTCTGGAGCTCTGTCAGAGTGACCATCAGATTCTCTGTCCCTTCTCCCCCGATTGCTCAGTTTGGCCGTGCGGCCAGCTCTAGGAAGAGTCATCCATTTAAGAATGATGGAGGCCACTGTGTTCCTGGGGACCTTCAATGCTGCAGAATTGTTTTTGTACCCTTCCCCAGATCTGTGCCTCGACACAATCCTGTCTCGGAGCTCTACAGACATTTCCATCGACCTCATGGCTTGGTTTTTGCTCTGACATGCACTGTCGACTGTGGGACCTTATATAGACAGGTGTGTGCCTTTCCAAATCATGTCCAATCAATTGAATTTACCACAGGTGGACTCCAATCAAGTTGTAGAAACATCTCAAGGATGATCAATGGAAACAGGATGCACCTGAGCTCAATTTTGAGTCTCATAGCAAAGGGTCTGAATACTTATGTAAATAAGGAATTTCTGTTTTTCTTTTCTTTTTTATACATTTGCAAAAATTTCAAAAAATCTGTTTTCTCTTTGTCATTATGGAGTATTGTGTGTAGATTGATGAGTAAAAAATAATAATTGTATCCGTTATATAATAAGGCTGTAACGTAACAAAATGTGGAAAAGGGGAAGAGGTCTGAATACTTTCCGAATGCACTGTATACTGCAAAATTCACCTCAGATCCGTAGACTGGTCTTCTCTGGCTGTCTGACCCTTCTGGGACCCCTGCCACAATCTGATCCTGCTAAGACATGATGAGCATAGTGTTGTGTACTGACTGCACTAGAGGGCTGCATTCCCGCGGGATGCCTGCGGACCTGAGGGTCCCGACAGAGATCATTACGGCATGGTTGGCATTTTTCATGCTGCAGGCGGGAACGGGTGGTCAAACAGACGACTTTGGAATGAAAATATTTTTGTTGTCCCACAGATTATTTTTAAATGGTCCTCTTTCTGCTTTGTATGCGTTAGCCTACCTATTGTATTAAAAACACATATTTTTCGCATTATTCACACACTCTGCTTCAACTTCAGTAGCCTACCTCTCCTAGTTGGGTGTGAGAATTCAAGTGCGCCTAGTATGTGTGGTCTCATTGAACTAGACTAGGCTGCCTACATGGGAGGAGAATCACGTGGCAGTTAACTTGAATATGAAATTAACTTAAATATGATTAGACTATAGTTTACTGCAGTGTCTGTAAATAAATATTTATAATGAAAATAAGTGGAGGGCGCTCAACCAACGTGAGTCGAAGTGCAATCCAAAAATGTAATCATCATTGAAAAAGAAAAGGCACAACGCACACATAGTGTCACGCCCTGACTCAGGGGACTCTTATATGTTGAGTCAGGGTGTGTATATTCTATGTTGTGTTTATCCATGTGGTTTATCTAGTATGTGTATTTCTATGTTGGCCGGTGTGGTTCCCAATCAGAGGCAGCTGTCGCTCGTTGTCTCTGATTGGGGATCATACTTAGGCAGCCTATTGGCTCTGTTGAGTTGTGGGATCTTGTTCCGTGTAAGGTATGTTGTGTGTTCTACCTTGGACTTCACGTTTCGTTTGTTGTTTTGTCGTTGTGTTGATAAGTTAATAAACATGTACGCATATCACGCTGCGCCTTGGTCTGACCCGTCATTAAATGAACGTGACAGAAGATCCCACCAAACGAGGACCAAGCAGCGTGCCCAGGCGGAGCGAATAGCCATGTCACAGGTGGGAAATTTGTGGTCAAGGGAAGAGATATTTGCGGGGAGAGGACCATGGGCTAAGGTAGATGCCCAGGCAGGAGAGGAGCAACGGCAACACAGAGGAGGCCGGTCGAGGAGGAAGCCCGAGAAGCAGCCCCAAGAAAATGTTTGGGGGGGGCACACGGGGTGGACGACGAGGCAGCAGGAGGCCGTGGAAGGGTGGATCTGCAGGTTAGGAGAGGAGGCCACCATGTTACGGGGGCTGTTGGTTCAGAGGGAGCAGGAGTTATTCGGTCAGAGGGAGGCGCTACAGGAGGCTAAAAGGGAGAAGGAAATAGTGGAGGCACGGAGAGAGGAGCTGGTTAGGCAGCAGAAGGAGCGGGGGTTAATAAAGGAACCCAGTCCTGCTCCTCGCACCAAGTCAGTGGTGCATGTCGCCAGTCCGGTCCGGCCCGTTCCTGCTACTCGCACCAAGCCAGTGGTGCGTGTTCCCAGTCCGGCCCGGCCCGTTCCTGCTCCTCGCACCAAGCCAGTGGTGCGCGTCGCCAGTCCGGCCCGGCCCGTTCCTGCTCCTCGCACCAAGCCAGTGGTGCGCGTCGCCAGTCCGGCCCGGCCCGTTCCTGCTCCTCGCACCAAGACAGTGGTGCGCGACGCCAGTCCGGCCCGGCCCGTTCCTGCTCCTCGCACCAAGCCAGTGGTGCGCGTCGCCAGTCCGGCCCGGCCTGTTCCTGCTCCTCGCACCAAGCCAGTGGTGCGCGTCGCCAGTCCGGCCCGGCCTGTTCCTGCTCTTCGCACCAAGACAGTAGAGCGCGTCGCCAGTCCGACCCGGCCTGTTCCTGCTCTTCGCACCAAGCCAGTGGTGCGCGTCGCCATTCCGGCCCGGCCTGTTCCTGCTCTTCGCACCAAGCCAGTGGTGTGCGTCGCCAGTCCGGCCCGGCCTGTTCCTGCTCCTCGCACCAAGCTAGTGGTGCGCGTCGCCAGTCCGGCCCGGCATGTTCCTGCTCCTCGCACCAAGCTTGTGGTGCGTGTTCCCAGTCCGGTACGGCCCGTGCCTGCTCCCCGCACCAAGATAGTGGTGCGCGGTGCCAGTCCGGCCCAGCCTGTTCCTGCTCCTCGCACCAAGCCAGTGGTGCGTATTCCTAGTCCGGTCCGGCCCGTGCCTGCTCCTCGCACCAGACCAGTGGTGCATGTGTCCAGTCCGGCACGGCCCGTGCCCGTTCCACCGGTGCCGGACAGCGGCTCCACTCCGGAGCCAGAGCAGTCCGCTCCACCGGTGCCTAGTCCAGCTCCGGTCAGCAGCTCCAGTCCAGACCATGACGTCAGCCCCTCTCCAGGTTTGGGGTCTCCCACACCAGGGTCCAGACAGGGCCTAGAGTATCGTGGGAGGAAGGAGAGGGGAAGCAACGCGCCGAGGTCCAGACCAGACCAGGGGCGCAACAAGGAGGCGGAGAGTAAGAGGTCGTCACGCCCGGAGCCGGATCCGCCTCCGAGGCGGAATGCCCACCCGGCCCCTACCCTGTTAAGTGAAGGTTGTGCGGTCGGAGTCCACACCTTTGGGGGGTACTGTCAGTCAGGGGACTCGTATATGTTGAGTCAGGGTGTGTATATTCTTTGTTGTTTCTATGTGGTTTATCTAGTATGTGTATTTCTATGTTGGCCGGTGTGGTTCCCAATCAGAGGCAGCTGTCGCTCGTTGTCTCTGATTGGGGACCATACTTAGGCCGCCTATTGGCACTGTCTAGTTGTGGGATCTTGTTCCGTGTAAGGTTTGTTGTTTGTTCAACCTTTGGACTTCATGTTTCGTTTCATTTGTTGTTTTGTCGTGGGTTTATAAGTTAAATAAACATGTACGCATATCACGCTGCGCCTTGGTCTGACCCGTCCTTGAACGAACGTGACACATAGGTTAGGCTACTATGGTGAGCGAGCGTTGCGCCTTTTCATTTTCAATAAGTATGGATTAACCATTTATTTGTCTCTGCTTGCAAATCGTCCTCCTAAAAGGTAGGCTATATCCTATAGGACTATGCAAAATGTAGCAAGTGTCGCTGTCATCATTCTTGCTGCTTCCAGTTCAGTTGCCATACCTGCGAGACCAGGTGCGTGTGTGGTCTCAATAAAATAGAGTAGGCTCTAGCCTATGTATAGAGAAGCACAGGGCAGTTATCTTTCCAAGTAAATGTACTTCCTAAATAGGCCTATGATTAGGCTATAGTTTACTACATTGCCTAGTAATAGGCCTAAATATTGATCACCCAACTCTGCTGTCTTCAAACTACATCTAGCATTTTGGCTGATATAGCCCAGTAAAACAATGTAAGGGCCAATCTCTGGTAATTTAACCTATTTCTTAAGTTATTTTTGCGCATTTGATATTGCCCATAGGGTGCAAAAT
Source organism: Coregonus clupeaformis (assembly GCF_020615455.1). Classification (NCBI taxonomy): domain Eukaryota; kingdom Metazoa; phylum Chordata; class Actinopteri; order Salmoniformes; family Salmonidae; genus Coregonus; species Coregonus clupeaformis. The sequence continues at coordinate 51,584,046 of NC_059199.1, read as the reverse complement.
TGCTGGGACCATGGCTGGCAAGTGAGCTGTGTCACATACGCCTAAAATTACATGGCGGGACTGCGGTTGAGTTTGGGACCAGTTCTTGCGGTAGCGGGTGGGAGTCGGACAGAAAGCCAGTGGGTGTGGGCTGGAGCGGGAGGAAGAAATCGGTCGCAGACATCTACTGTGCACCATGACAGTGAAGCCTGTAACTTTAAAGCTGTTTATTACTGTGTCAGTGTGAAAAGTAGGGAATTAGCTAGGGAAACTGACAGATCAATAACGTTACATTGACATACTGACTAATACAACTCACATTGCACTGAAAAAACGTCAGAATATCAACCTTCAATCGTTTGGCCGATGATTTCATCGTTTGATTGAGGCAAGAAAAATAGCTAATGTAAGCCAACTTTTGGCCAGCTCTCTACAACTGTTGTTATAGATAGTAATAATAGCCACCTCATATCGCTATCTGACAGATAACTAGAGGCTAGAGCTGACCTGGCTGTGGTAGCTACTCACTAGCGTAGATTACTAATTTACCTCAGTCGAGAGGGGATGAAACATTTGCTAACGTTACATGTCAGTTACAATACTAGTTCAGCACTGCGAATAAACACTAGTTTCGGGGGTTTTCTGTTAAGTTAAACAGCAGTTACCTTGCCAGCTATAACAGTCAACTAAAGAGTAGCCAGTTTCTGTTCTGCTTCCTTTTACAACTCAGTTAAAGAGCACAACAAGTGCACACTATGTTCAACTCTCCCGTACTGGTCCAGCCAGCCTTCCAGAAGCTTTGCCTTCACACAGCCTGTCAGCCCGCTCTGTGGTGTTCGCGTGGTGCTAAATCCAGTCGGATAAACACTCCAAACAGCCTACCCGACCACTCGGAGGCGTCTGCATGGTCCTAAAGCACACCATTGCCAAGTTTTGTATCACATTCCAATGATAAAACTGGGGGGGGACAAAAATGCAATTTCAGAATGTTGGGGGGACATGTCCCGTCCCCAGTGAAAGTTGCGCCCCTGTATATAGTGCTTTTCTAGGACCCACAGGCATGTAGTCCAATTAAGTAAATGTTATATGTTTTAACGCTTACATTGAGTGCACCTGCTTTTCAGTATGAGTCTGATTCAATCAGTGCCATATGTACACCATAAGAGGACATTTTCATTTCGATTTTGCAGGAGAATAGGAATTTTCTATACTTGTTGCGTTTTCTACACCCACCGTGTTTACTATAAACTTTCTAACAGTTTTCTCTCTTTTGTGTGTCTCTATTCCAGCTCCTTGGTGGATTATTGGTTCAACGACTCAGACTGTGAATGAACCCTGGACCCAATCTCCATTATTATCCAGAATGCATCCTAGGAGGACCATGAAGGGGCTTGCCCCACAGAGCCCATCCCAGGAACAGTAACCTCTGTCTGGGTCCCACCCCACCCGGATGGCCTCCCAACCCCCCTGTGAAGCAGTCCGCCCCCTCTCAGCAGAGGTGCAGCCGAGGCCCTCCACCCCAATCTCGCCCCTCGCTCCAGTCCTCACTCCGCTCTGTCCATCTCTAGAATGAAGACAGCCAGTAGGGCCCGGCCCCGCTCCCCTAGCCCCCAGCCCCGACCACCACGCTCCCCCAGTCCTGGCCCCCAGCTCGTCCAAATGAGGCGCTACAGGCCTGGGGTCGGGGTGGGGGTGTACCCCTTCCTGTTCCCCTCGGTCATCAGCACTCTGCCCCTGGCTAACCGGCGGGCTTCTCCCCCGGCTCTGAGGCTGCAGGTCCAGCAGCCCTTCAGCAGCGGTAGTACTCCATCGCCTGCAGGTGAGTCCTGTCTGCAGACAGCAGTGCAGGGTCCTGTCATGTTTGGGGCTTTCAGTTAAGAAGCAGTCATTAAGGGGCCTCCCCCTGCATCGCAGTGCTTGATACATCACTACAGACCCGGGTTCGATCCCATGCTGTGTTCAACCATCCGTGACCGGGAGTCCCATAGGGCGGCGCACAATTGGCCCAGCGTCGTCCGGGTTAGGGGAGGGTTTGGCCGGGGGGGCTTTCCTTGGCTCATCGCGCTCTAGCGACTCCTTGTGGCGGGCCGGGCACCTGCAGGTTGACTTCGGTCGTCAGTTGAACAGTGTTTCCTCTGACACATTGGTGCGGCTGGTTTCCGGGTTAAGCGGGGGGGTGTTAAGAAGCGCGGTTTGGCGGGTCATGTTTCGGAGGACGCATGACTCGACCTTCGCCTCTCTCGAGCCCGTTGAGGAGTTGCAGCGATGAGACAAGATCGTAATTGGATCGCAATTGGATATCACGAAATTGGGAAGAAAAAGGGGGTAAAAATTTTTTATATAAAAAATAAAATAAAAATCGGGATACTTGAGGATTTTGACAATGAAGCCCTTTATCTACTTCCCCAGAGTCAGATGAACTCGTGGATACCATGTTTATGTCTCTGCGTGCAGTTTGAAGGAAGTTGCTAACTAGTGTTAGCTCAATGGCTGGGAGTCTATGGTAACTGCTAGCTTGCTAGTTAGCATTGGCTCGCGAAACTACCTCTAACTTCCTTCATACTGGAAACAGAGAATGTATTGAGATAGTCTGGATAGTTTGGTTTGGGAAGTAGCCCCACATGCAAGCCCTCCTCAGCTTCTTCTAAATTATACATCACCTATTTTTCTGTATTCACTAGGAAACTAAGACAGCCATGGAGTCAGTCAGCTGCTCAGAGGTAGGAGTTGAAAGAGAGAAGAGAGGAGAGGAAAGAGAGAGGAGAGGAGGAGAGAGAGTAGGAGAGGTTGATAGAGAGAGGAGAGGTAAGGGAAGAGAGGAGAGGAGAGAGTAGGGGAAGTCAGGCAGACTAATAAACATATCCGCCAGTAAATAATCGTGATATAGACAGAGTCGTAGAGTAGTAGATTATATTCACACTGTAATTGGCCCCTAGTGTCTCTCTGCACCACACCGATGAGACACTGTTTGCGTGTGTGTATGTGTGTGTGTGTGTGGGTGTGTCAAAATATCACAGCTGCAGGGACATTTTGACAGTCAGTGTCCTGGGATTGTGTTCCCCTCCTTTGTGCCACTGTTTCCTAAACCTACTCCTACACTCTGATCCCCTGAACCCCCAATCCGGCTCCAGCAGCTTCACCCCAGGGTAAAGCTCACTGCCAACCCAGAGAGGAGGCACTCTGAGGCAGCCTGAGCCCGCTCCTTCCTCCCTCCGGGGTGTAGTGTAAATAAAAATAACAGCATGAGAATGTCATGTCGCTGCAATTAAGTTCAGTCTCTCACTCTCTCCATCACTCTCTCCCACTCTCTCCCCCTCTCTTTCTCCCTCTCTCACTCTTTCTCTCCCTCCCCTCCCTCTCCCTCTCGCTCTCTCTTTCTCTCTTTCTCTCTCTCTTTCTCTCCCTCCCCTCTCTCTCTCTCTCTCTCTCTCTCTCTCTCTCTCTCTCTCTCTCTCTCTCTCTCTCTCTCTCTCTCTCTCTCTCTCTCTCTCTCTCTCTCTCTCATGCTCTCTCTCTTTGTCAAGCTGTTCATACTGTTGCTTTCTGCTAGCCAAACAAAGGATTCTTAGACAACCTGTTTATTCTCTTTACCTATTTTACACAGGAGGTTGGTGCCACCCTAATAGGGGAGGACAGGCTCGTGGTAATGGCAGGAGCGTAATAGGTGGAATGGTATCAAATACATCAAACATGGTTTCCAGGTGTTTGATGCCATTCCATTTAATCCGTTCCATCCATTATTATGAGCTGTCCTTCCCTCAGCAGCCTCCACTGCTGTAATACAGTTTTTCTCAATTGCTAAAACACAATTTCTGAAACCTTGCTCCATTTCCTGAAAACATTCAACACAAAACCTCATCTTCAAGCACTATTTACAAAACCTCTGACTCCTCTCGCAAAATGAAACATTCGCCTCAAAACAGTTTTACCTGTGTTCAAAATCCAACACTCTCTAATCATAAACAAAGTGATCAAAATGATATACACTCTCAAGCAGTCAGTAAACAATACACCGAAAAATAGAAAACACATTGTTCAAAACTACAGTTCTCAGGGAGAAGTACATTTTTAATCTCAAAACAAATTTCATATTTTTCCGTCATTGTCTTTTGATGAACGAAAACATGTTCTATCATAGTAGCTCAAAATTGATCAGAAATTACTACTCTGCTTTGCTCTTTGCAATTTTATTTTTTGTTCTTCCTCCTCCTTGTACCCCTATTTTTACAGTACTGTACCCTGCAACAAACATCAAACCATGAAACAACAGTTAAAAGAACAGATCTTCCTTTGGAGTCTTTTAGTGAAGCTCTGGCTCAAAGCTGTTTTCTTACACACCGATTGGAAAAATTAAGATTCACAACGACGTCTTTCTGATATGCGTCTGAACTTTTGCCGTTGAGTGAAGTGAGATGAGAAGAGATTGTACTGTAATCAGCCAAGTCGTAGACTATGAGTGTGGGCAGGTGCGTATATGTGTGTGTGTTTGTCGGTGCGTGCGTGTGTGTTTGTCGGTGCGTGTGTGTGTGTTTGTCGGTGCGTGCGTGTGTGCTGAGATATTTGTGTGTGTGACGGTGAGACAGTGGGCAAGCAGATAAATATAGCAGAGATGAATCGGTGTGTCCCAGACTCCCTTGGGAGGATCACCTGATCAACATGTATTGTTGTTTGTACTCTTCTTTGGTGGTGGTCAGGTACTCCCCCTGGCCCCCCTCTCTCTATCTCAGGTACCCCTACACTACACTAAACCTCCTCTTCTGTCTCTGTCTCTCAGCGGGGGGTTGCAGGGAACTCCTCTCCTCACTCCACACCCTAGGGAGCTCCAATGATCCAGTCAAGATCATGAGTGTATGTGTAGTAGAGAGAGAGAGCATAGTCAAACACACTCACATAGACACACAGACATTCTCCATTTTGCTCTTTGGCATCAACTCAACTCGCCGTCCATCAAACATGGAGGTGGAAACATTATGCTTTGGGGGTGTTTTTCTGCTAAGGGGACAGGACAACTTCACCGCATCAAAGTGACGATGGACGGGGCTATGTACCGTCAAATCTTGGGTGAGAACCTCCTTCCCTCAGCCAGGGCATTGAAAATGGGTTGTGGATGGGTATTCCAACATGACAATGACCCAAAACACACGGCCAAGGCGACAAAGGAGTGGCTCAAGAAGAAGCACATTAAGGTCCTGGAGTGGCCTAACCAGTCTTCAGACCTTAATCCCATAGAAAATCTGTGGAGGGAGCTGAAGGTTCGAGTTGCCAAACGTCAGCCTCGAAACCTTAATGACTTGGAGAAGATCTGCAAAGACGAGTGGAACAAAATCCCTCCTGAGATGTGTGCAAACCTGGTGGCCAACTACAAGAAACATCTGACCTCTGTGATTGCCAACAAGGGTTTTGCCACCAAGTACTAAGTCATGTTTTGCAGAGGGGTCAAATACTTATTTCCCTCATTAAAATGCAAATCAATATATAACATTTTTGACATGCGTTTTTCTGGATTTTGTTGTTGTTATTCTGTCTCTCACTGTTCAAATAAACCTACCATTAAAAATATAGACCTATCATGTCTTTGTCAGTGGGCAAACGTACAAAATCAGCAGGGGATCAAATACCTTTTTCGCTCACTGTATATAAAGTATTGCTATAGGATGGATTGAGTTCTATATTAAAATGTGGCTATTGATATGTAGCCTGGTGGAACCCGATATGGGCCTCAGTATGGTTTTAAAAAATGACATTGCTCAGCATGTTGAAGGCTGGATCCTGTCTTCTCCAACATTCTATCTTCCACCTCTCTAGCTGTCTGTCAGAGTTTCCTCTTTCTGGGCACCTTCTCTTTCTCTCTATCCCTCCATCCCCACTCCACCAGGCTGACAGGAAGGTTACCTCGTCTCTCTCTCTCCATCTGTCATCCTTCATCCCTCTCTCCATCCCTCTTTCCCCCTGGTCTCTCCTCTTATCAGTATGTTACCTGTGCATAACCCTGGGTCTGTCTGCTCTGCGTTGCTCAGTCTTTTCAAAGCCTTCATCTGACAAAGTGGAACCAGAATGTTCAATCGGAATGTTGTTACTTTCCCGTCTTCCAGGGAACCTGCTTCTAACAACATCCATTTTCAGTGTTCAGGAAATGTTCTAAGAAGAGCGGGAGATATTTAGAGAGATTTTAACTGCCACATTGGTATTTTGCTTTACTTTCTTATTCAACTAAAAGCTCTATTTTCGGAAGTGCATCAGAATACCTATTGGTTGTTGACCTTGAGTGTTTGAGAAATGTTTTGTCATACTGTGGTAGTCTTTGTGCTACTGAGAGTTGTGTGGCCTGGGGACACAGTAGGTTACTGAAAAATGTATCTGGTATTTCACTTTTACAGGTTACTTTAACTCTGAGATGGTGTTTACACAGCTTTCATTTCACTGAAATTGTGATCGCAATTATTTTTCTGGTGTTTTAAGTGTAGTAGAACCACACCCCTGCGGGCCACACAATGCCATGAGCTCTAGGGGGCCCATAATCAAAACGGCGGTTTTACACACACACAGATACAGTACACACATACACACACATACACACGCACACATACAGTACACGCACTGGCAGAGCATGAATAATGTAGATTTCTCTCATTACACCGCTGTGCGCTCCAGCTAGCTAACCGTCTGGATTGAAAGTCAATGTGCACTCAAGTCAATGCCGATGACTGTGAGTAAAGCACCACTCCACAGAGAGGGGGAAGCGAGAGAGAGAAGGAGAGGGAAAGAGAGAGAGAGAGAGAGAGGGTGAAGGAGAGAGAGAGAGAGAGAGAGAGAGAGAGAGAGAGAGAGAGAGAGAGAGAGAGAAGGAGAGGGATGGGGAGAGGGAGAGAGATCTGGAGAGAGAGGGGAATAGGGTGAGGGCGAAATTGATAGGGAAGGTCTTGCTCCTGTATGTAAACTATTGTTGTCTGTCTGCACACGGCTCTTACTCAGTCTCAGTAGGCAAACACAACAGGCTAGACCAGTTCAGTTCTCTGCAAACAGAGCACACTAACTCTGAGAGAACAGAACAGCTGTGGGATACGATTGCAAACACGCATGCACGCACGCACACACACACACACACCACACACATACACACACACCTGAGTCATAATGATCTGTGTGTGCAGTGATTGTATGTACACTACCACTCCCTCCTCCAGTTTGCCCACAGTTCAACCTGCTAGCAGTAGCAGATATACCTTAGAATCCCTCCCCTCGCTGTTGTTAATACATAGAACCCCACACACACACCATAGGCTTTGGCTAACTATGTTTAATACATTACCTATATTTTGGATAGCTCATTTTATATTTTGACCGTATATATACTCTATATTTTTATATATTTGTATTACTATTTCATATGTTAACCCTTCGTATGTGAGAGTCTATATAGTGTTTCCCTATGCAGCCTTAGAGGTAGCTACAGACTGCTCTTCCACAGACCGGCCAGTCTGCTCACACATACACATCTGGCAGACATCTGGCTCGGGCTAATGAGAAGGTCTCAGTCTCTTCACTCTCTGAGTCTCTCAGATCTCTGCCAATCAATCTGCTCCGTTCAACTTGATATTTTTTATACATCAACAAACTTCACTAACAGTTGGGTACTTTAAATAATAGCTAACATGATGAATTCAAAAATAAAGATGAGGTGAACAATGCAAAACTCAAACAAACTGAGTATGGGGGGAACAACAAGATTTCAGTTCCTCCACAGATGAATCCTCTTCCCTTACTGTTTTGTAAAGATGCAGTTCCCCCAGGTCACGGAGAGGGCAGTGTATGTGTGTGTGTGTGTGTGTGTGTGTGTGTGTGTGTGTGTGCGTGTGTGTGTGTGCGTGTACGTGCACTTGCGTGTGTGTGTCAGTGTGTGTCTGAGCATGAGGATTCACTTACCAACAGAGTAATAGTATGTCACTTGCACTGAATGGCAACATCACTCCAAATCCATGTTAAACTGATTGGGAATTCCTTGCAAGAAGCCTTCCTGCCTCCTCCACTGTTGGTTAACTTAACATTGTTGTCAACAAAACAGGACAGAATTAGTTGTCTTTCTCTTTAGAAACATGGACACCACATTAATCTCATTTGTCCCTCAGTGTTAGAAAACAAATCTCAAACTCATTTGAGATTCCTGGTGTGTAGCATTGGGTTCCTCAACTGTTGGTTATTAGTTGTTGTTTTATTTCTCTCAAATTAGATACACTACCGTTCCAAAGTTTGGGGTCACTTAGAAATGTCCTTGTTTTCGAAAGAAAAGCAATTTTTTTGTCCATTAAAATAACATCAAATTGATCAGAAATACAGTGTAGACATTGTTAATGTTGTAAATGGCTATTGTAGCTGGAAACAGCTGATTTTTAATGGAATATCTACATAGGCGTACAGAGGCCCATTATCAGCAACCATCAGTCCTGTATTCCAATTGCACATTGTGTTTGGTAATCCAAGTTTATAATTTTAAAAGGCTAATTGATCATTAGAAAACCCTTTTGCAATTATTTTAGCACAGCTGAAAACTGTTGCGCTGATTAAAGAAGGAATAAAACTGGCCTTCTTCAGACTAGTTGAGTATCTGGAGCATCAGCAGTTGTGGGTTCGATTACAGGATCAAAATGGCCAGAAACAAACTTTCTTCTGAAACTCGTCAGTCTATTCTTGTTCTGAGAAATGAAGGCTGTGTGTTTGTGTCTATGTGTGTGTGTGTGGTGTGGTGTGGGTGTGTGTGTGAGACAGAGAGAGAGGCTTGCTGTTACAAAGCAGTCCGGAGAGGAAAGGGAGCATCACATCTCTTTGTTTGGCTGCGCCAGAGATGAGGCTCGCTCTCTAAAGATTGTGCTTTTCGGTGTTGTGGGGGAGGGGATATTTGAGGTGGTGGGTGGTAGTGGGGAGAAGGAGGGGGTTCTAACTTAACCACGAGGGAAGATTTCATCATGGAAGGGAAGGAGGAGGGAAGGAAGTAAAGAGACTGGGAAGAATGAAGAGAAAGCAAAGTCAAACACAGGACAGCGCTTGCTAACTTACAGTTGATGGGTTGATATCATTTGTTGGTGTGTTTTAGGATGTATTTGGCAAATGGTGACATTGGCCTTGAGTAAATAAACATTCAATTAAAATATTTTAGAGACATACATCTGCATTTTGTTAACTCTGTATTAGTAGGTCATACTGGTTTTCTACTTGGTGTTAATTATTGAATATGGTTCAAATAGAGTTGGATCATTACTGTAAAAGAACCTCTTGCTTTATGTGAGGTTTTACTTGATGAATACAGCTATAGGCCTGTAAAGAACCACAAATAGAACCCTGTTGTTATGGTACTGTATATATGGAGTGTGTGCTGTTTGGACAGAGAAAAAGCTTCTGTTGAGAAGAGCCTCCTTCACACTCTGTTTTTCTGCATTTGATCTAGGAAATTTATATATAAGTGGTATTCCTAAGCTCCTCACAAAATAGGTTTTAATGCTCTTTTCTGTGTATGAAAGCAGGAGCTATAGTGTGTGTGTGTAGAGCACCTCTGTAGGTCTGCTCTCAGAGATAAGTAGGAAAGATGTTTTCTTTCATTCAGAGAAAAGGAGAGGGATCCACTCTGTTTTAATGGACAGGGAATAGTCCTAGATATCCAGAGAAAACACTATCCATTTTACCAACGTGCAAACACACACTTGAAAATACAATCATACACACACACTCATTCTTTCTTCCCAGTGCATCAGTCATACAGAGGTCATAAGGACAGTGTGTGTTCCAAATAGCTAGTTCCCACAGACTGTCAAAGCCCTGCTGTCTCTCTTATGATTAGTCATGGTGGAGCACACACCCACACACACACACACACACACACAGACACACACACACACACCAACAACAGTCCGCTATATTTAGCCTCTGGCCACACTGGGAGTTCAGCTCATCAATTAGATGCCTGTGTAGCTGTGCATGCAGCGTCTCTTTGCTCAACAAACCTGTGGGACTGGAGTGGAGACCGTTGGCAATAAGGTTATCAAGGCTGCTGTGGGAACATATATAGAGGCTCCTTTCTTAACATTAGGCATTCCTTTTGCTGGCACGCACACACACACACACAGTGGCTGATTTCCACCAGCACACACATAGGATGAACAGACCCCTTGTAATTGAGTGAGTTAGTCTTGGTTGGAGTCCAATTGACTGGAGCTGTGTTGGTGGAGCGGGACGAACAAAGGACTGTTTGAGTATGTGTGTGTGTGTGTGTGTGTGCGTGTGTGTGTGTCTTTGCAGCAGTACAGACAGAAGGATTGATGCAACAATGGGTAGATGGATGAAACAGCGTTGGACAATAACAACTTCAATAAAAGACAGACAGAGGAATGACAAACAGTTTGGTAAAATGTTGATGGGTTGGCTCTCAATAACCGCGTCAGCAACAGAAACATTGATTAATCAATCCAACCTTTAACTCATTTGTTGTAAATGTCACTAAACAAGCAAACCTCCATGAGTGATGAAGAACAGAACACTGTGAATGCAGTATAAATGTTCTATTGATTGAATTGTCTGTGTCTTTGTATCTCGATACCTTCATACCTTCAGTACACAATTTGCAGGTCAATATGATACAATATACAGAATACAATTCATAATTCTGGCAACTGAAAATAAACTCACATACAGTATAGCATAGCTAGATCTCTCTCTTTTTCTCTCTGCCCCCCTCTCTCTCTCTGCCCCCCCCTCTCCCTATCTCCCCTTCTCTCTCTTTCTCCCTCCCCCTCTCTCTCTCTCTCTCTGCCCCCCTCTCCCTCCCTCGCTCTCTTTGCCTACCCCTCCCTATCGCTCTCTGCACCTCTCTCTCCCCCCCTCTCTCTCTCTCTCTGTCGCTCTCTCTCTCGCTCTCTTTTTCTGCCTACCCATCCCTCTCTCTATCTCTCTGTCTGCACCTCTCTCTCTCCCTCCTCCCTCCCTCTCTCTCTCTCAGACAAAGAGCTGACCCAGTGCCCTACACCTGCTCAGCAGTGAGAAAGCTCTAACAACACATTTACTGGGTCATTGGTGGAACCTGCAACAGTCATAGAACGAGCTGAGAGCTGTGCTTTTCATCCCCAAAGTTTTGTTGTTATAGGAAATGACAGAGAGATAGGGCAGCATAAGTAGTTGATGTGTTGGGGGAGATGCTGAATAAAAACAAGGTGGGGGATGGAAGAGAAGAGAGGGAGAGAGATAAATGCAAAAAAGATTAGCAAAAAAATTAGTGGAGTCGAAAGTGGGGTGGGGGTTGGGGAATACAAAGTGAGAGAGACTGGAAGGCAGAAGGGGAAGGGGGGAGCTGGAGGAGAGGAGAGGAGGATAGGGGAGAGAGCAGGGAGAGAGAGAAAGGGAAGGAGTGAGATTGAGAGATAAATGGGGAGAGAGAGAGAGGGGGAAAGCCTCTCCTCTCCTTTCCTCTTCTCTCCTCTTCTCC